>NC_064280.1:1265000-1569166 GCF_003254725.2 Canis lupus dingo
GTCATGAAGCTTTTCTCCTAAGTTTTCTTTAAGAGCTTTATAGTTTTAGCTTTTACTTGGAATTAAGATAAACTTTGAGTTAATTTTTGCAGATGGTATAAAGTACAGGTTCAACCTCATTCTTTTGCACGTGGATGTCCAGTTTGCCCAACATCATTTGTTGAAAAGACTGCCATTTCCCCATTGAATGGTCTTGGTACCCTTGTTTAAGATCATTTGGCCATTTTTACCCGAGTCTATTTCTGGGCTCTCTACTCTGTCACCTTGGTCTATGTGTCTATCTCTATGATAGTCCCACACTGTTCTGATTACTGTAGTTTTGTAATAAGTTTTGAAATCAGGAAGTGTGAGACCTCCAACTTTGTTCTCTTTCCAGATTGTTTTCACTATTTGAGATCTCTTGTGGTTCCATATGCATTTTGCGATGGATTTTTCTATTTCCACAAAAAATGCCTTTGGGATTTTGATAGAAATCACACTGAAGCCGTGGATTGCTTTGGGTGGTACTGACATTTTAACAATATTAAATCTTACAATCCATAAACAAGGGATGCCTTTCTATTTATTTGTGTCTTTTAAATTTTTCTTCAGCAACATTTAGTGGTTTTCAGTAAGTCTTTTGCCTCCCTGGTTAAATTTGTTCCTAAGTATTTTATTCTTTTTGATGATTTTTAAAAATATTTCTATTTATTTGAGAGAGAGAGAGAGAGAGAGTGAGAGACAGACTGAGCAGTGAGTCAGATTGAGAGGGAGAAGTAGACTCCCCACTGAGCAGGGAGCCCACGCAAGGTTCAATCCCAGGACCTGGGATCATGACCTGAGCTGAAGGCAGATGCTTAATCAACTGAGCCACTGAGGTGCCCCTCTTTTTGATGGTATTTTTATTTTTATTTTTTGTTTTTTGATGGTATTTTTAAAAAAGATTTTATTTATTCACAAAAGACAGAGAGAGAGACAGAGACATAGGCAGAGGGAGAAGCGGGCTCCCTGTAGGGAGCCTGATGCGGGACTCAATCCCAGCACCCTGGGATCACTCCCTGAGCCAAAGGTAGATGCTCAACCACGGAGCCACCCAGGTGCCCCATCTTTTGGATGGCATTATAAATGGAATTCTGTTGCCTTCTTTGAAAGAATTACTGATGATATTGTATCACTTCAAGTTTACATTGTACAGTTTTGCAACTTACTTTATCTACTTCATATAGCTAGAATGCTTTATTTTCTTTTTATTATAAATGATATGGTATGATATGTTAAGAGTGTCTTCTTAGAATACAACATGTATAACTTTATTTTTTTTTTAAGATTTTATTTATTCATGAGAGACACAAAAGGAGAGAGAGGCAGAGACACAGGCAGAGGGAGAAGCAGGCTCCATACAGGGAGCTCGATGTGGGACTCGATCCCGAGACTCCAGGATCAGCCCTGGGCCAAAGGCAGGCACTAAACTGCTGAGCCACCCAGGGATCCCCATGTATAACTTTATTAAAAATGACTTAATTTTTAGAAGCATCCAGCTGGCTCAGTCAGTGGAGCATGCGACACTTGATCTTGGAGTCGTGAGCTTGAGCCCCACGTTGGGTGTAGAGATTACTAAAACATAAACTTTAAAAAATGGCTTACATTTTAAAAATTAAAGTTGGCTTAATTTTTTTTAAGGGAACATATAGGTAATTTTTATTTTTTGATTTATTTTATTAAAAAAAATTTAAAGAATATTTTATTTATTTATTTGACAGGGAAAGAGAGAGAGAGCACAAGCAGGGGGAGCTGCAGAAGGAGAGGGAGAAGCAGGCTCCCCACTGAGCAGGGAACCCAAGAGGGGCTCGATCCCAAGACTTGGGGATTGCAATCTGAGCCAAAGGCGACACTTAACCAATGAGCCACCAGCCACCCCATATAAGTAATTTTTAAAGAAAAAACTTTTACTGGACTCATTAACTAACATCTTAGAATTGGTCCTCACAATACCTACGGAATTAGTATTGTTGCCATGCTTTTATAGACAGTTGTAAAAGGTTGTTAAAAGTCTGGTTGTTCAGAGGCAGAATGTAAAAATATAACAAAAACAAAATCTTTGAGACTAGACTTAACTGGCAAAGTTCTGTTTATAATGGAAGGAAAATGAAACAACACTATTCCCTTCATTTTTTATAATCTGTTACTGTACAGATTTTAAGAGTATTAGGATCAGTTTCAGTACAGAAATGAGGCCAAAGGATTTATTTAAAAGAATCATTAAAAACATAGAGATGAGATTAAGGGCTCCTGGCTGGTTCAGTCAGTAGAGCATGTGACTCTTGACTTCGGGATCAGAGTTTGACCCCCACGTTGGGTGTAGAGGTTAGTTAAAAATAAAATCTTAAAAAAAAATAAGGATGAGACTTATCATTCAAATTACAGACCAAAACCTCATTTAACACATAGTACAGAAAAATGTGCCAGTCTCACTGGGTCTCCCTTTTGGCAGAACTGGATTTTGTTAGGACCCAAGGCAACATCTTCTCTCTCATCACATCATCCAGCTGCCCAGACTCCATCTTCTATGGCTGATTCCTCTTTTTTTCTGACAAACCTCTGTGATCTATAAAGATTTGTTTCCTACGTTTACTTCCCAGTAACACCTGCTTGAATTACAGGCCCTAGAACCCAGGACACCAAGCAGAGTATAGACTTTTTGGTCATTATAAAGGTTGCATTATCTTTCCATATTGCATGATTTTTTTTTTTTAAATCCTCAAACACACTAAGTTGAGGATCTCAGAGCCCAACTACTTTATCACGATAATTTTACATAGGCTAGGATATAGTGGAGGAAGACTGCAACCCTGCTTCTTTAATCTGAATAGCAAAATTTTAAGTTTTTATGCCTGTTTTAAAAATACTTGTTGGGACACCTGGGTGGCTCAGTGGTTGGGCATCTGCCTTTGGGATCGAGTCCTGCATTGGGCTCTCTGCATGGAGCCTGCTTCTCCCTCTGCCTGTGTCTCTGCCTCTGCCTCTCTCTGTGTATCTCTCATGAATAAATAAAATCTTAAAAAAAATAAATAGAAGTACCTGTTACTAGCTTGCACCTGCCATAAAAATACACCATCGATTCTCATTCTGATGATATGACCTTCCCTTCTATCTCCTTTTGTAAATGTTTTAGTGTGGAAACACAATGTGAATATCTTATTGGATTTTCTTTCTTTCTTTCTTTCTTTTTTAAAGATTTTATTTATTTATTCATAGACACACAGAGAGAGGCAGAGACACAAGCAGAGGGAGAAGCAGGCTCCATGCAGGGAGCCCGATGTGGGACTTGATTCCAGGACCCCGGGATCACACCCTGAGCTGAAGGCAGAGGCTCAGCCACTGAGCCGCCCAGGCGCCCCTTCATTTTGTTGTGTTAAAATATCCATATGCTCATCCTGTAAACATTTAAGAATAGCCTCTTGCTCATTTTGTAGAGACAGTGCAAGTTTCTCAGGTTCCCACTATGCTTTCTCTCCCGTATTCTACTATCTCCGGCAATAATGATATACTGGTCTGCATAGTTATTACTTTTCTACACTGTCCCACATTCTTTCTTAAGGGCTGGTTCAATTCCGGAATTTTCCTGTGATGGGAGCAGCCTACTGCTTTCCAGCGTTCAGTGGGAAAATTATACCGTGGACAGGAAACCTCACAGAAGAGTCACAACATGTGTTTCTCGTACCCCAGCCTCAGACTTTGCTCTGCCTCTCAATGGCAGGAGCTCTGTAGCTTCAGTTGTTACCTACTGGGGTTGCTCCTGAAGTTCTCCTTGGGGCAGCAACAGTGGCAGAGAGGGCGGGAGAGTCCATGTCCCCACGAGTGTCACAAGTGCCTGCAGCCACCTTGCCCCGGAGCCAGCCAGATGGGCAGCGCTCCCCCTGCTAGAGGTGAGCTGGAGCTGATGTGTCCTCCGTCGCTCCACCCGGTGGCATCTGCTGGGCCCCCCACCAGAGTCACTCTCCAGCCCCTATCCCCACCCTGCCAGGATGCCCTCCTCACCCTGCCTGGTAGACAGTCGCCTTCAGTGTGAACACCCTTGTCACCCGGTGGGGGCTCTGACTCCTGCTCTGGGCACCACCCTCCCCCTGCCACCTTCATGGCTTTAGGACCAAATCTGGAATGAGAAGAGGAAGGACAGGAATGGGAAGAGAAAGAGCCTTCCTTCACTTTCAAAATTAACAACAGTGAAGGGGCACCTGGGGGCTCTGTGGTTGAGCGCCTCCCTTAAGGCCCAGGTCATGATCCCAGGGTCCCGGGATCGAGTCCCACACCGGGCTCCCCACAGGGAGCCTGCTTCTCCCTCTGCCTGTGTCTCTGCCTCTCTCTCTGTGTCTCTCATGAATAAATAAATAAAATCTTAAAAAAAAATTAACAACAGTGATTAACAGTGGTTACTGCTAATGCAAATGAGCACCCTGTGCCAGGCACAGTCTAAGCACGTTGCATATATTTACTTGCATTTCGTCTTTATAATGGCCTACGAAGTTCGTTAGGTCGGAAACCCTCCTGCACTGTTAGGCCCATTTCACCGAGGGGTTAAGTCACTTGCCCAGGGCTACACAGCCAGTAGCTGGCAGAACCAGGGTTTGAACCCAGTTCTCTGGCTCCAGAAAATGTGCTTTTCAGGACGCTGGGTGGTTCAGTCGGTTAAGCGCTGACTTCCACTCAGGTCACGGTCTCAGGGTCCTGAGATCTGGCCCCACATCAGGCTCCCTGCTCAGTGAGGAGTCAGTTTGTTCCTCTGCGCCTCCCCCTGCTTGTTCTCTCTCTCTTTTCCTCAAATAAATAAAATTAAAAAAAAAAAATGCCTTAACCAACCCACTTGCACCCCCAGGCCCGTCCACAGGAATGGCCCTGGCTTTGGCCACCAACCATGTCTGAGGTCCCACATCCAATGGAAGGATGTCGGCTCTCACCTGTCACCTGGCCGCTCCCTTCTTAAAATATCCTCCCTTGGCTCCCAGGACACCGTATCCTTGACTTTCATCCTGCTGCCCAGACCACGCTTTCCGCAGCTTCTTCTTCTTTCTCTTCGTCCTGGGGTTCAATCGCTCAGGGGTTCAGCCCAAGCTTGCTTCTCGTCTCATTTTGTTTCACACGAATTCCCGCGTCTTGAGCTGTCACTCATGCGCTGACAACGTCGATATTTCCCTTTCTAGCCCATGCCTATCTTTGAGCTGCCAAACTCATACCCAGCTGCTAACTTGGCCTTTCTGCTTGGTTTTCTCTCTCCGAGGCATCTTGAACTTAACAGGTCCAAACCCAGCTGTTGGGCTTTTGTCCTTAGCCCTGCGCCCTTCTTGGTTTTCCCCAGATGAATAAAAATGTCACTGGCCGCCCTCCCCCAGCCAGCTGCTTGAGGCAGAAGCCCCAGGACCATCCTTGAGTCTGGCCCCCTGCTCCTGCCATCCCTCTTCTGTTCAGCCCACAGCTAAGTTTTATTGCCTCTTCTTCCCTAAGGTAGCTTGAAAGTGGTGCATTTCTCTGCACTCTTACTGCTCAATTCCAAGCCCATCAGCTCTTTCCTGGACTCCTACCACACTCCCCAGGGAGTCCTTCCTGTCCCTTCCCCACACTGCAATCAAGGGTCTTGGAAAGCATACAATCCAATTGTGCTGGGACACCGCTTAGGATCCTTCCTGGCTGCCCACCGGGCTTCGACTCGGTGTCCTTCCAGCCACACCTTGGCTCACAGGCCCTGCATGATGGGGCCGAGACTTGCTTGTTCATCTTCCTCTCTTGCCATCATCCCCCTTGCTTACCATACCCTCACCACATCTCCCTTCCCCTTCCTTCCTCCTTTCCTTCCCCCCCTCCCCCTTTCATCTCCCTCCCTCCCTGTCTCCTTTCCATTCCTTTATCACTGTTTCTATGATGAGCCTTCCTGCCGCAGGGCCTTTGTATATGCGGTTTCCTCTGTTATCTGCCTGAGGCACACTCATCCTTTAGGTCTTAAAGTTCCTTGGGGGAAACTGAGTCCCCTCACCATTACCTGACCTAAATCTGGTTTCCTCAGCTCTCCCTCTCACAGGATTTAGCGCACTTTGGCTTAAGAAAATGTCGGCTTGCCACCAGACTCAAGGTCACAGCTCCCTTCTCTCTATACTTTTATTCCGTAAGTCAATAGTTCCCAACTGGAGGGATGGGCAGGGCGATTCTATTCCCCAGAGGACATTTGGCAATGTCTGCAGATATTTTTCATTGTCACAACTGGGAGTGGCATCTAGGACACACCCTGCAACAAAGAATCATTCTGCTAAAAAATGTCAGTAGTAGAGAAGCTGAGAAACCATGCCCTAGGTGACCTCATGGACTCTTGTGGTCTTAAATACCATCTATATGTTGGCAATTCCCAAATTTGTCTAACTCAGGGCTCAACCTTGAGCTCCAGACTCATACCTGACTGCCTACTTGACATGTCACCTGGATGTCTGCCAGCACATCAAACTCAGTATGCCTAAAACCTAACTTGACCCTTCTAATTGCTCAGGCTAAAAATACTAGCAGATTCTCTGCTTCTTTCTCTCCCACTCACGTCCATCAGCAAATCCTTCCAGCAATTTTCTCAAAGGTGATCCAGCCTTGACCACTGCCACCACTTCATTGCCACTATCCTGGTGTTCTCCATCATGTCTCCTCCCCTCAGAACTGTCCTCCCTGCAGCTGACCCCACACCTCTGCAGCCTATTTTCAACCTGGCACCCAGAGTGATCTTTTAAAAATATGTATAAACCATATCACTCACTCACTCACTCACTCACTCAGTTCTCTGCACAAAACCTTCCAGTTGTTTCCCATATTGTGGAGATAAAACCAAAGTTCTTACACAGCCTCATCTTTCAGTGACCTCCTGGACCTAAATTCCTACCACTCTTGCCTTTACTCATTTTGCTGCAGCCATACCACACAATAACTATACCAACACCTCAGGGCCTTTGCACTGGCTGTTCCCTCTCCTGGAACATCCCCCCCCACCCCTCCACCCCCAACAGCTGCATAGCTTTGTTTCCTTGCTTCATGTCAGTCTCTGGATAAAAGGTACCTTCTCAGCAAAGCCTTTCCATTTTTTTTTTTTTTTTTTAGCAAAGCCTTTCCTAACCACTCTATACACCCCAGTAACCCTCCTGCCTCACTCTCCCTAGCTTCCATACCCTATTTCATGTTTGTCTGAAGGACACATCACCATCTAACGTACTATACACTAATTTCTTTATCTGTTGATTACGTGTTCCCCCACTCTGGCATGTGAGCAGGAACATATCTGTTCCCTTTCAGTGCACTGTTGTGTGCTCTACACCCAACACAGTGCTTGGCGCGTAGTGGAGACAAATTTGTTCAGTGAATGGATATTATCACCAGTTCACCGATGAGACCCTGGGCCTCAGATGCTTTAAATCACAGTTCTCCAGGCCCCTGCCAGATCTGTGGACTACCTCCCTGCCATCTCCCCTCAGAGGAAGGGGAAGGATAAGGATATTTAGCGGTGAGGGTATGGTAACTTGGGGACAGGAGTGGAGTTTAGTTTCTGGTAAGGAGTGACTGGCGGGCTCAGTCGGCAGAGCATGCAGCTCTTGATCTTGGGTGATGAGTTCAAGCCCCACGTTTGGGGCAGAGTTTACTTAAAAGACTAAGAAGGAGAGGGAGGGGGAGGGGGAGGAGGAGGAGAAGGAGAAGAAGACGCCGCCGAGGACGACGACAGCCCAAGGCCACAGTAGATCCTGAGAGTTTGTGGGGAAAATGTCTCAATGGGCAGAGCCTCCTGAGTCCACCTTTGCAGCATCCCAGATCTAAGAAGCATGATGGGGAAGGGACCAGCTTGGGGGGGCGGTGAACCTGCTGTCCCCCCCCCCCCCAGGCTCTGGCTACCCAGGGGTCCTGAGCACCCCCACCCACCGGAAGGTGGAAGAGCCACACCCAGTCCTGGCCCTGCTGCCCGGAGGATGCCAGCACAGCAGCTCAAAGCCTCAGGCTCCAGAGGTCGCCTTGCAGGTGTCTCCGCCCCGGCCCCCAGCCGGGAGCCTCCCGTCCAGCCTGAGCCCTCCGCGCCCCGGGCCCTCCACTCACTCTGCCACTCGCTGATGGAGATCATGCCGCAGGCTGCCTGGGGGCCTTCCCGTCGAAGTGCCACGGGGCGAGGAGCGGAGGGGGCCAGGCCTGTGCCTGCTCCAGGGAAGCTGACCCTTGGTAAATTGTGAAATGAGCCTCTGGTAAATCATTAACTCCCTCCGGCTCCAAACCCCACCTCTCCCCCTCCTGGGCTCTCTTCGGCCCGCTGGTGGCCCAGGGCACCGAGGGCACCGAGGGCAGCGGCTGCGCCTACCTGGAGGAGGCGAGGCCCACCTGCCCCCAGCGCCCCGCTCCTTGCCGACGCCGGGTCCAGCTGCCGCCGAGCTCCCCGCAGGACCCGGACGGTACAGGGGAGGGGGCCTCGGCTCCCGGGCTCCTATTCCGGTCCGACGGCGGCTGTGGGAAGCCTTGGAATCCGTGTTTCTCTTCGGAAAACTCCGCAGTTCATCCTGCAGGTGCAGCCCGCGGGCTTCGCGCTGGTACCCAGGATGGACGCCAGGGGGCGGCGGCCACTAGGCGGACCCGCTGCGGGCAGGCCCGGTCGGGGGGCTGGGGAGCTGGACCCCAAGGGCTGCGACCTCCTTCCTTTCCCCCGGCGGAGTTCAGCTTCGGATAGTGAGGTTGAGCGAGGCAGGATGCAAGATGAATTTGGGCTTGGGGCAGGGCTGGATGCTTCCAGAAGTCTGGTTCTAGACCATCCCCCAGCTGTGTAGACAAGGGCGCATCCTTTCCTTCCTCTGTAGACCTGCAAAAAGAGGGGTGGATAGTTTCTAACCTCGTCTCCACCTCTGCAGAGCGGCGGTTCTCAAACTCCGTGAGCCAGCATCCCCTCTGTAATGTCCCCTCCATCCTGAAATGAACTTTGTAGAGATGAGCAGTCTCTGCACGTCACTTAAAAAACAAAACACTAATTATAAGAAGGAAAAAGAGAATTTATGATAAAGCACGATGTCTTTCAATAAGACTTACCCAGAAGACATAAATGAAACAGGCAGATTTCTTGCACCTACTTATGAAGAATAAATATGCTTAAAATTTAAGAGGAATAGAGAACCACAGTCCTTACGTGCAAAACAAAAGCCTTTCCCTGCGCCAGCCCGAGAGAATGAGAGAGCAGTGGGAAAGGAACCCAAGAATAGAAGCTGTTGGGTAAGTAGTAACAGACCAGATTACTTGCATATGAAAAGAGAAAGAGGGAAACGGCCTCAATCAAAAGAGGCAAAACACAGCGAGGCGAGGTGGAGACAAGGAGGAGGCGCCCTGAATGCAGATGGAGCAGGTCCTCTGTGTGTGTTGTTGAAATAGCTCTCCGTGCTCCCCCCGGGCGGGCGTCATCGGACACATGCATCACTGTCTTGAAATGCTGTCGTGTTGATGCGCCGTGGAGGTGGGGTATTCCCAGCAGGCAATGGGGACTGGAGGTGGGTTGGACAGGAAAACGTGATGCGAGCCCCTCAGGGCTAGTGGCTGCAGGAGGCGGGGGGGGGGGGGGGGGGGGCCTGGTCCAGTGGTGGAGAAAGCCAGCGAGTCCCCCAAACCTTTACACCTTCAGTCGTTAAGACATAGCTGTTTGTCCTTGGGCTGCAAAAACCGGAAAAATGTAAAGAATGGCAATCCTATGAAATAAATTTCTCTAATGAAATCTCGTGCATTTCAAGTATCTTTGTTTTAATGATTGGTTCTCTCAGACCCCCCCCCCCCCCCCCCCGCCTTAACTATTTACAGGAGCCTGTGCTTGCTCAGGGAGACCAGACCGTCTTGGAATCCTCCTCATGAACCATAGTTGAGGGTGACACTACCTCGTGCACACAATCCATGCAGCAGTTTATGCAACAACTTTGAGACGATTCCACTTCAGCTTCTTCTCCGTTATGACCGACCATCTGGTAATTTACAGAGTTATTCATGAAACTGATTTAAAAGCCAACAATTTAGGGGCGCCTTGGCACCTCACTTCGTTGAGTGTGGGACTGTTGATTTGGCTCAAGGCATGATCTCAGGGTCCTGAGATTAAGTTCCATGTGGGGCTTTGCACTAAAGCAGGGAGTCTGCTTGAGATTCTCTCCTTCTCCCCCATTCACTCTCTCTCCAGTGAATATTTTTTAAAATAAGGTTTTACATATTTATTCATGAGAGACACACACACACACACAGAGAGACATGGGCAGAGGGAGAAGCAGGCTCCCTGCAGGGAGCTCAACATGGGATTTATGGGGGACGTGGGACTCGATCCCAGGACCCCAGGACCACAACCTGAGCCAAAGGTAGACGCTCAACCATTGAGCCACCCAGGTGCCTCTTCTTAGTACTATTATGAATTGCAACATGACTAACGTCCTGAAAGGGGGTTTAGTCCATTTATACATTTTAAAGTCATACAAGATAGAGGATGGTTATTATTTTGGAAATCTACCCTGTGCATTGCAGCCACTAAATCTTGTCTCTTGTCGAGAGAGAGGTTACCTCTTGTCTGAGGTAACCTCAGCTCCCCAGATTTCCACACTTTGCCCTAAGGGATGCTGCCACCCCCATTGAAGGCACTGGTCGGTTAGGAGTTTGGACTCTGAAGTCAGAGTGCTCCGGACTTCGCTGTAGCTTGGTGAGACCTGACACATTTTATTTACCTTTCTGCACCTCAGCGTCTTGGATGATGATAGTACCTGTCACACGGAGCTAGAGCAAGGACTGGGAAGTAGCTGGCACGTAGTAAACACGGCACAAGTCTTTGTTACTACTCTAGTATAGTTATAATCACTATTGTTATTAATATTACTAGATTAGTATGCGATAGTTTACTTCTAAATGCTGTTATATGAAAGACTTCTCTCAAATGTGGTGCTAACCTGCTCCCAGGTGTATAAAATAGCCCACCATGGAGCTCACCTGTGGGCTTGGAAGGATCGAACGCTGATCATCCAAGTGGGCCATCTCGGCCTGGTTCTCTGATGGCCGTGCTGGGTGCTGGAGTGGGGCCCAGGGGGCTTGTCCACAGCCCACACTCCTGGGAGCATCTGCTTTGTGGGGACCACCCCAGGGAGGAGGAGGTAAACCCTGGAAGTCTGGCACTAGGGATAGTAAAGGTGGGCAGGGACAGCTCACAGGGCTAGGTGGTGGGGGCCCAGCAGACTCTTCATTGAAGGTGGTGGAGGCAGTGAAGAGGGGTACATTGGGAGACATTTCTCCCTTGTCCCTCATCATGACCCCAACGGGCCTCCACAATGTCACCGCAGCCTCATCACGTTTGTAAATGAATTTGAGTTTTCTTTTTTTTTTTTAAATTTAATCTATTTATTCATGAGAGACACACAGAGGCAGAGACACAGGCAGAGGGAGAAGCAGGCTCCCTATGGGGAGCCCGATGTGGGACTTGATCCCAGGACCCTGGGATCACACCCTGAGCCAAAGGCAGATGCTCAACCACTGAGCTATCCAGGTGGCTCTGAATTTGAGTTTCAAAGTGTTTTTCTTTTTTTAAAAAATATTTTATTTATTTATAGGAGGGAGAGCACAAGCAAGGGGAATGGCAGAGGGAGAAACAGACTCCCTGCTGAGCAGGGAGCCCCACAAGGGCTTGATCCCAGGATCCCGGGATCATGACTTGAGCCGAGGGCAGACACTTAACTGACTGAGCCACCCAGGTGGCCCAAGGTGTTTTTCATTGATTTTCTCTATTGACTTTCTAGTGAGTTCCATAGGTGGTGGTTAATATCCCCATTTTCTGGACAGGGAAACTAAGGCTCAAAACTTTAGGGACTTGCCCCATCTTCAGGCAGCTGGAAGGAGCAGGGCCAGGCAGCAGCAGAGGCTCGGGGCTCGGGGGACGTGGTGCAGGCCCAGGTCTCCGCAGCAGCAGGATCTGAAGCCTGGTTGCCTGCCCCAGCCCGTGGGGTGTGCATCTCTCCAAGAACAACACATGACTGCGCTGTTACACAGCCCCACTTCTTCTTCTTTTTTTTTTTTTTTAGATTTTATTTATTTATTCATGAAAGACACACACACACACACACACACACACACACACACAGAGGCAGAGATACAGAGAGAGAAGCAGGCTCCTCACAGGGAGCCGGATGCGGGACTTGATCCCGGGATCCAGGATCAGGCCCCGGGCTGAAGGCAGGCTCTAAACGGCTGAGCCACCCAGGCATCCCCACAGCCCCACTTCTTAAGGGCCTTCTGCAAGGCGCTTTTTCATTTACATTTCCTGACTAACACCCCCTTTTACCACCGCAACCCGGTGCTCAGAGGGCTGATGGGGGGCCTGCTGCTGCGGCAGGCAGAGACCCAAGAGCAACATTCTCGAAGAGGAGCCAGCCCTTGTTTGTGGGGAGAGTGACACCCAGCGGTGCCCTGTGCTCTCACGTCCCCCCTCCTCTCCAAGCCATGGGCTCTGGCCCAGAGGGCGCTGCAGGTAGAGACACAGGTTGTCCAGGGCACCTCCTCCAGCTCTAGAGGCCACTGTTGTGAGTCTGTGTCAGGGCCCAATTCTGTCTGATTCACAAAGGACATCAGAGCTTATAGCTCTCCTGGGGGTGTTAAAAAACCCAAAATATACTCACATGATTTGTTTATTTTAATTTATTTATGATAGTCACACAGAGAGAGAGGCAGAGACATAGGCAGAGGGAGAAGCAGGCTCCATGCACTGGGAGCCCAACGTGGGATTCGATCCCGGGTCTCCAGGATCGCGCCACGGGCCAAAGGCAGGCGCTAAACCACTGCGCCACCCAGGGATCCCTCAATGATTTGTTAAACACACTCACACACACTGCTAGCTCTTTAGGAATGAGAACAGATGTCCAGAATTTGAACTCGGCCCTCAGAACCAGGGCAAGGTAAAATCTGGAATTACAAGAGGCTTGCCTTCCCATCCCATGTCTCAATTTTCTTCTCTTCTTTGAAGCATTAATGCTCCCAGCTCTCCTCCCCAGACATCCTACAGGGGCCTGGCTGAGGACTTCCACTATCCTTGGCTCGCTTTCTCGCTCTACTGTCCCCTGAATAGAATTCACAGGGCTTCTTCACTCTTACTCACGGAAAGATTTCAAATCAAGCAGCTCTGGTAAACTCCTTCACACCGAGGATCAATAACTGAAAACAGGGGCACCTGGGCGGCTCAGTGGTTGAGTGTTTGCCTTTAGCTCAGGACATGATCTCCGGGTTCTGGGATCAAGTCCCGCATCAGGCTCCTTGCTCAGTGGGGAGCCTGCTTCTCCCTCTGCCTGTGTCTCTGCCTCTCTCTGTGTCTCTCATGAATAAATAAAATCTTAATAAAAATACTCTGGTCTTAAAAACAACAACAAACAAAACCCCCCTAGTAACCACTTAAAAAAAAAACTAATAAAAAAACTAGTAGCACCTGCCAAAGGACATAAACCAAAGGCATTGAGGCTGGATGAGAATAATTTGGGTGGCTTTTGGGGCACCCCGGGTGGCGCAGCGGTTTAGCACAGGCTTCAGCGCAGGGCGTGATCCTGGAGATCCGGGATCAAGTCCCACATCGGGCTCCCTGCATGGAGCCTGCTTCTCCCTCTGCCTGTGTCTGCCTCTCTCTCTCCCGCTCTGTATCTCTCATGAGTAAATAAAATAAAATCTTTAAAAAAAAAATTTGGGTGGCTTTTCAGATACTGCTCACCAAAACACCTTCTTGTACCCCAAAGCAGAAATATAGGGCATTGTGTAGTAATCGAGAAAGCCTAAGAATTAATTTTCTTCTACAGTTCTACCCTCAGTCTCAGAGACAAATCAATGAGAAGTTTCCAGGATCTGAACACTGTTCTGGGAACTCTCATTACACAGGACCTTGGGACAAGGCTTGATTTGGGCTTACTGGGACAGAAAAGAGGACTGTGGTGGGGAACATACCATGGGCCCAGCTTTGCTTTTAGTCAGGTAAGGCCCAACCCCAGACCCTCTACCTTTTTCTGCCAAGCTCGTAAGTTACCATGAGCCACCAAGGCCAGCCACAGGCAGTCACGGACAGAGTGCGAGACACAGGCCACTTGTACAAACCATTCATTTTATTTCTTGTATTGAGTTTATACAAACTTGCAAGATACAAATGCAGAGCTCACTGGGATTCTTCAGTACCTAGATCTAAAAAGAATGCTGGGGAGCAGGGAAGCAGACGCTCACCTAGCAGTCAGGATGCCCTTTCCTGGGGAGGGGGCTTGTTGGTAAGAAAGATGCTAAGGGGTGGCTACAGATGTTTGGTCCCCCAACAGAGATGCCCTCTGTTTAGCTAACTTTAATGTTTCTTCTAAGGTCACTTTTATACTAAATCAAGACACTGAGATCATACATTTCCTTGTATGGTTTATTGTCTAATACTAGCAGATCAAATTGGCCCCAGTATGTGCATAAATAGATATATGTATATATATTTATATGTATATTCCATATTTTCCTTAGTTTTAAGAGCTGCCAGGTAAGGGGGTGCCTAAAGGGGAAAGGGATTGATTCCGTCTTGCTATAGTCAGCCCTGCCCCAAGAACATGCCTCTCACCAAGGCAGGAGAGCAAGTGTGCACAGCTTGCGACCTCAGAAAAATCTTTAAAGTGACAGTAGCATTATTTGATTACAGCCTCTTGGTTATTGATCAGGGAGGTAATGTGCTAATTGGGAAGGCAAGGCCTTAGAATAGCAACCAGGGCTGTCCCCCGGTGGGTTACTTAGCCTTGGGCCTCCATCTGGGCCCCATTCTTTCATAAGGAGATGCTGCAGGCTGGGAACAGGGAGCCAGTAAATGTCAAAGTTGGGAAGTCAGGCTTCAAATGCTGGCTAGGAGTTCTGTGACAGTCCCAAACCCTTGGATTCCATTCTGCCCAAATCCTTGCAAGGCAAGAGCCCCTTACCTACTTTGTCAGCTGATAAGCAGTTTGGAAGGCTGAGCCGGCGGAGGTCAGCACCCCAGTGGCAGCCTGCAGAGGAAAGTCCTGGGGGCTTCTTGGGCAAGGCTGAGATGTTACCTTGCCCATGGGACCCACTTCAGCCCAGAAGCCGACTTTGCGGTCTGGATGCCAGACTGAGGTACCGTTTCCCTTAACTGGAGCCCCCAGAGGAAAGGTCACAAAGGGAGACAGACCGATGTCATTGATGTGACCCGGACCAGAAAGGGATCAAGGAGTGTGAGAAGTCCAAGGAACTTGAACGTGTCTGTGCTGAAGGACCTGTGGTCCTGAAATATTTCCTTTGGCCTTTGTCCTGTATCTCCTACTCCACTGGGGAGTAGAGTTCTTGGTGCCATTTGGCATAGGCTGCCATTGACTGCCCTCTCCAGTAGGCTGATGACAGGAGGTGGTCCAGGAGAACACTGGAGGTGTGTGTGTGAGTGTGTGTGCCCGCACGGGTGTACTCCTGTGCACACAGCTGTAAACATTTCCTCTGAGAGGATTCACATCCTGTAACCCGAGAGGCTCATCAAGAGTTGACAGTGTAATCAGATCCTTGGACCAGGACTTCCAAGAGAACGTCCTGCCCTGGTAAAATGCTCTCGGGCGAGCTCTGGGGACCAGCCCTTTGCAGACTGGGGGATGGGAGAAGGAAGCTGCCAGGGAAGAGGGAGGGATGTAGGGCTGGACCGAGAGGCAGCCACCCAGTCTCTTCGTATCGTTTGCTGATTCCATTCAGACATTGCACATTTCGAAAATAGATTTGCTTTTATAACAAAAGCGTAAAATAGATCTGTCTTAAAATAAGTCTGTCCTCTCCCCTTCTTTGGATCAAAAGGCATGGGGTGTGGCCATAACATGCTAGGAATGGTGTGGAAAATAAAGGAGGGAAGTGGCCTGGGCAGGAGTTCTGGGAAAGGATCAGACGTCCAAACAAATATATATATTATGTATATATCTATAATATGTATAATCTTCATAAAACATATATTAAGGCATGTAAAGCAACATAAAGAGCCAGCTTTATGAAATAAGAGGTGAGAGAGAAGTGTAGAGGTGCAGACATTAACCCTTGGTATTTTGCACGTATTTCTAAAAATATCACTTAAAAAAAAAAAAAAAAGGAGACAGACAACGAAAGGGGAAGGCATGGAGGCCCTGAAACAGCTGCTTCTTGTGGAGGGAGGAGGGTGTTGGAAAGAGGGAGAGGGCCAATCCCACCTGCCAGTCTGTGGGGGGAGGAAAAAACAGGTTTGGGGTGCTTCATGTGCATTAAAGATGGGAAATGTAGCCAAAGGTCATGTTCAAAAAATCTGCTAAAAAGTGAAGTGAAATTCCCCAGCCTGCAATTCCTCAGAAGCACGAGAATACCCGAAGTACCTAGAACAGTGCCTGGTACATAAAAGGGGCTCGATAAATATTTGTTGAATGAATTGCCATCTTTACTTGCATATGAACCAGTAACCGTCCCAGCTGTGAAGGCGTGGAGGAGAACTGGTGGCAGATAAAGCAGTTGTTCTTGGGACCACTGGAGGTTGAAGTCTCCCGGCAGCAACTCTGGCAAAGAGCTGGCCTTGGGGCCCAGGTTTTTCCAGTCTCACTCTCCCCTCCCTCCTCTCTGGCTACAGTCCTCCCAAGGTGAGCGGCGAGAAGGAAAAACCATCTTTGCTTCTGTGTCTCCTCCACCGGCCTCCCTGGGTAGGCAGATGGTGAGAAAGCCAGGCCAGAAGGGAGTCCTTCCTACAGCCTCACCTGGTCCTCCTAGGGGTTGCTCACGATGCAGGACGGGGCCCTGCAAGGCCCTAGCCTTGCAGACTGAGGTTGCATTTCCTTTCAAGGGCACCCTCTCAGCTGGCCCACAGCACATTCCAGGGGCAAGGCGGACAAGAAAATGTCCTAAACAGGGTTAGGAAAGGCCCCAAGGCTGACTACACCCTACATGACACAGGTCCTTCTCTCTGCCCCCAAGCCTAGGAGGGGAAGGCAGACACACCAGGCCCAGACCCAGGAAGGGCCATCTCCGACCCACTCAGCCACACCAGCCTCCCCACAACTGTCCCCACGGCTGCTGCTGCAGGCCACCATGTGCTCACTGGTGGGCCCTCTCAGAGCCAGTGTGGGCAGGCCGGTGGACCCGGGAGAGCAGGTGGGGGAGCAGAGCTGGCATCCGGCACGTACTTGGCACTTAAGCTAACGCTCCATCCTGGGGAAACCAATCCCACAGCCCCTTTCCACCTCTGTCTCATCCTCTCACTTGCAAACGAGCCCCACTGCTTCCCTGTCCTCCCACTTGCCTCCATCTCTTTCTCTCTTCTCCCCCTTCTCAACCTGTCCTCAGACGCTGCACAGACCTGCGTGCCGCTCTCCACCTACAGCCAGCACTGTCCCCTCTGGGAGCCGAGGAGCCTCTCCTCGTCACTGGTCTCCTTGTCTTTGGCTCAAGCAGGGTGGTCGGTCTCCACCAGACCCCAAAGGAGCACCCACGAGCAGAGATGTGTCAAAGCCCCCGGTACAGCTGGGGTGGCAGGATGGGAATGACGGGGGAAGGACCTGCTGGCACGTGCTGTCCTCGATGTCAGGGGTGTCCGTCTTCTCTTCACTCCAGACCTAACCCAAGACAGCCCAGGGCATCTTTCCCACCGGGGCATCCTCTTCCTCAGGAAATGTTCTAGTAGGGCCATCGCACCACCAGCTGGGGCCAGGCCTAGCCCCTGGGAGGCGCCCGCTGGGAGGGTGCTCTCTGCCCACCATCTCAAGCCCTGGCCTGGTGCTGCCATCTGAGTAGCAAGGGCTTCAGGGCCAGGCGTGGTGGGCATGTGGACACTGAGGTAAGTCTCGGCAGCAACCCTGGCCCCAGCCTGGCTCCCTGCAGCATTCCCACAGGAGCGCAGGGGCGGGGGGGCCAGGCTGGGGAGTCAGGACCTCAGTAGGCAGAGGGGACCTTCAGAACGTGGCTCTGTGGAGCTTCATGGCGTTGGCCTCGGCCAGGGCTTGCACTAAAGAAAAGAGAAACGGGTGAGAAAGGTGCTTCCTGGAGGAGCAACAGCTCCAGTCAAGCTTCCCCAGGAGACGGAAGTCTCTTCTTGCGGAACCCTGTGGAACACGGCCCACCTGCCACCCCCAGCCCTGAGAGGGGAGCTAATGAATGGAAGTCCGTGCTCTTTTCCACTTGCCTGACACTGAGCGGCTGTGTGCCAGGGGAAACGAAGGGACCTGGCCTTTGACCAGAATTTCCAATGTTATTTTCATTTACAGTAAAATCTAGGGGCCATGTGGGAGAAATAAAATCTGGGGGCTTCTGAGGCAGGACTGCTGTGTATCTCAACAGGTGGGAGGCTTGTTGGCCCAGGACAGGGTAGGGGAGGCCTCAGCTCTGTCCCTGTCTGCTTCTGGAGAAGCAAAGCCCACCGGCACTGCGGCATCCAAGAGGCGGCCCTCCCAGCTGGTGCTGGTCCAACACTGCACGGGGCCAAGGGGACGTGGCGGGGATGGGGGGACAGGGGGGCGGGGATGCTGCGGGCTCAAGCAGATGGATGGAGGGGAGAGAGCGACGCTGGGGGTGAGGGCAAAGCGATGCTGGAATGAGGGGGGTGGTAGATGGCTCCCGGGGGTGAGGGGTGGGGGTCCCACTCACCGTGGTGGAGGAAATACAGTAGAAAAGTTCTTACGTCAGAGCTCAGACCCGCATGGTATGGCTGCTGTCGGCGCCCCGTGGGGAGTCAGACGATAGGGGGTTGGCTGGTGGAGTCAGGGAAGCAGGGGAGGTGGGAGGGCTTGGGGTGGCACATTGCACTGGAAACAGAAATGAACAGGGAGGTGAATAGGGGTAGGGGGTGGGGGGGAGGCCGGGCACCCAGAGCGAGTGGGCCCTTCCCCCAGCGGGGAGCCAGGCAGGAGGCAAGCAGAGAGGAGAGCTGAGGCAGAGTGGGCCTGGGAAGGAGGGTGGGTCCCCCACCCCCCAGGAGACAGGGCCCCGCAGGCTCAGCCGAGGACCAGTGGTGACTGTGGGCGAGGCCGGCCTCTCTGGGCCCGGGCTCCACTCCCATCCGTACAACGTGGGACGGAGCGGCTGGAACAAGCGACGCACCTCACACACACCGGTACAGGGACGATGGTGACGACGAGGGCAGTCAACCACACCAAGCCAGATCATCAGGCCCCCGTAACGACTACATCCAAGTTATCACCATGGGAATCATCTCCACGGAAGCGGAGATGATTCCAGGGACGGTGGAAGCAAGTTCTGTGAACTTAGACCAGCTCGGGGTCTCAGAAACACACCCCCTGCCTCCCACTATCCCTGGGGACCCCCTGTCCTTCAATCCAGAAAGGGCGAACTTTGGTCCACCCCTGAACAAAGCACTGCAGGCCTCCAAGCGGTGACACTGGAATGAATGGATTTTACTCTATTACGGCCGTGGCTCTACGCTGGGAAGAGCCAGGTGGAAGGACAATGACAGGGGGCGGGGGGCCATATTAGGAGGCATGAGTTCTGTGCAGGCTGCAGACCTGGCACCCTCAGTGCCACTGTGAGGCAGCAGACTGGCGGAGAGAACGTCCTCACTTGGCCTCAGAGGAGAACCAGACCTTGGCCAGGGTCACACTGTTTCCTCCAAGAGAAGGATCCTGGCATCCCACTTCCTAAGCGCTTGCTCCCCATCCTGCCCTGCCCCGACCTCATCAATTCCCTGCCATCTGAGTAGGGGAAAGGGCCAGTGCAGCTCCCATTGCCTACACACACACACACACATAGATGTACGTAAGACTTGGAGCTTTCTCGTGAGCAGGGGAGTCTGCTCAGAATACACAGTGTGTGCACAGGATCCAACAGTATTCTACGCTCACTGCACACAACTCAGATGTGTGTGTTTGTGCACTTCCAAACCCATACGCTTCCATGTGATCCAACACACGTGTAACATCACACACAAACACATTCGCAAACGCTTTCAAAACACATATTTGTGTGTATGTCTGTATGGCGAGCCCAGTGGTTAGTTATCTGGCAACTTCAACTTCTAAAACAATCAAAAAGTCAAAAAACCAAGCAAGGGCTATTTCAGGAAAGCCAAATATCTATTGCCACGGGCACGTGGTGAAGCTCTTACAGTTATTGACAGACAAGCTCCTTGGAGTCCAGTTACTCTCATTTCTACACACTTCTGATAGGAGTTGACCTGCTGGATGTCTACCCCACGGAAGATAAGAAACAGGGAAATTTAGGGGAGAGAGAGGACTCCAGGAGGCCCACTGAAGATAGAAAAAAGTACAACTGAGGAGAAAAAGCCTCTTGTAAAATGTAGCTTATAATACCTTTAAAAATACAACAGTTTGGGAGCACGTAGCATAGTTATGATCTGTACCAAGTCTAGCTGCAGAGGGCATCCCTTCAACGGATCAGCAAAAACATGGATTTTTATAATGATACTAAATGAACAAGAGCAAGAAAGATGAATTATGTTAAATATAACTCCTTTATAAAGGCAGAGAAGTTTTAAGTGTATATTAGGGTGTATTAGGAACATATCTATTGAAATAGGTAAAATTCACGGGGCTCCCGGGTGGTTGTCGGTTATGTGGCTACCTCCGGCTCAGGTCATGATCTCCGGGTCCTGGGATGGAGCCCTGCATCAGGCTCCCTGCTGGTGGTGGTGGGGGGGGTTGTTCTCTGCCCACCCCCCCTGCCGCTCATGCTCTATCTCTCTCTCTCTCTCCCCCCTCTCTCAAACAAATAAATAAAATCTTTATCTAAAAAAAGAAAGAAACAGGGGCACCTGGGTAGCTCAGTTGGGTAAGCATCTGCCTTTGGCTCAGGTCACGATCCTGGGGTTCTGGGATCAAGCCCTATATTGGGGTCCCTGCTCACCCTCTCCCTTTGCACCTCTCCCCCTGCTCATGTTCTCACTCACTTTGCTCTCTCTCAAATAAATGGAAAAAAAATCTTAAAAAAAATAGACAACCTTTAAAAAAAAAAAAGAAAGTTAAAATTCACACAGATAGTAGCTATGTATGGGATAGATGCGATGTTATGATTGTGTGTTCACAAGTAATACCACATCTGCTTGCATTGGTAATTGGTCACACCTGCTGGACAGGTCACATCCTTCACCTTCATGAGACACGCTCTCTCCCATCCTGCACACACAGATACACATTTACAGATATCGCAATGTATACACTGTGCACAACATACACACAAATGTGTTTTATCACTCCTCATACTGCAAAAAAGCCAATTATACTTAAATACGTACATTCATAAACACTACCTCCATCCTTATATTGTACACTCACATACACATATACAAACTCCAGGAGTTTACTAAATACCACCTGTACTCATAAATAATGGTCTCTGAACAATATTCATAGACATTCTGCACACACATACACACATAGTTCTATGTTTGCACTCAAATATTCCCTTCACCCACGCACTTGAGTATACACAAATACATGTGTATCTACACACGTCACCCCCTACGGACATTGCACATGATATCCTGCCCCGCGTACAAACATAAAATTGTCGCACCTTCCCATATACCTCATGCCTGAGTGTGTACATTCTGGGTATACTGACAAGCATTACACCATCCACGCCACATACCCACACTGGGGCACCTCCTCTCCACTCTGCACCGTCATTATGGCCCGTGACCAGCACTCCCATACACACAGTCCCAGGCTTGAACCCATGCCCACAAACAGTCCTCTCTGTCCCTGGCAGAGCTGCAGCTCTGGGAATCTGGGCCAGAGGCCAAGGGACAGTGGGGACAGTAGGCTACGTCTGAGGTCTGGCCCTGCTATGCCATTTTTTAAATAGTTGGGGTTTTGGCAAAAGCAAAGTGACGGTTTGCTTTCAGCGCACAGATCCTGAAATGTAAGCTGGTGTGTATCGAGAAGGAAATCTGATAGGCTAGGGTGGGTTTTGTTTTCATGGAACCTTTGGCTGAGAAACTATAGTAGAGAGAGAGCCAGGGACTGGGGCGAGGGCAGAGGGAAGTTTTCAAAACAGTGTTGTGTGCTCTAACCCTTGAAACAGGAAGTTGCCTTTTGCCTAGAGCATGAGGAATTTGATCTTTGGAAGATTCGAGTTCATTTTACAGCTGAACTACAGAGAGGTAGGATGGAGGCCTCTGTGCAGCCAAACTGGTTCTGCTTCCTTTGGCTGCAAGATGGGACTATCTGAAGCCCATCCCTTCTCTTGTCCTCAATCCAGCCCAACCGACCTCCTCTCTCTGAAATACCTCCAAGGGTGTTCCCTGCCCGCCCACTTAATGTCCATTAGACCCTAACTGCCGGTAGGTTCTTCCTTAAGGCATAAATTTCCTTTGTTGTAGCCTGAAACCCTCTGGTTCCTAAAAATATCCATATTTAAAAGAGTGAGAAAAACCATACACAGATCCTATTTCTACTCCAGCTATTGCTATGTCAACGAATCCAATCGCAGTCACCAACACCACCATGACCACATGTGGCTACCATTTATTGAGCACTTACTAAGTGCCAGGCACTGTGCTAGGTGCTTCGCATTTATCATCACCATTCCTCACACCACCAGGCAGCTATTTCGATTTGAATTTTACATATGAGCGAATGGAGTCTCAGAAAGCCAGAATTCAAATCCCCCTTGATCACCATGAAACGCTAGCTGTTCTACTGGGCTCCTGGCTACGGTCTTGATGGCCGGCCCCTCACCCAGGCGACTGTCACTGTGGGCTAACATACCTGTCTCTCTGCCTCCTCCTTCTACTCAAGTCCTTGCAAACCTGGCATCCTTCCCGGGCACCCCTCTGGACTAGCTTCAAGGCTCCCCCTGTCTGTCCCAACCACCTTTTGTTCTGAGGAGGAGGAGGACATATTCTGTTGTCTTCCCTCCGACCTGGCTTCATGACGGTAACCACTGTACTTCCTCTATCCTGCCCCCTCCCATTAAGAGTCTCTTCCATTCTTCCTGATTCCATTCTCACTTTCTCTGGGGCGGTATCTCGGGCTGACTTTCACCCCACTGTGTCTACTCGGAACCCTCTTACTTTTGAATCAGTATGAGTCCGTTCCTCAGGCTCATCTTTTCTTAGAAAAGTGGGTTTGGATCAGTAGCCAGGGCCTGACTATTGCTCTCAACTCTGGCTACCAGCCCCATTTTCACCTTCCTATTTGCATGCAGCAAGAATGGGAAGTGAGAGGGTAGCCTGCAATGCCTGTCCCTCACTTCACAGCTGGTAATACTTTGACCCTTCCCAGCCAAGCTCAGGTATTGCCTCTTAGCTGTGCCCTTCCTTGAGCTGCCCAGGTAGAGTGGTGCCCTTGCTCCCTGCATGGCCTAAGCCATTCCTCCACAGAGCGGCGAGAAGGGTCATCACAGTTCTGAGCTCCTGGATGCAACTCTGGCCCCTTTGTACCCCACTGAGCCTAGCACAGTATCTGGTGCTCAATAAATGCTCATCTTGACCTTGAGGAAAGTCTCACTGGCCCTGCACCTCTCTAGCCCTGGCCCCCTCACAGCACTGAGCTTCCTCCCCTGCACCTGGTCAGCCGGTCTCCCTGGAGGAGTGAGGCCCGGCCCCTCTCACCAGACAGCATGCGGCCCCTGCGGGAGGCCTCGGTCGCCAGGGCACAGGAGATTTCAATCCGCTTCTCCTGCTCCTGCAGCTGGCTCTCTGAGTCCTGGGGCACGTCCACAAGGTCCCCCTCGCCGATGGGCACCACGTTCTGCATACTGAAGAGGCACAGACACACAGACATGGAGTGGGGGGACAGGATGGTCCAATGGGCTTGGGGGGGGCCTGTGAACTGAGGCTGGCAAGGTGGCCAGAGGCCTGTGAGTGGGCAGGCTCTGGTTTCCAGCAAGGCTGTCCCCAGGGGTGAGTGGGACCCAGGCAAAACACATTTCGGGACCCCCCACCACAATGTTTTAAAATGAATTAGAAGATTCAAGTGAACATTTAGGGCAGCCTTGATGAGGAAGAGAAGTCACCAGTGGGCAACCCATCAGTTTGTCTTGACAACAGCACATGCCCGTGTCCAGCAGGTTGTTTTGGAACTCGATGGCAGCGTCACTGCCCTGCCACAGGGCTGGGCCTGGTCTGCTGCCTTGAGCCACTGCCTCCATTCGCTCTCCGCCTGGGAGACTCAGGGCTCCCACTGGCATGGGTTGGGGGGCTGGATTCGGTGGCACTAGTGCCCCTGGTGCTAGGGTGGGCAGAGAATGTTGAGGTTCACTCAGACACATTACCTGGACTTGGCAATGAGTGTCTTGATCCTCTCCACCTTCTTCTGCTTTTCCTTCAACTCCTCGGGACTCAGGGGAGTATCAGGCTCCAGGTCAATATACCGTTCAGGGATGAGGACTTTGTCTGGCGTGGAGAGCTGTGAAGGGATCCAGGTCAGCACCTCCATTCCACCTGCCAACCCCCCAGGCTTTCTTCTCCCCCTCTGCCCTCCTGGACTTCACTCACCTCCTTATTGATGTCCACATCATAGTGCTGGGGTTCCAGCTCCATTTTGCGAAGCCGGGCAATTTCCTCTCTTGGTGTCTCATAGGCCTGCCCACCAGGCTCCTCTGCCCGCAGGGCTGCTTCCAGGTTGGAGATGTCCACCTCATGGATGCTACGGTGACGGCGCACCTGGGGGACAGAACCATCATGACCACAGAGGGACTTTGTCCCACTGCCGGCAGCTTGTCCTCTGCTACCCATGCCTCCAGACAGCCCTAAACCAGGCCTGGGTTCCCGCTGTCCCCGCTCATCACACCCGATCTGGCTGTCACCCCATGGCTCTCACTGCAGGGCAAAACTATCCTCTTTCTACGCTGTTTGTCCAAGGCCTGCCCACCTGCAAAGGCCCAGAGGCAAAAATCTCATCAGTGCATCTCATCCATACTTGTTACTTCTCATCTGGTGGTCCTCTGTGTTCATATTATGTGTCACATATTTTAGGCAGTTGGATTAGTGTGTCCTACGTTGGTCTTTAGTGGTTTCCTATTATGGGATCTCCAAACCACCAAGGAGAATGTAAGCTGTTTGAAGGGAGGACTTTTAATCATTATTTTCCTGTATTTCTGAATGCTAGAAAGAAAAAGTAGGCAGATGCCTGGGGCTACTCCCAGCTCCACACTCAGCAGTCAAGTGGTCCAGGAATCCCTAATTTTTCCTGTGTTTCCCTATCTCTAAAACAGGGGGGATCATTCCTAACCTGGCACTGCTGAAAGATCTAAACAAAATAACACGAGATTCGAGAATTGTGCAGTGCCATGCACCAGTGCACTATCAGCATTATCCTCAGTAGATCCAGCCCAGTGGTAAATACACAGAAAATGTTCTAGAAATATGTTTAAGTGATGGCTCCTCCTGGGGGGTGAACTTCGCACTATTCTCTATCAACTGAATTTTGTGTAATTCATTTCAACTAAAATAATCGGTGCATTCCTTTCTGTAAGTTATTTTTCTTTAAATATATACAAGGAATGCTTGTTGCAATGTATCTTCTGCCCAGTGGGGAGAAGCCTCGGCCAGTTCTCCCAAGTGCCCAGCATGGGTCCTTCCCAGCCCCTCTCTCTCTGTGCCCCTCACCCAACCGCCCGGCCAGGCCGGTCACGAGCTGGGAGTGGGCAGTGTTGGCAGATGTTGAGCCATGGCCGCGGGTGGCTGGGGGGACGTTACCACTTTGTAGGTGGGCCGGCTGGCAGGGTCAGGGGCTGGACTGGCTGGGAGCTGCAGGCTCCTCCGCTTCTCCTTCATGGAGCCACTTTGATGCCTCCGCATGCGATCCATCTGCTCCTCCACGCTCATCTTGACCTTGCCCTCGCTGGGGAACACTGCACTTTTGGGGCGCTCCTGCTGCAGCAGGGAGAACAGGGCTCTGACAGGTGCTCATCCCCCACTCCCAGCTTATTCACCTGCCCTAATGCCTTAAATGTCCCTTCTCTGGGAAGCCTGTCTGTAGTGGGTTTAAATAATGGCCCCTAAATCATATATGCAGGTCCTAAGCCCCCAGGACCTGTGCATATGACCTTATTTGGAAATATGATCTTCGTGGATGTAGTTAAGGGAAGGATCTTGAGAAGAGATCATCTGGAATTAGAGTGAACCCTGAATCCAATCTTAGAGGTCCTCATAAGAGACAAAAGGAGACAGAGAGTAGAAGGCAATGTGAAGGTGGACGCAGATACTGGAGTGTTGTGTCTACGAGCCAGGGAACACTGCAGATGGCCGGTCACGCCAGAAGCTAGGAGGCGGGCATGGGATGGATGGGACCAGCCCTGCTGATACCTTGATTTTGGACTCCTGGCCTCCACAGCTGTGAGAGAATAAACTTCTGTTGTTTTAAGCCCCCGAGTTTGGGGGGCTATCTCAACTTCCCACAGCCCTGGGAAATGAACGTACTGCCTGTGGTCAGCACATTTGACTCTGACTGCTGATTTTTGTTGGATTTGTCTCCCATCACTGGCACGTTATAATAATTTTGTTAGGGGGCACCTGGGTGGCTCAGTCAGTTAAGCGTCTGCCTTTGGGTCAGATCATGATCTCAGGGTCCTGGGTTCAAGCCCTGAGTTGGGGCCCACTGCTCAGCGAGGAGTCTGGTTCTCCTTCTCCCTCTTCCTCTCCCCCACACTCATGCATGCTCTCTCTCTCTCTCTCTCTCTCTCAAATAAATTAAATCTTAAATAATAATAATAATTTTGTTAACTATTCTTCTTTCTTATGTGTATCTGTCTTGTCCCTTGATAGGACAAGATTCCATAGAGGTCTTCTTCCTATGGAGAAGGAAGACTTCTCCAGTGGGGCTATTGCCCTCTCCCACTTGTCCCTGCCTTCGCCTCCTGCCTTGGGTTTCTTGAGTGGTGGACAGATGGGTGGATACACAGATGACCCTGGGCTCCCGCCGGGCTTCAGGGCCCATAGGCCATACTCACCCGGGAGGACAGTCCGTTGGTAAGTCCGTTAGCACTCCTCCTCACCACCCTTGATGGAGTCCCCTCTTCATCAGTGGGTGACTTTGTCCGAGGAGGCACAATGCCAACTGTAGGGAGACAGAACAGCCAGTGGGCCTTCTGGAGAGCAGCAGAGCAGGGGGACAGGGAAGCCTGCTTCCCTGAGGAGGCTGAGTCCCACCTGTGGCAGAGAGGAAAGGCCCAGGATGGGTGCGCATTCGCTCTCTTTGGTTGTGAGAGCCCCTGTCTGGGCTCCTGACACTTGGCCTTCCTTCTAGGGGAGGATGGGACAGGAAGTACCTTTGTTGAGAGCTGCCTGCTTCTCTGCCTCCACCTCTTGCCTGGTGGGCACAAGGCTGATGTCTCTAGTGGTGTCCAGGGGTGATGTCTGGTAGGGGTCTTTCTTGCTTTGCTCATAGCTTGCTTTGGGCTGGGGGTAGAAACGAGAAGATGGTCAATGCTATAGGGACTGCTGGGAATTTGGCACTCAGGGATGTTTCTTTGCTTTGCAATGGTTGGAGCATAAACACAGGACGAGAAAACTCTAAGTGTGCCAGCTGGGAAGTGGGTAGGGACGCAATGGAGCCTCCCACCCATGCCACCTTAAGGCTGGCCAATGCTGGGTCATCTTGGGAAGTGAGGGCTCAGAGCTTCCAGGAGGCTCTCAGCTGAGGCCCAGCAGAGAGGCCCCTCAACCTGACCAGTCCTCTTGGCAATTGCCAAGCAGCACAGACTTGCTGTAAGCCGGAGAGGAGGAATGCTGGAGAAGGCTACAAGGCCAAGGATCTCTGAAGATTCTGTTGGGAACTCACCCAAAACTTGAGCAAAAGAACCAGCTGGGCTTTGATACCAAGATTCTGGGGGACAGAGAAGTACATTTAGCTTGAGGGCTTCCAGAATCATGAGGTTAGAGGGGGCCTCCGACACCACTGGCAGCCCCCTATGCTCCCATAGTGCAGCTAAAGAGTCTAGCCTCAGCGAGGTACAGTTCAAAAGACTGGGCCAGAGGCTGGAAACAGCAGCTAGAGTCCAGTGAGAGAGCGTGGGTAAGTCCCACCGCCTCCCCTGGTCTGGAAAGCCTGCTCTGCCCTGCCCTTTCGGCAGCCCCTCGGGGGCTGTGTGGATCCCAGCAGCTGAGATGGATGAGAATCTTCCCAGTTTTAGACACAGGACTACTCACCAAGCAACCTCTTCCTTAACTACCTGCCTCCTGGGCAGAGAGGCTGGGGAGGCAGAACAGGGCCTGTATCCTTACACGCCAGGGCCGAGAACACCCAGGAGGACACAGGCAAGGCAGAGAGAGAGACAGTGTGGAAGAACTGGGGTCTGAGGTGGACAGGAAGGGATCGGAATGGCACCAGTAGCTGCGGGGCCCTCAATTTTCCTTGCCGGCTCGTGCTGGTGGGAAGTGGGACACACCGCCACTCGTCGGGGGCTGCCCTGGCCCCTGGGCGTGGTGACACTCATTTCCCCTCCGTCCCCAGAGAGCCAAATGGGGACTCCGCCATCCCTGTCCTCACCCCGGAGTCCGACTGGATGGCTGCAGGGAAGTTCATAGTGCAACAGGGACAAAGTGGCTCTGTGTCCTGCCCTGCCCCTTGCCGGGCCCTTTGCCCCACTCCCTCCGCCCCTGCCCTCCAGGACCCAAGGGTGCTGGGTACCTGACCCCTGGCTGGCTCGCCACTGCGGTGCCAGGAAGGGGAGCTGGGGGGTGGCCAGAAGCGGCTCTCGCTAGGGAGTGGCGGCACATTTGGAGGAGACTCCAGGGGGACGTAGGCTTTGGGGAGGGGGGGCCGTGGCGGGCCAGGCTCCTGAGGCAGAGAGAAGCCAGAGCATTAGGAGGAAGGACAGCAGCCACTGTGAGAGCAGGAGAGAAGAGCATTAGCAAGGGACAGACGACATCATGGGGACCTGGGGGGGCCCTAGACCCCCCAACTCCCACCTGCCGCCTTGGGGGGGAGCTCCAGCTCTGGAGGGGGCTCAGCCTGGCCGTGAAGGCCCTCCTTGGCTCAGCCCCACCTGGCACTGTGCCCCATGTTCCCCAATTCTCCTCCAGGCTCCCTGCTCCTTGCCTCACCATCACCCAGGGCACATTCGTACCCTGTGTCTGTGCTTCTGCTACCTCTCCCGTCTGTGATGCAACCCCCTGTCCCCCTCACTCCCCTCCCATCTGTGATGTGTCCCCCTCACTCCTCTCCTGTCCCAAAGCTTAATAGTCCAGTGAAAGCTCCACCATCTCTTTGGAACATCGGGGCATTCACAGTCAGTACTGAGACACACACTGCCAAACCTACAAGTCAGTCCTGGTACCCAGTGGACGCTGGGATCCCCAAGAGAAGGGCCTTGGGCACGCACATGTACGTTTCTGAGAGGGCCTCAGCTCATCCGTCACTCCCTGTAGACACCTGTTGATTGACCAGCTCGGAAGCTGCTCCTCACGCCCACTCTCAACCCTCTCACACGCTGGAACAACCCCGGATTGACATTCCCACTAAGTGTTCACTGTATATTTGTTAACCGAGACAGACCTCCCTGGAAGGGAGCTAAAGATGACAAATGCAGATGAGAGCAAGTAAAGGAAAAATCTGGAAGGAAGTTCACCAAACTGGGCGCAAGAATGCCCCTGTCGCGGACAGAAAGCTGAAGAGTAGGACAGGAGGCCTCCGGGGCAGAGCTGGGTGCAGTCTGCATCCTTCGGGCTGATGAGGACTGAATCCTCCCTCCCCCACCTACCTTCTACTTCATTTCCTCAGCTTACCTCACTGGACCCAGGCTTGGTGGGGGACCCCTGTGAGCCGGACACCAGAGAAAAGGGGCTCAGGGGGCTGGTGAGACTGGCGGAGCTGAGAGGGCTGGCGGGGCTGTTGGAGTTGTAGGTGGCCGTGGGGCCGAGTCCTCCTGGGGGCAAGCAGAGAGGAGAGATGAGGGATGGGCAGGGTAGGGGTGTGGCCTGGCATGTGGGTGGGCTCCAGAGGTGGAGGAGGCAGGGGAGGACCCAGGGACGTGGAGGGAGGCCTCAGGGCCACGGGCCTGCCTAAGGCTGGGGCTGGGATGCAGGCTGGCGGTGGGGAAGCATGCTGGGCAGGGGTTAGATAACAGATGGAAAGGACACTGTTGCCCCTGAGATGTCGAAGAAAGCCAACACCAAGTCCTAGGGCCTCAGGAGGACACTAAGGTAGTGGCTTCAGATCACCACCTGGCCCATGGGCTTGGGGAGCCGGTGGGGCACAGGTGCTCTTTGACCTTTTCTGGGGTGGAATCGAGACCATCAGGGTCAAGTGTCTCTGAGTGGCATGTCTGGTGTGTCCTGGGAGGAGGGGGAGGAATAAGGGAGGAAGATTCTGGAGGCCCTGACTAGCTCTGGGGACAGTGTGAGGGCCTGAAGAGGTTTGAGCTGACAGATGTGGGATGGAAGCCAGAGACAGCAGAGTGTTTCCGGTGAGCCCTTCAGGCAGCGAAGGCAGCACCCACCTCTGTGTTTGGCTGTGTCTGTGCCCCGGGATGGGTTATTCTTCCTCAGCCCCTCCATCACGTCCTGGATCCTCCAGATCTCCTTCTGGATTTGCCGGTTGAGCACCTCATTCTGGAACCGCACAAGAGCAGGTCAAGGAAAGTGGCTTCGGGGACTGCCCCGGCCTTCTCCCTGCGTCCCTTTGGGCCAGCAGTAGGCAGGAGCCTCGTGTGCGTGCACGTGCAAGCGCGCAGCTGCATCCTTAGCTTCCCCGGAAGATCAGGGTGCTCCTGCAGCCAATGCCCCTCTTGGGGGACTCTTAATAGTCTCCTGTTGTCATGGGCAAGGGTTTCCAATTGACTAATGTTCTTTCTATCCAAACGGCCCTTTTGAAATACTGACACCCAATGTATGTATGTCTGAGTAGTCGTGGATTATATGCGGTCAGAGTTTTCATTCTTTGAAAAATCATCGCTACTGCTTATTGAGCACCTGCACCCCACTCTCGCCCCACCTGCCGGGCAGCACGTGGAGGGCTCTGCATACACTAACCCCTTTCAGCTGTACCAGAACTCTGTGTGGCACAGGCAGCAAGTGTCCCGACTTTGGAGATGAAGAGACTCGTGCCCAAGAGCCTCTGTTAGTAAGCAGCGCGAGCACCACCTGCGTCTGGATGTTTGTCTCAAGAGCTGGTGCTCTTGACCAGGGTGCTTTCCTATCTCCTGAAGTGTGCATGCTGGAAGTCAGGCTTGCCCACAGGACGTGGAGGCGTTCGGTGCTCTGGACCTGGAGCCCCCCCGCTTCCCCCTCCCCAAACCAGCTACGAGGCTGGGGGGCGGGGGGCGGTGAGTTTTGTCACCCGGAGGAAACTAGGGGAACGGGGGCATGAACTGCATCAGATAGACAGGGCTTGCAAAGCTGGCTAGCTGGAGAAGATGCAGTCGGGACAACAGGAATGTCCTAAGGTCAGTATGTGCCTTGCCTCCGAGCAGAGTGTGTTTAACCTGGCCCTGGAAGGAAAGCCGCTCTTCTATCATAAAGGTCCTGAGCTGCTGGCTCCCGTACGGCCCACTGCTTCTGGGGTCACGAGAGACAGCTGCACGTATGTACTCACATCTACACCTGCATGTGATCTCAACCCGCATCCAGACCTACATCTGTATCTGTATGGACGTGTTAAATCCTTCCGGTCATTAGGTATGTCTAACCTAGCTCTCTCATGTTTCCCTTTACTCCTTCCTCATGATTTGATGCAACTAAAGAAAAATCCACATCATCTCCATCCTGAAAGCATCTGTTTTATGTGGATCTGAACCTTGTCTTTTGTCTCAGGACTGACTCCCTGTCTCAAGTCTCTGAGATCTCTGAAGCAAGAAAGGAAGCCACTTGGGTCTCTTTTGGCCCAAGGAGAAGGGAAGGCACACTCACCCCTCCTGCCCCAGGGCCCTCTTTACCTGAACGTCCAAATTGAGCTGTTCCCAGAGGTCATCGTGCAGAGCAGAGACCTCGGACTCCAGGCTCTCATACTCTATGGTACTGTTCGTCAGGGCCTGCAGCGGGAAGTGGGTTTACTGAGAGGATGGCCATTCCCAAGGCCTTCCTTCCTGCCCCACGCTGGGGCCCAGGGACCTGGGGTCTGGCAGGGCTGAGGAAGAGGGCACACAGGGACAGGAGGAAGGCGCAGGGCTGAGACATTCTGATGAGAGCCCATCACTGGCCTCACAAGAGATGCAGTGGCCCATCCAACTGCAGGCCGAAGTAGAGAACCCAGAATCCTCTCCAGATGTGGGCATAGGCCCAAAGGGGATCAGACCATGCCCCCCGCCCCTCCTGTTCTCTCCAGACTGGGTGACACAAAGTGGAGAGCACAAAGAGAGAAAACCCAGAGAACTTTGCTCCCTGGGTTTTAGAGACTTTCCTCCCTTCTGGGCCATGTTTTCCTGGGCCTTTTGCTGCTGCGCCCCAGAACTACCGTCCAAGCAGCCTGTCCTGTAGGGTCTGCCCTGTGTCCACAGCACATGACCGGGCCAGCAGCACTACCGTCGGTGTCCTAGTTCTCCAGGGGAGAGCACAGAGGGAGGCAGCAAAGCTGTGACAGCAGCCGAGGAGATAAGGAGCCCTGGACCTCACGCTGTCCTGAACGAATCCCAGTGCAGGCACTGTTTGTGGAAAATAAGCCCGTTTCCTTGGCAGAGACTCTGTGGAGCGAGCGGGCTGGCACACCTGCTGCCTATCCGCAAGACAGTAGTAAGGCCTTTTGTTTCTGCCCCTTCTTGGCAAGAGCACTGTGCTCTTGGCCCGCAGAGGAGAGTCGGAAGCAAAAGCTCGCAGCCCGGGAAGGGTGGTTCTGTCCAGGCGTGACCTCGCTGATCTGGCAGGGGGATGGGGGGGTACGGCGTGAGCGTGGGGAGGGGGTGCAGAGAGCCTGCTCCCAGTTACCTACCGTGGTGGCCTGGGACAGCTCCACCCGAATGTTGATGAGCTGGTTCTGCAGGGACTCCTTCTTGTGCAGCAGCTTCTCCGGGTAGGCAGGCTGGTTTCCAAACATCTCCAGTTCCTGGTGGGTCCCCATCAAGGCACTTTCCAGGCTCTCCTGGAGAAAGGCAGGGGAAATGGCTGTAAGCCGCCCTGCTGATTCCTCTCTGGGACTCTAAGCAGCAGAGGCCTGAGCCCCCACAATTCAACTGGCAACCTGGGCAACCTCATGGAGTCGGCCCTCACTGGCAAGGGCCACGGAAGAGCTTCAGCACTTCAGGTTCAGGGCAAGGCAGAAGACAAGGTTTTCTCAGCCTAGGGTGGAGGCGGCACCCCCACACCTGTCCATGCCAGCCTACCCACGTGCCCCCAAGCCCAGGCGACCCCCGGCTCTCACCTTCTCAGCTCGGAGCTGCTGCACCAGCCGGTCCTGTTCCCTCACCACCTTGTTCTGCTCACACAATTTGCCCAGCAGCTTCTGGGGGCCCGAGGGGGTGGGGAGGAAGGGAGGGAGAGAGAAGGGGGGTAAAGGACATGGTTTGATGGGGGCCTGGGACTTGGGTTAGACGGGCCTGGCCTCTGGATACCACCTCCTTTCCCCTGCTGAGGAACCCTAGACCTTCTTCACCTTGGCCTTGCAGGCTCCTGGGAACAGGAATATGGTCTTTACCTTGGGAGACTGAGACTCCCGTCTCCCAAGGACCTACTGGGAGGGGAGATATGCTTATTCTCTGAGAAAGTGAGTCAGCCTGAGAGGGGAGTTAAATGTTGAGCTCCTGCATTACCTTCCTCCCGGGGGTTCCAGTCCCCAGGGTTGAGGAGATAATGCGGCCTCACTGCCTAGGCCTCCCAGGCGGGCATGGATTAGAGGAGTCCACGGGGTGTCTGTCTGAACAAGCAGTCTTAGGAAAATCAGTGGACAACATAGACTGGTTCCCCAGGCTCCCAGGACTCTGTTCTCCCTTCCTTCCAGGGTCTCAGGATGGCTGATGCTGGGACCCTCCTGAGGTCTGGCCCTGGATGGAAACCCTCCCAGACCAACTGGGCAGGTCCACCACTCAGGCAAGACCAGTTGTGATGGGGAGGAGGCATGTGAGGCCTAACTTCTCTTCTGGAAAGACTTAATGTTTTCCAACATCCTCACAGTTATTTATGTCATTCCTCAAATACCCCCGTGGCTCCTTTCTACTGAGCCACATCTTGTCTTCTGGGCCTTTTAACTTCAAGGTGCAGCTCAGATGCTACCTGCTTTGTCTCTGAGCTACCAGCCCACATGGTCGCAGTGCCCTGCACTCCTGCAGAACCCACTGTCAATCCCTTTAGTCCATGAATCATATGTTGCCACCTGCTGCCACCTGGGATTTCCTGCTACCCTGATGCTCCCTGAGGCCAGGGGCAGGGCTGTGTGCTTCCCTCCAGTATCCAGGGACTACTGCCATGCTGGGCGGAGAGCAGCCTGGCTGGCACACCTCCTAACACAGTCTGTGCTCCTGTAATAAGCAGATCCCACTACTGTCGACAACAGGCCCAGGGCTCAGTAGGGCAACACACGCAGCCAGCATGGGAGGCAGGGTTAAGGATGAGAAGAGAAGGGACAGGAGGACGCGGCAGGCAGAATGTTGTCTTCATGAGACAGGACTTGGGTCAGAGGGATTGAAGAGCCACCAGAAGGACAGAGATGAACGCAGGAAGAGCCCCAGCGGAGGAGAGCAAGGATGAGACCACAGCGGGAGGGGCTGGGGAGGAGGGAGGAGCAGGAGAGCTGCTCTTACATCTGTATCTTGCTCGTTTAACTTGTAAGTGTGGAGGCCGTCCCGGAACACTTCTGGGTATGGAGGGACCTGCGGGAACATGAGGCCGGTTACAGCAGTAGGGGGACAGTTAGGGCACGTGAGGACAGGAAACCAGACAGCCTTTGCTCCGTCAGAGACTGTAGTCCCTCTGCTCTGGCAGCTTCCATTCCCAGCACCTACACTAATTCTTTGTCCCTAGCTGGGAAGCCTGCCGTGGCCCCGGCTAGGTTCTTCCCCAACACTTATGCTGCTGGAGAGAGATGCTTCTCAGCAAATAGGATCTCCTCTCTCTTCCCAAAGCTCTAGACCTATGTCGAGAGGGAGTCCGGGGGTATGGTTATCCCAGATGGCTTACTGGGAGCAACCATGAGAACACCAGCTACCCCTTGGCTGGTTTTGAGGATGAGACACAGGGAAATGGGATGAACACCAGGAACATCTGAGAATGATTATTCTGGTGGACTGCACACCAGTCACAGGACTCGTTCTTAAACCAGAAGTACTTCTGGGTCCAGCAAATGCTGCCCACCCTTGGTGATACATCTGCTAACCACAGGACATTCTATACAACTGGGGCACTGGATGGTTCCTTGTGCCCTTAACCCCAAAGACGTCTGTTAAGAAGATACCAAATATGAAACAAATCCTGGACATCAGAAAGCAGATTTGCGATCCCTGGCATGGTATGGCATGTTGGTACTGGCTGTTTTGATGGTTTGAGAAATGGGCCTTGGGTTTACCCATGAACATGAAGAATGGAGGAGACACAGTGGGACTGGATAGAGGAGGGGACCAGGCGGGGCCTGGGAGATGAGGCCTGGTGGATGAGCAGGTTGGGCAGAGCAAGCCCCAACCCAAATGGCTTGACTTGACCATGCACAAGCAGCTGAAATGGTGCTGACAGGGACCATGCTGCCAGGCAGAGGTCTTACTTGCATGAAGATCTGGGCCCTGGGGGAGGAGTTCTCCACCATTCGGTTCACCATACTGATGAGAGTCTCGCTCTCACTCATCTGCAGCAGAGGAAGGAATGGACGATTCAAACTCTGACCCCCACGGATCTATCTCCCCATCTCCCGCCTGGGCTCACTTCCCTGGAAACAGGAAAGGGCAGCTCTTCCTGGGGTCTCCAGCTCCCTCTGCTCAGCCTTACCCATTGCTCACCCCTTGTGAACCCAGTCCCAGGACCAGCACCAATGGTGTCCTGAGGAAAGGCCACAGAAGGGGCCTAGGGGCTGCTGTGCCCTCTCTCGTGGCTCTGAAGAGACCCTTCTCCTGAATGCCCTAGAGGTGTGGGTCTCATCCACACCGACCAAGGTCAACTCCCTGCCCCAGCTCTCTTTCCTCACACTGCTTCGGTTAAAGACCACACCGGCAGTTGGGAAACCCATCTCCCCAAATTTGGACTAAATGAAACAGCTGAGAAAGAAAACCTGGGGCTGCTCTTTGGATGGGCCTTCGCAAAGAGGTAGGCACAGCTCTCTCTCCCCAACCCCTGCCCACCTCTTGGCTCTAGAGTAGAAAGGATTGCTAAACACGGTTTCCAGAGCTGGGCTGGTAGCATCCATGCCGATCTTGGATGACGCTAGGGAGCAAATAAGGAGGCCAAAACAAGCAAGCCATGTTAAAGGGACACCAGATACTGGAACACTGCTCTCCAACATGTTATCTTTGTGTTTCAAGGATCATTAGGAACATGGGAAGGGGAAAGACTATTTGCCAAATGAAATAGAAAGAGAGATGGGGAAAAAAAAAAGAAAGAAAGAAAGAAAGAAAGAAAGAAAGAAAGAAAGAAAGAAAGAAAGAAAGAAAGAGAGGTGGGGAAGGGCAGGATGGGGGCGGGGGAGGAAGGGAGGGAGGACAAGCCAAACAAATCAACTAGAGATGCCATCACTGGTTCCACCGTGACAGCATCAAAAAGTGAATCGATTAGGGAGTGTCCTTGGCTATGTCCCTTTAACTCAACTGAGCTGCAGGAGAGGGTAGCAGGAGACAAGAGGGAAGTTGTATGGAAAAAGCTTTTTAGGAAGAGGAAGTGAGTGGGGGAAGAGATAGAGCCGCCTTAGGGCAGAGCTTCTGGGGTCATAGTTCAGGGGGCCCTCAGTTTTTGGCTCTTATCTCCCCAATCTTTGTTGGGCCCACACATATTTTCCTCTTACTGCTTTAGGGGGCAACCCAAAGGCGGCCTTGCCTCTGTGTGTTGTGGACAGGCCAGGGGCACTCAGCCACCCCCATGTGCATGGCCCACTGCATTTTGAAAGGCTTTCCTCAGATCTGATCTCTTTGTTACCTCTTTAGCCCATTTGGAATATTTTTCCTATGACATAAGTGTCATTTACAAGGCTTTCCAAAGAACAGTTGTGGTAGGAGGTTGAGTGCATGTAAAAGAGCTAAGTCGACAGGACGTCAGCTACATTTTCTGTAAGGATCTGAACTCAGGTGAGTCCCTATCTTCTTGGAGCCCCACATATATGAGATCATGTTCATTGTATATGGGGTGTGTATGCGTGGGGTGGATGGTGTGTGTATATGTGTTTGCTGCCTGTGTGCCATGCCTCTATCCTGTGTGTGTGTGTGTGGGGTGTCTGTGGAGGGACAGGGCACACCTGCTAATACATCAGGCTTTGAGTGGGCACAGAAGGTCCAGGCTTTTCCTAGACACCCCCGGGTCTTCCTTCTCACTCAACCAGTGGATGTGAAGCAATAAAGGAGGAAAGCAAGACTGTTCTCTCCCTGGCCTGCTCCCATTCACACTGTGCCTTGGGGATCTTTCAGCCCAGGTGGGCTTTGCCTCTAGGATTCCTGTGTGTCACCTCTGTCTGCCCCAAATCTCAGATCTTATGAGAAAGCACCTAGCACAGTGCCTTATACATCACAAAGGTGCCCAAGTAATATTTTAAATTGAGTTTCAGAAGAAGAGGAATCAAATAGTCACGGCAGCGTTAGCACTCCTCACCACTGCCTGACACAGTGCTCTGATGCACCCTCTTACTTGATCCTCTAGCCACTCTGGGAGGCAGGAAAGGCAGGTTCTACAATGTCCATTTTATGATTGAGAAAACAAAGGCCCAGAGAGATGAAGCAACATTTTGAAGTTTAAAAAAAAAAAAAAAAAACCACACACACCAAAAAACCCAACAAAAACCATTGTAAATGGCAGAGCTCAGGCTAGTCCACATTCTGGACTTTTTTTTTTTTTTTCTTTTTTAAAGTAGGCTCCAGGGCCATCATAGAGCCCAACATGGGGTTTGAACTCATGACCCTGAGATCAAGACCTGAGCTTGAGATCAAGAGTCAGACACTTCACCAACTGAGCCACCAGATGCCCCTGGACTATTACCATATAAAAGTCCCTTTTAAGATTATTACCCTTTATCTAGAGAAGGTCCTCTGAAGAGATTTCTGAAGCTTGCAGCCTAAGGTCCTAGCCTCTTCATGAGGGCAGAGGCTCCAGGACGGGCTCTGCTGTGGCACTGAACGCCGGCACCGCCAGGCACTACAGAGGGCTACATAAAGGAAAGCCTGCCCAGGAGCCAAGTCCACTCAGCCCTGCTCCTCACTACTCCGGGCACTGCAGACTCTGCTTCCTGTAGGGCCGAGCTGGTGCTTCCCAGCACTGGTCTGAGATGGCATCCTGAGACTCCTCGCCATGTGGAGTGTTCCAGTCCAGTGGTGTGGATACCACATGATGCCTCTAGAACTAAAGTCAAGGTCCACGAGGGCTGGAAGCTGTCCCTGCTGATTAAACTGTGGATATCAGTGCTTTCCAGGGCCCAAGGCCTTCTATGAGGATGATCCCACCAAAGCCTGGAGGCCTGTGAGGTGACAGGTTATGTGACATATGACTTGGGTCTAGAACCACAGCAGTTCTAGCAATAGCCTCAGATTTCAACTTGAAATCCTTCTGCGACTTTAAGAGTATAAATTAATCCTGATGAGGTGTGACTCCTGCTTCTTCATATATTAGCTCAGCCGTAAACTGTTTGGAAAGCTCGCAGTCACACTCCAAGCTCCGTTATTCAGTGGCATGTGTGTGTGTGTGTCCTTGGCATGTGACTTAACCTCTCTGTTTCTTTAGTTTTATCAGCTCTAAAAGGGGGATAACAACAGTTCCCACCCTGCAGGGTCGTGATAAAAGATCAAATGCATTAGGATCCATAAGGAACTCAGCAACAGTATGAGGCCCAGAGAAAGCACCCCGTTATGGTGGCTGCTGCCATTACTACTTCTACGGCTGTAATTTTCACCACCTTGGGTCACCTCCACTGGGCCACGCTGGTGATGGCCAGTTCCCCTGTGATTTGTAGCACGGATCTGGACACGAGAGTCTGCGTTTCTACAGATGCGCAGCATCCTGACCTCCCAGTGTTTCTCAACACAGTATCAGAGCCCTCCATTTCAAAAGACAAGGAAACCAATGCTTAGAGCCTGGAGCCAGGTCTCCGCAGCCAATTACTTATCTTTGGAATATCTTCCAGAAGAAAGGAGGTTGCTAACACTCCCTCTGTCTACCATGCGTTATTCTCGAGAACGCACGCCCCGGATGCCAAAGAGCTTGGCAGAGGAACTAACAAATGTATGGAACTCATGTAATTAAAACAAAACAAAACCCAAACCATCCGAGGGCAAGTCTGTAGTCCTCAGTTTACAAACTGTGGAGTTGAACAACCAGTGAACGAGGATAGATCATTTCCCAGCTTTAGGCAGCACCGAATCCCTAGTATTTTAGGACCAGACTGGCTGCTCACCCCCCACCCCCCTTCCACAGCCTCTGCCACTCTCTCCAGCAGAAATGCAAATTCCCGCCTGCCATCCCTTCCCCCAGCTCCATCTGGCCTGAACAAATAGGAGGTGGCATTCATTATTCATGGGGTCATTTCCTATTCTCCTTTTCCCCAGGAAAATCCCAGCTGCCCTAAAGGGTTTTGAGGAGAAAGGGTGTGAAGGCGCAAACCAAAATATAAGCCACTTTGTTGTGTCCTGGTGGTGCCAACAAAGGTTGTCAAACGGATGGAAGGTGAGGACGTGAGGAGGAGCAGGGAGACACGACAGGAGGGCAGGGGGATGGCGAGGGCGCACCAGCTCTGCCTACCTGCTGATCCAAATACTCTAGGTTTCTTTGCAACTGAAGGTCTAAAAGTTCATCCTACCCGGAGCCAGAGACCCAACGGCAACACAAACAAACAGGAACAAGACAACAGAAAACAATAAAAAGGAAGCAAAGCAGTTAAGAGTTAGCTGGGGGGCAAGGTCAAAGAGGGGCCTCAGTCTGCCCTCAAGGAGTTCTGGGGAAGGTCAGGGGTGAAGCTGGGGGCATGTCTCAAGATGTCTCAGCTCCAGGGCTCCTGGTCCGTCTGGCCCTCTGCTGGGAAAGGGAAGCACCACGGAAACAAACTGGTTGGCCACCCTAGCAGCTCCCGAGTTTTCGGGAAGAATCCATCGTTTCTAGATGGGTGCATGTGCTGCATGTCAGGGCTAGAGACTGGACAGAGAAGGATCAAAGGGAAGAAAGAAAGGGAAGGGCCCCTGCCACGCCTGCAGAGGCTCCTCCGTCCTGGCCTCCTGGGGCTAGATGGGGACAGGGGTCTGCAACAGGCCTTCAGGGACAAGGACTCTCTCTGCCTGTCAGTTCCAGTGGCCCTCACCAACCTCCCAGGTGGAGCATCTGCATCTGGTTCTCCAGGTGGAGACAAAAGTCCTCTGGAGAACCAATTCCAGGGAGAGACAAGTAGAAAGCAGGGAGAAAAGAAGGGACAGACATAATAATATGGAAAATTTTTTCTTCCTTAATCACACCATCACTTGTCTCTTTCCCCAAAAGCAACTCTCCAGGCAAGGACAGACTTGGAGAGAATGCCTGTTATTGGACACTCAGGCCTGATTTTTCTTCCCAGTGCATAATCCAAACCCCCGACCAGGCCCCTCTGCATGCCTGGCAGGAAGGTTTTCTGGGGTCTGGAGGGTCAGGACATCAGATGCCTCCAGATCTCATCCCTGCTCCTCTATCTCATATCACAGGGATGGGGTACCTGGCATCAAACTCTGCATTGGTGTCACAGTCCTGGCCAGGAGGGAGGAGGTATCCAGAGGCTGCTAAAAACCAGGAGGGGCAGGCATGAGGCACAGAGTATCCCTGCGGCTGCCCTACTTTGGCCCCACCAGGGGAGGAGAGGTTCTGCGGGGAGTGGATGGGAGGAGAGGACGTACCATCTTATCGTGGACCGTAGGGGATGGTGGGTAGTTGTAGGGGAACAGTCCTGCAGGGACTGGCCGCCTGTCTCCCAGGTAATCATACTGGAAGAGAAAGGGAATTGGAGAGGTGAGGGGGTCCAGCTGGGACACAGACTTCCCCACCAATTGAAGTTCAAGGTTAGGGACATTTGTATCCCGTCCCAGAGCAGATGCCAAATTAAAATGGACAGCATTTATCCACTGCAGTATCCTTGCACTGACCTGTCCGGTCCTCAAGATTTGAAAAGACAGAACCCTCTCTGCCGTCTTACACAGAATTAGGGTTCCTGGCATGACCTGGGATGGGCACCAACAGCCGTGTTCCTACTCAGGGTAGGGTAGAGCAGATTCCCCCAAGCAGCTCTCCCACCGACAGAACTGGCAGTGGCTCCCCTGGGCATCACTGTGGCTCCTGCCAACATACAGTGTGTGTCCCCAAGTCCCAGATGCCCCCACACCTCCACCTCCTCTCTGCAGATGGTAGTAGGCTTCTGGGGGATCTCAGGAGATGAGGAAGGAGGGGCAGGCTGGTGGCTCACCTTGGGGGAGCTGATGGATCGCCTCATCACATAGGCAGCAGGGTCAGCATAGAGGTCCTCACTGCGAGGCGGCAGGCGCTCAAAGCGGGCACTGGGTGAGCGGACGGGGGAGTAAATGCGGGCGCGGCCGTAGGAGCCCTGGCTGGGCGAGCGGGGCACGGAGTGGGAGCGGGGCTGCAGGGACAGGCGGCGCAGGGAGCCCGACGTGGCATCCAGCTCATCGTAGTAGACGGGCTGCCGGGAGGGGGAGGGGGAGGGCCCGGGGAGCCAGACGGGGCCGTCCTGCCGCCCGTAGCCCGGGGGCTCCTTCCATTCCCGCAGCTGGAAGGCAGGGCCGCCTCCGTTGCGGAAGGAGAGCCGCTTGTCCTCCCCGGTCCAGGGAGGGCTGATGCGATCGTAGGCCGGCATGGAGCAGATGCTGTCCGGCCGCACCCCTGCGGGGTAGTACTGGTAATCATCTGGATACTGGGATGAGTAGGGGCCGTAATATTCAGGGACCCTGCGGGACACAGGGTAGAACCTAGAGGGACTGAGAGGGAAGGCAGACAAAATGAGCGCAACCCCTGCCCCTCCCTGTGCCCCAGCCCCACCTTCAGGTTCTCAGCCTCAGGAGGGTATGACCAGGTGATGGTGCCCCACGCTGACCCTGGGAGCCCCCAAAGCCCCCCGTCCCCACTGCCTGAGCACTGAGCCCAGCTGCCAGGGGCACAGGGGAAGCTCCCTTGAAGCTTCCTCCCTCAACCAGCAACCTGAGGCTAGAAATTGAAACTTCACATCCAAAGCTTCCATCTCTGTCTCTATAAAATGAAATCTCCCTGGGGAAGAGCTTTAAGCCTTATTAGCTATCTCGACCCCAGCATGAACCAATGCATCAGATCCTTTCCAGAGAGGTGAGCAGCAGAAAGAAGGCGAGTGAGTGCATGAGTGAGGCACCTGGGGAGGGCGAGACAGGAGGGACAAGAGGGCAGTTCCCTGGATTGAGGTTCTTGTCATGGGCAGGACCAGGTTGTTTCTGGGACTCATCCCAAGTGAGGTGCTCTCCCCAGGGCAGGCCACAGGCACCAGGGCCCCAAGCGGTGAGCAGCCTTCCTGTGTCCATCAGGTGTGGTCTGGGGAGCTGCCTACACCCACAGGGAAGGAGCAGCAGCCCCGCTTGCCCCGATGAATGCCATCAGGCCCAAAGAAGGCTTTGCAATATTTGAAAGCCCATCACTGGACAAGGAGCAAATTGGTCTAAAAGGCAGAACCAGGATTGGTGAGTGGCTACATTTTGTGTCTTTCCCCCCCTCCTTTTTTTTTTTTTTTTAAGATTTTATTTATTTATTCATGAGAGACACAGATTGAGAGAGAGGCAGAGACACAGGCAGAGGGAGAAGCAGGCTCCACGCAGGGAGCCCGACGCGGGACTCGATCCCGGGACTCCAGGATCACGCCCTGGACTGAAGGCGGTGCTAAACCGTTGAGCCACCCAGGCTGCCCCTCTTTTCCCTTTTTTGAACTGCGTATAAAGACTCTTGAGCAATTAGAGCTGTTCAAAAATGGGGTGAGTTGGCTTGGGGGTCAGTGAGGCTTGTGGTGGGAGAAACAATGAAACAGAAGACGTGAGAGGGTCGGAAGCACGGACGGCTGTCTGGCTGGAAGAACTCGAAAGCCCCTCCCAGCGAGTGCCTGCATGTCTCCTGGGCACCGGCATCCTTGTGGAGGGGCACTGAGTGCCCTCTCCCTGTCTCTGAGGAGAGCACACAGGGCAGGAATCGAGAAGGCGTCAGACTCCACGGATGGAGCTGCGGGGCAGTAGAGGATTTGGACAAGCTGGGAACCCTGGGTTTGGGGTCTTCCTGGTATCTCAACTCAGCCTGGCTTCCAGAAGGTTTCTAGCATGGGGCTGCTGCACATGTTACTACCTGCACCCCATCAGACTCACCTCCGGAGGTCTTCGGGTGGGGGCACCCCTCGGCGCAGGTTCACCCACTGCTGAAGCTGGTTCATGGAGCTCTTGCGCTGGGCAATTTTGTCGGGGTTGGCACGTGGGGGGAAGCTCCGCTGGTGCCCCCCACTCTCTGAGTCCTGAGGCAGAAAAGCCGTGCTCCCTGGTCGGCTCGGCGAGCTATACTGCCAGCCGTTGGGCTGTGCAGGCCGATCCCCTCCCCCTGGGACACTCGGGCCCTCAGGGTAAGGGCTGCCGGGCTCTGAGGCTGGTTCCGGTCCGGCTTGGATGCCGTTGGCTTTCACCAGAGGCTCACTCTTGACTTCAGGCCTTTCAGGCTTCCTCTCGGCCTTCTCGCAGCCCCGGCCGTCACCCTCCCCTCGAGTCTTGGCCTCTGGCTCGGGCTTGGGGACACTATTGTGGGACGGCTGGTGGTGGTGTTTGCTAGGTGGGATGTTCTCAGAGTCTGGCTTCTCGTGGCTGCAGGATGCCAAGGGAGATGTTAAAGGGACTCCAGCCCAGCATGGAGCTGGGTAGGGGGTTGTAGACTGGGAAAGAAGGAGCGGAGAAGGGTGGGCAGGAAGGTAGCGACGGACATGGGATTCAGTGAATTCCAATTTGTTTCCTAAATCCCCCCATTTTGCCTTCTTGCTCCAGCCTGGGCGATCACTAGAACACCTATTCCAATCTTGCCTATGCACAGTGGGCCAGTTTTACCCTCCACGTCTTCTCCAAGGTCACTCTCTGCTTCCTTTTGCTGAGTGCATTGGATCCAGCTTTCCAAAGCCACGGCCAACCCTAACCCCCCCAGCCCTGTCTCCTCTACAGCCTGCCTCCGCTCCAGCCCCCTGAGCTCCATATACACTACACAAAAGTTTCATAGTGGCCACATGACATTTCAGCTATGAGGCCTGTTACAGGTCAGCCCTCTGTCCTATGCAAGTCCTTTCAATTCAGTGAGTCCTGGGCTCCCTGCTGGCAGAATGGGTGGGTGCAGGAGTCCCTCCCACGGCAGGACTGTGGGATCAAACAGAGCAGGCGCCAGGTATTGCCTCAAACAACCTCGGCATAGAGATGTGCGGGTTCCCTTCTCCAGAATAAGCTTCTTCCAGGACTGACTCCATCAGAACATAAGCTCCACGAGGTGGGAGCATGTAGACTTGTCTTCCCTTGTTTGCCTAGCACCCGACACAGCGCCTTCCACATATCTATTTACAGTAAATATTTATGAGTGAAATGAGCGAACTTCTGGAAGTGCGCCCCTCCGCTGAAGCGAAGACGGAATCTCGTGACAGCGTTTTCCCTGCGGCTGCCCAAATCCAACATCTTCAGGCATCCTTGTCGCAACACTGCCTGGTAAACACTTCTAAGACACTAAAATAGACTTGGAGTCTATACCATAAAACCTCCTTCCTCTGGATGCTTGTTAACATCTACCTTGAGGTAGGTGTATGTTAACATACATACTCAGTAAAGACAGGCCCCGAGGCTACGGGGCGGCAGGTGGGGAAGGGGACTGGGCACCATGGGCTAAGTGCTGGCCACTCATCCACCCCGTGAGGGAGGATTCTAACTGCCGTCTTCGAGGAGGGGAAATTCAGGCTGGGAGAGGTGAAGCAACTTACACTGCTATCAGTGTGGGCAAGGGGCTAAGTGGGGATTTGAACCCACCTCCACCCTCTTCCAGAGGTCATGGGCTTAACGTGCACATCAAGAATAAACGAGTGCATGACCCTGGCCTTTGGCTCCTGGCCAGGCCCCAATGAAACCTGACTTCTCTCTTGGCCTCCAGCAGCCCAGAGAGAAGAGGAAGAGCCAGTCAGAGGAGGAGAGGCTCCAGACTCGGAAATCACTTAGCCAGGTACCTGCCGAGAGGCAAGGAGCAGTTCATGTGTTCTCAGGTGTTCTCAGAGGTTCAAGCCAGCATGCTGGGCTCAGGAGGTCATAGAGTGGGGTGCTTGCTCACTCCTCTTTCTCTGGCACTCCTCACACCCATGCCCGGTGCCCTGTTACTTACTTGTGATGCACAGCTTGGGGCACCGACTTCTGGGCTGGGGGGATCTGTACTCGGGCAGCCTCCCCCATGGCCTGGATCCAGGCCTCCTGCTCCTCGGGGCTCTCGGCACTGAAGAAGTAGGTGCGGACCCCAGCATGCTCGGCCTGTGGGGAGAGGCAGTGCGTGGAACTGGCCCTGGCCTCATCCACCCAGCATGTAGACACCTGTAGGGAGAGGACACACACATCCACAGAACAGGTGGTCAGGCAGGCTGTTCCCTTGGCCTGTAGCTCTTTCCCCACATGGAGGTCAGGAGCACAGTGAGGAGGACAGCCTCCAGCTATGCTAAGTGCTCCAGTTGGCATATGGGCTAGCTCTCTGGACACCCCCAAATGGTCCAGTAGCCAGGTAAGCTTACCTGCCCCACCTGCGGTGATTACAAACAGGAAGGACAATTACCATGCCCACTTTCCCATCAAATTCCATCTTTGATTTGAAGGGCAATTACCCAATGTCTGGGAGAGATGCCCCCCACCCGCCCCCAGGGCACATGCCAGTCATGGCCCAGCTTGGCTTCTGAGGATCTCGTACTGTCTCTTCTGTGCAGAGAGACAGCCAGGCCTCCGTCTCCCTGCGCATGCACCGGACATGCACAGACAGTTAGAGCACGCTACCTAGTTGGCGGCCGCAAGCAGGTGCGGCAGGCGGGAACCCAGAAGAGAGCTCCTGTCCAGAGGAGGGGTCCTCATGCAGTCAGAAGGAGGAGAAGCAGAGAACAGGTCAACCAGACACCAGAGAGAGAGACAGAAGATGACGTGGCAGGAACGTCGAGCAGAGGGAAGTGGGGAGCCGTTCAGATCACCCCTTCTACTCGCTGTCGCCACTGGGGCCGCAGCACACAGCCATGTCCCACATAGCCCTCCAAGAGCGAGGAGTGGAGAGCTTGCCCCAAGGCAATTGGGGCTGTTGGCGGGAGGATTCAGGGCATCCCTGTGCTGATCTGAGCCCTGTTCCCAACCAGCTCTGCAGTTGCAAACGACCTAGGTTTTTGTTCTGGCCTGAAGTGACGTGCCTGCCTAACGGGGAGGGAAGCTCAAAGTTCTTAGGCTACAGGGAAGAGATGCTCCAGAGCTGAATTCTTTCTGGGACCTCAGTATACGCCCCCAGTGAGACTTTCAATCTCCCAGAAAAAGCAGATAGCCTGGTTTCTTCCCACTCAACACGAGAAATCCAAGGGATTAATAGTCTCAGATGTGAACCTCACTTCAGTCCCTGACCCCTCAGGTGTGAAGTCCTCAGTCTCTTAGGGTTGGAAGGAGAGAAGATGGGGCTCTCCTGACCAAGCCCCAGGGCTCTCCTAAGCAGCAGGGTCAAACCAACACCCTCCAAGTGCTTTCTCGGCTGGACCTTCACTCCACTGTACCACCCTCCCCCAGCACATGATTCCTTTCCAACAGGCGTCGTGACCCAATGACATCCTACTTCCCCCTAAGACTTTCCTCTGGATCCTGCCAATGTCTACCCTCCAGCAGGGGCCCCAGACTGTGGGCAGCTGCAGGGAGGTGCTAGCAGCTGGTGGAGCTATAAGGAGGCCTCTCAGGATTGAAACTGCACAGTGATACTGAGAGCAGGGGTCCGGGCAAGCTCTCTGGCATGGAGGCCACGGGGTGGTAGCTAAGAGAGAGACACAGGCGGGACTTGTGGGTATGACCTGGGGCTGGTGCGAGTGGGCAGCAAGTGAATTAGTTTGCTAGTGAGTGCCCTGTGTGTGAAGAACTGTCCTTTGGACACCCGTCACGGGGATACAGACGCTCTCTTTGCACTCGAAGAGCTCATGGTCAAGCTGGAGGACAAAACATGTCCACAAGGAAATGAGGAGAAAACAGAGGCATGAGAACAATGGTTTGCAGCAGGAGAAGATGGAGGGCCTGGGGAAGGACAGGGCAGCTGATGGGCAGCCAGAGGCGACAGCAGCCTGGCACCATGAGAGGGGGCCACAGAACTACCCCAGGGGGTGAAGTCCCCCCTGAGGCCTCATAGGGCTGGGTTAGGAAGAGGGCAAGGCGTTCAGCAGTAGCCGGGCAGGAATAGTGCCCAAGCTCATTATTAGCCAGCCAAGTGTCTTGCTTGGTGGCCACAACGGACAAGCCTCCCATCTTTCTCGGCTCCTCTCCTTTCCTTGGGAAAGGGCCACGGAAAAACCACAATTGTAACCCTTTGTGTGCCACCGAGCACCACCCTCAGAGCTGGGTTTTAAAGAGGCAGTGCCCTCCTGGCGGGTGGGGGGGGGGCAGGGGAAGGAGGAGGGGCGGCTGGGCACATGTGGGTCAGCCACTTGGGATGCTGATGGCAGGCCTGCTGCTGCCAGAGTGCTGAGCCCGGCTGTGGATGTTGTCTGTGCACAGGTCTGGAGGGGAAGGTGAGACAGGCTGCTTGGCTGTGTGGGTGTGTGGGTGCGAATGTGCATAGTTGTTGGTTAAACAACCTGTTTCTACTTCCCCAGCTAGGACCTGGCTCCCAGGAGCCAGAGTTTTATTAATTGTTCATTCTGTTCACACCTCGGGCAGACAGGACCCTAGGAGGCTAGGAACTAATTATGTGCCAGAGACATCCCTCCTTGTCCCCTGGAGCAGCACCTGTGTGGGCTGCCTCTTTTTTTTTTTTCCAGAACCAGGTGACTAGGTGTGAAGGACAGGAAGGGCAGAGTCTCTGAGGTCCTAGAGGCTCTGATGCTGACCTGGTGTTACCGGCAATTCCTATCATCTCACACCATAGCTTTAGGTTTTCAGGGACGCGGATAGCGATTCTCAACTAGGGGAGGGAGGGCTGTGCACTAAGAAAATGCATAGTTGGTATCGTAATTTTATATTTGGAAATGAAAAGGAGCCTATGGTCTTTGCATCATAAAATACAAAAGGGGCACGGGTATTTTTAATTGTTTTTAATGGGTCATGAATTTTTAAATGTGGAAAAACACTGGCCTGTGATGAGCCAGGTGCAAGCACATCTTTGATGGCTGGATCCCCCAGGGGTTCCCGGGGAGTGACACTGAGCAGGCGCATGAGGGCCGTCTTCCCGCGCTCATCGTTCTCGTCAACTACAGTCTGCATGAGGTTCACGTTTCTTGATCGTAATCAAACTCAACTCCTAATTTTCTCTAGAGGATGAAATCTGAGTGAGTTTGACAGGGGGTCTAGTTCCCTGGGCCCAACGTAGGGAGGATTCCTTTCTAGAAGGGATGTTAGAACCCCACCAGCCCAAGGCCCCTGCCTCTGCTGCCAGGCCTTTGCGCAGAGGGTTCACGGGCTCAGGGTGAAGTACTTCGCTCCTAGGAAAACCCGTGGTACCACTGAAGCCCATATCTACCGGCCTAACCCGAGGAGAGCCACCCAGCTGACTCCTGAGAGAAGAGCCTCGTCCCAGCCTCACGACAGCCTGCACCAAGTCCAGGGACCACCGCCTACTCCCTCCTTCCACTGCCACTTGGGACTCCTTGAGGAGGCGGCTCAGGATCCTTCTCCATTCCCCACATGCTCTAGGAGAGCAGCCCTCCCTTCCCCCCTGGCCCGGGAGAAGAAGGCCAGCTGACCTTAAAGGTGTATTTTCGGCTGATGTTGTCTGAAGGCTGCACCGCAGCCACCCGGAAGCTCAGGAGGGGGATGCTGCCCAGGATGCTCTCCTCCTTCTCATCTGTACGGGTAAAAAGGCACAGGTGAGATGCATGTGCCTGGTGAGCACGTGGGCAGAGAGGGGAAGAGTATATCGGCCCTATGATGATGAACAGCAATAGGTACTTGCTGGTCACGTACCCCATTTAAAGGGTAAGAAGGCTGAGATACAGAGAGGGTAAGTCATTTGTCCAACGTTACTTCAGCAGAGAGTGGTGGATTGGTCTTTGGACCCAAGAAGTCTGACTCCCAAGCAAGCGTTTTTTTTGTTTTTTGTTTTTTTTATGTAAACCTCACCCCTTTGTGGGGCTCAACCTTACCACCTCAAGATCAAGAGTCTCATGCTCTCCCCTTAGCCAGGCAGGCACCTCTCCCTGGTAAACATTCTTAGCCACTCTCCTCTCTATGCAGCTTCCCCCAGCAAGAAATTCCAACAGGGACACACATAAGAGGACAATAACAGGATCGGGCATGGCAGTGTGGAGAGTCCCCCCTTCGGCTCTGGTGTCTCTGGGGGGCTGTGTCTAAGGTTCTCCCAGGCACCCGACAGCTTGCTCTGTCTTCTCCTGCCAGGGCTCTGCCTTCCCCTATGTGGCCCCTGCAGAACCTCTCAGCCCTCCAGTTCCTGCAGCAGGTGAACAAGCAGGCTGCTACATAATTCATCCTGGATCTCCAAAGGAGCCTCAGGGGTGAGCTGGTCAGGACCCCAGCTGTCAGAGCCACAGAAGGTGGGAGGCGCTCTGTGGAACAGGTGGGGGGCAACTCCCCACCTCCCTGGAATAGCTCTTTCTTCCTGAGCTTAGAAACCCTGTGAGACCCTCAGTTAGGGCTCAGAGGGCTCAGGGATGATAAACTCACGGGTTCCCCTTCTCCTGTTCATCATCACGGATACAAGATCCTTGGCTTAAGGTCTGGCTTCCTGTGCAGAGTCAGCATGGCGCCCAGAGGAAGGCTACGCTAGAGGATCAAGAGGAACCCGGGGCCAGGGACCCAGGGCGGCTTCAGGACACCTCCAATGTCCTCTGGAGGTGATGGCCTCCTGCCTGGTAGTGTCCAGGCCCATGTTTAGGGGGTCTTGTGAGGGCATCTCTCAGCAGATGGTGGCCCCCACCACAATGCCCTTCAAGCTCACAACCTTTAAGCTCCTACCCTCACGCCAGTCGCTGAGTTTCTCTTCTGCAGAGAGCCTGGCTTCCCTTCAGCTTCGGTCGTACTCTGGCTCCAGCCAGCCCTGGGTCCCAGAGGCCTGGCACCAGGGCCCAGGCCTGAGCAGATGCTTCTCCCCTAGTCTTAGGCTTTTTTATGTGACTGGACTCTGTCTCTGCAGCCCCTTCCTGGTTTCTGTTCTTGGGGTTCAGGTGGCCTACAGGTACAGCAGCATTCTGGAAGGTCACTGGTACAACCTTGGTTTGTGAAAGTTAATGATTCACAGAATGGCTCCCAGGAGGCCCAGAGAGGTCAGGGCTCTGCCATTCCCGGGGCATGGAGGAACAGAAACAGCCTCTCCTGCTACAAGACCATTTTACCCTTCTCTCCCTGTGGCCCCGCACTGGTGTGGCAGGGCTGTGACTGTCCTCCTTCCTCACTACGTCCCTCAGCACCTCCTTGACCCAACATGGCTGTACATATTTTAAAAATAACTTCCTAGAGTCTGCGTCACCAATGTTATTAGGTCTCTCTCTCTCTCTCTGAGAGGCTTGGGAGAGTGAGTGTTGGGGTGCACACAGAGCGTAGAAGCTAGAGGATTATTCATGTACTCAACACTAATTGAGCACCTACTACATGCCAGGCGCTGTTTTAGCTGTGGCCATAGCGTGAACAAAACGGAGATTTCTGCCTCCATAGGTCAGCTCAGACGGTCCAGGGGGACGGGAGGAAGAACAACACACAGGCTGGTCGGTAGGTCACCTGCTAGTAGTGACCAGGGACCTTCCACTTTTCCTTTCCTACCCCACAGCCCAGCCCAGGACTTCACCATCTATCACATGACTGTCCTGTCTGCCCACTGTGCCCACTGTGTCCCCCATCAGGACCTAGAATTCCGCCTGAAACCTCGAGGGCTCCTGGTAAATATGGCTGAAGGTGAAGCAAGAGAGTCAGTATGTGAGTGAGCAGGCTCTGTCTTTATCCCGCCGTCATGCCCCACAGGTGCCGGAGGCTGTGGGGCATATTTGTACCCTCACCCCCCACCCCCACCCATGTCCACTGGAAGCAGACTCTGGTGATCCTGCAGAATGAGAAAGAGCGGTGGGCCCTGCCTTCCTGTGGCCCCGGCAAGCCCCAGTAGAGGAGCAGGCTCACCTTTATAGTAGAAGAGGCAGCGATCCACCAGGACAAACCAGCGCTTGTTCCACTGCTTCACCCCAGAGCTGGCCTACGGGACACATGGAGACAGGTGGAGGGGCTGTGAGCTGGGCATGGGAGAGCGGGTGTAGGGAAAGGGGGGCGGCACTAACTATAAGGCCATCCTGCCTCTGGCTGCAGCTCTGTCCCTGACAAGTGGCAGCCAACCCCCCTTGAGACCTCAGATATAGGAAAGTGACATTAGATTATTGTCTGTAACCTTCCAGGGCTGTCATCCCGGGCCTGTTTCTCTCCTGGAGAAGATAAAAGGGATGAGAGGCGAGCCAGGATGAGTGGGCAGAGGGTGGACAGGGAGGGCAGTGAAGTCAAGCTGGGAAGAATTAGTGGACCCCAGGATTAAGGACACACCCCTTCCTTCACAGCAAGAGGGGCCTACAGAGAATGAGCCAGTGGGATGCTCTGATGGGGTTGGCGGCCCAGCATATGTCTGTCATTCCATCTGCCCAGTAGGAGACCTGGCTGGATTCCCAAATCCGACACTAATTTTCCTGTGTGATTTTGGGAATATACTCAACCTCTCTCGGTCTTTATAAAAGTAGGAGATTCATTCGCAGAGATATAACCTCCCAAAAATAGTCCATAGGAGGTCACCACCTTTTTCTCCAGCTTCTAGCAAAACATGGAGGCATTATTGTAACTACAGAGGCGTCAGAGTGATGAGGAGAAACTGGACAGCAGAGGAAGTCTCACCTGTTTGAAGAGCCAGCCCGCCTTGGTGACAGGTGCATTAAGATTACGCTTCATGGAGTGTGAGCGCTTCCCAAAGGCGATGGCCTTGCGGGACGTTCGGGTTGCCTGGGGAGCACACAGAGAAGCCTGCCTGACTTTCCTCATCTTTTCCTCTCTGCTCTCCCTGAAGGGGAGCTGTAGCTCTCTCCTCACCTGGGGTGTCCTCACGCTGAGAGAACCAGGTGTGACTCCTGGATCTGTTCCTAACCCAAGGGTACAGATTCCCAATTCTTTGACTCTCTTTCTTGTCTCTAAAATGGGGCTCAAAATAATAGCCTGACCTGTCTCACGTGGTACGGATTTCAATGTTGTTGTTGTTGTTTTAAGGAGAAAATAAGATTTCTCATTTCACTCCTGGGCTGTCTTTCTTCTATTGCCTGACTCCCCACCTCTTTCATAGTGCTTTCTGGGATCCATTCAAATGCCAGTAAATTCCCTGCATCATCATCCTCTTGGAGTCCTACTCACTCTCGAATGTCTGACATTGCAGGGAGCAGGGAGGACACACAGGGGTCCTCCTAGCTCCTTATTGCCACATGGACACTGTCATCCTTCCACATTCTGGCAATAATCTCTCTGGACGCATCCCTAATATTCCACTGTTCAGCTCTTCTCATCGCGGTCAGCTTCTAGATCATTCCTTCAGAGCCTTAGGACTCTGGTACCAATCATCCTCTTCATTGCTTGCTATCACTGGGCATTGTCCCTGATGATGGCCGATCCAATACCCTAACATTAGTACTGTGACAGCATCAATTCCAAAAGCATTTGCTGCTACCCTCACACTCACTCCCACAGCTGCACTTTTGACCTGGTAGGCACCCATGCTCCTTCGCCACTAACATCTTCAATTCTGGTATTCCCATGTCCTGACGCCATCCAATCCTTTGGGCTTTCTCACTCCATTACTCAACACCACCACCTTTTTCTACTCCACAGGAGTCTCCAGCTCCTCGGTCCTTCCCTTTTTTTCTGGATCTATCAGCCATGTCCTGGTTGCAGTTATTTCCCTATGAAGCCCAGGCTCCACATTGGGAGAAGTCAACTGTACTCCTCAACACACCATCCACTGTCATTGCTGGAGCTTCTCAAAAACTCAAAATCCCTGAGCAATCATATCAATCATCCCCTTCCTGTACTCACAGCCAGATTATGGTCCATGATTATGGTTCTGCCAGATGAGTAGCACACTGCAGTACAGATGGGGTCAGCGCAGAGCCCCAGTCCCCAACCTCAGCCCCGCCCAGCCCTCTCATTTCACTCCCTGCCCTGCCTGACCCCAAGCCCTGCACCTGACACCCTCCCTACAATGGACCCAGCTCCACTCCACGGAGTTAGCCAGGCCATCAGACATGCACTTCCTCAATTTCACACCCTTTTACCTAGAAAATTACTGTCCTTACCACTGTTGCCTCTTTCTCTCCAATGTCAAAAGAAGAGCTGTCGCCCTCCTTTTCAAGGCTAACATGTTCCACCCACCATTTCCTGAGACTTTGCTCCATTGATACTCTCTTCTCAAATATGTCTTCAACTTTTCCTTCTCCTGAGCAAACACACTCAGTTCTCTCCATCCTAAAGCCTCAGTCTGTCAGTCTGTCTGTCCCCCTCTCACAAAGCCACACTCACCAGAACTCACCCTCAATCCTACGTCCCCTTCCAGTCCTCAGGTCCCTGCTTCCCCTCTCTTCCTCCACAGTAACAGGCTCCTGGGAAGAGTCCTGACATCCTCTCCTCACATTTACTCCTAAATCCCCTCTCCACCTCTTTCCTGAAGTGGCAATTGCAATGTCATTGGATTAAAGCTGCTCAGTCCTTGGCCATTCAAAAACACTGGACAGCGTGACTTTTCTGTCCTTCCTGAAACTCTTCTTTTGGTTTCTGTGACAGTATTCCTTCCTCCATCTGTGGCCGCTCCTTCTCAGTCTCTGCCTTTACTCTGTTGGTGGACATCAGCCAGACTTCAAATTCTCGTTTTTCTTGTTCTACACTGTCTATGTATCTCATCTATACCCGGTGCTTCGTCTACCAGCAATATGCTGAAAATCCTCTAATCCATATCTCAGACCTGTCTCCTAGCACCCACCCTTTTGTAACTGGTCATCCAACCAAGACTAAAGCACAAAACCAAACTCATCCTCTTTCTTTTTTTCTTTTTTTTTTTTTAAGATTTTATTTATTTATTCATGAGAGACACAGAGAGAGAGAGAGGCAGAGACACAGGCAGAGGGAGAAGCAGGCTCCATGCAGGGAGCCCGACGTGGGACTCGATCTCGGGTCTCCAGGATCAGGCCCTGGGCTGGAGGTGGCGCCAAACCGCTGAGCCAGCCCGGCTGCCCCCCATCCTCTTTCTATCCAAGCCTGTTCTGTATTTCTCACCTGGCAAATGGTACTCCAATCCACCCAGTTGGCCAAACCTGAACTCAGAACCCTCCTGGATTGTGACTTGACCTGATGACCTTACACAGTTCCCTCCTTCATCACTCCTTATACAACATTTGCACAGGGTGGATGAGTATATGTTCCTAATGGTTCTTGGACCTGTTCTTTCCTCTCAGGCCATCATCTCTTCCCGGTGTACACCTTCTATCACAAAGTAAGGTCACTCTCTAAAGCACCGTATCATCATGACACTCTCTTAACATTTCTTACTACCTCTCATCCTTAGAAGGGAATTCAGTTCCTCAGCACAGCACATGAGGACAGATCCATGGGATTTGCCAGGCCCACGACTTGCCTTCTGCTCTTCTAGCTGACGGATCCCTCGTCATCAGGCCAAATGCCTGGTGGTTCTCTCCCATGTCTCCTAACTTTGCTTACCTTGCTTTCCTATAGGGGATATGGGTAGCCCCATCTCCCTTGTCTCCTGACAAATCCCACTCATCCTTTAAGCCCGGGGTAGGCCCTCTGACTCCACAAAACCTCCCAGACCCCCCCACTGCAGCGAGCCATCCCTCTTTTCTGCCATTCCTGCAGTCTAGAGCTTGTCAGACTGCAATGGAGCTGCTGGCTTCCCAGCTCCTTCTCTAGACTCTGAGCTCTTTGTAGGGAGGAACTTGGGTCTTGTGCATCTCTCCATCACCATAGCCTAGCAAGGTATCTGGGTACCACAAGCACTTAGTACATACTTACAGGCAGAAGGAAAGAAGAAATTGGGCTTTATTATAAAGTGCACCCTAAACTGGGGATAAAATTATTTTTTAAACTTTACTAGCAAAATTCCACATAAAAGGCTGGGATGAGGCACCTGAGGAAGTTATTCACCACCCGAAGAGTAAGCAAATCCTCAAATCCTTCCCTTCCTTCTCAGTGTGTCATCTGCCATCGCTTCACCTCTGCCCTGTGGCCTGGAAGCTGCTCCCAGAGTTCACCACTTCAGCCTTTCTCCTGCCAAGCGCTCCATACCCCGCCTCCTTATCTCTCCATCACAGCCTCCCAGCAACGCTCCACCTCAGGCTAATCCAACCAACTGCCTTTCCTGCTTTCATAGCCAGGCTGGGAGCGGCGCTGGCAGAAAACCATACACATCTGTAGTCTGTAGCCACCCAGAGTCAAGACTATGACCTCAGATGATCCCTTGACATTATCACACATTATTTCATATGCCCCTTGTCAACCTCTGTTCCTGTTCTCCAAACCTCGGGCATATTCCCAAGCTCCAATGCCTCTCCATCCATCCCACTCCTCTCTGCAGAAAACCCTACCTCCTACTTCCCTGTAGCAGTTGAGGATATCAGATGGGAATGTCTTTAACTTCCTAGACCCGCAGCTCCTAGCTTCACGTACCTTTTTTATGCAGCTCAGAAGTGCCTCTTCCCTATGCAGGCTAATAGCACCTCTGCATCTGACTTCTGTCTCCACGGAAATGAGACTCACGGCTGTCCCCTTCCTCCTGAACCTATCTGCTGGGCCACTCCCCTTCCTAATCGCACATCTTGAGACAAAACAAAATGGGCCAAGAAGACTTCCTGCCATGTTGCATATCTTCTAGCTTTTAACTCCTGCCCCTCATTCCCCCTAACAGTCAAGTTTTTTTTTTTTTTACAAATATAGATTTTTCAATATTTCAAATATTTCAGAAAAGTAGAGAATAAATTAACACTACATGTTGGGTTTCCTCCCCTTAATAAAACATGACAAATAGAGCTGAAACTCCCTCTGAGCCACTCCTCAATCTCATTACCTTCCTTCCTTCCTAGAGGCTACTGGTGACCCAGAACTAGTCTGCCTTGTCCATGGTTACATGCTTGTACTGCGAGCATGTACATCTGTCATATGGCTTTCATGTAGGACATTTCACATAAATGATATCACGGTCTTCATATTCTGCAACCTGCTTCTTACTCAACATTACATTTTCAAGATTTATCCTCCAGTCCAATTTAATTTTGGGAGAGCACTTCGTTGTATGACTACACCACCACTTACCGTCTGGTTCCTTAGAAGACTAGTTCCTCCTACTCCTCATCGGCTCTCCATCTCCCCTCCCATCTCTCCTTTAGCTCTCTCCAGCTGCCTTCTGCCCTCATCCTACCGCTTGTCACGGTCTCCATTGTTTTGTTTTGTTTTTAAAGATTTAATTTATTTATTTGTGAGAGACACAAAGAGAGAGAGGCAGAGACACAGGCAGAGGGAGAAGCAGGCTCCATGCAGGGAGCCCGATGAGAGACTCGATCCCTGGTCTCCAGGATCACACCCCTGGCTGAAGGTGGCGTTAAACTGCTGGGCCACTGGGGCTGCCCATAGTTTCCATTGTTAAACTCCATGGACAGAGTCAGCCCTTATCTTATTCTACATCTGTGCCACATTCTTCTTCTGGATTACACATTCTTCTGGATTACTTCTTCCTCCTGAGGCTCTCCTTCCTTTCTGAGTTCTTGATTGTCATATCCTTCATGAATTATTCCTCTTTGGCTGTTCCCCTAAATCGGTGGTTCTCAATGGGCAGGGGACAGGGCAATTTTGTCGCACAAGAGGCATTTAACAATGTCTAGAGACATTGGTTGTCACGGGGCAGGTGCTACTGGCATGTATAGGCCAAGGACACTGCTCGACATCCTGCAGTGAAAGGACAGTCCCACACCACAAAGAACCATCTGGCCCCAAATGATAACAGTGCTGAGGTTGAGAAACTCTGGTCTAGAGATTGGTGTCCTACAAAGTTCTGATATGAGTCATCTTCCCTTCCCACTCTCCACTCCTTTAGTATCACCTCACCTGCTCTTTAGAGCCTATGGAAACAGCTGGACAGGTTCGTAGGTTTCCTAGAATTCCTGCCCACCAGCTTGCCTTGGGGGCCAGACTCACCCGGACACCGGGACGCTCTGAGGGGACCTCGGACACCATGTTGAGGTTGGATACGTCACTGTTGGTGATAGCCGGGCGTTTTCCACCTGCTTTATTGGACATGTCCAAGGCCGATCTGATTTCAGGTTGACCAAAAGAGAAGAAAGAGACTAGTCAAAATCCAGAAAGAACAGAAAGGCCCCATCCGCATTCCCCACCCTGCCACCCACTGTTCCAGCATCAGCACAAAATTAGATCCCCTAAGTGCTATCAAGACATCACCTCAGCTGTTCCCACCACTCTTCTGTAACCACATGCCGGTAATCTTGGACATTTTCCTTTCTTTCTTGTAAATTAAAAAAAAAAAAAAAAAACTAGACCTCAGGACTCTGGAACTCCTTTTCCTTCTAGCTGAAAAGCTACAATGGCTCAGTGGACTATGGGAGTCATTTAATTATCTTTTTTTTCCCCTTTCATTCACTGAGCCAAAATACACAGTGAGAGGAATTCTCATTTGGCTCTCAGGGCTCTATCAGCTTCCCTCAGCACTTCCTTCAAAGGCCCCTGGGTGATGGGCCCATCTCAGACCTGTCTGTCTTCCCAGCGCAACCTGTGGGAGGCACCAGCCTGAGATGTGGGAGATACTAGGAAAAGTAGGTGAGGCAATGGAGCTAGATGACCCTCAGGAGCTTCCATTTCTCAGGACTGGGGTTAGAGACCCTAAGTCCCTCTGCTCTCCATCAGGTCCCTTCCTTTCCCAGCTGCAAAGTGGGAGGAGGGGGGTGGAGTAGGCAGCGAAGGGTGGAAAGGTCAAGCAGCTCACAGGGGCAGACATACGTTTTTAGGTTAAATTTTTTGTTTTCTTCTGGGACCTGGCCAGTCACTGGGTGTAGAAATGTGTTCCGTCTTTCATTGTGGCTGTGGAGGCAAAGAACAGACAGAAGTTGTGATAAAGATCCTCTTCCTTCTCCAAGAGGTACAAGGCAAAGGGTAGGCAGGCCCTGGGCAGTGGCGGGGAGGGGTGACCCCGTAGAACATGGTCCCTCGGTTCCTCTGCCATCCAGGAGAGGCAGGCCGGAGGGCTGGGCTGTAAAAAAGCTGCTGCGGTTGGTGGGGGGTTGGAAAGACACCTTTCACTAGTCCGTGCTAACTGCAGATAGAGAATGGAAATAAGCCCCACTTAACCCCTTCAGTGGTGACAGTGCGCATGAGTGGGTGGGGGTGGGTGCCTCCAGCAGCCAAGACTTCCTGTGTGGCAGGTTCTCTCCAGGGACAGCTCCTGCCAGTGCTCCACATAAAAACTGCTCACTCATTATTTGCTGAAAGAATTCTCTTGTGACCTTGGACTCCTTCTATTTTACGTAGCATCTCTTTCTTTAAGGAAAACCAGAGATCCAGAAACTCCATCCCCGAGCCTGGGCTGGGGCCCCATTCTTATTCCGAGTCCAGGCTTTCTGCGTCTAAGGGGCTGGAATGTAGCTGAGACCTCAGGGCCTGTTGGGCACTGAGGTTAGTGCCGGCTCAACAGTCAGATCTAATTAAGGGATGCTGTGGCCTGGGAGTGGGGTGGGTGCCGGGAGGACAGCCTGCCAGGAAGCAGGGTCTGTGCAGAGGCAGATGCGGAGCAGAGTCATGGATGTGCCTTTGGGAAGTCCTGCTGTGGCTCTCTGGCTGGCTGAATGTCAGGCTAGTTTCCCGGTGGCTTTGGGGGGAGATAGGGGAGGAAGGGTAGTAGATAGAACTAGGACGGGGGCTGGTGCCGTGGGTCTAAGCCACAAATGGCAGCCATTTGAGATGGATTCTGCAAGCAGGTGACCACTTGGCAAGTGTGTTGTAGGATTCCAGCATCCAGCCAGTGGAGGGGCTGGATGGGTTTTAAGGTCCTCTTTACACATCTCTCTCCAGAGACAGGGAGAGCCCACAGCAGGCTGAATCCACCCTTAGAGGCAGGCGCCTGGACAGAGCCTGCTGAGGCCACGCCAAGCTCGGGGGTCCTAACACCAGGCCACTTGAGCTCTCCTACAACGAACAGCCAGGGTTGCTTGGCAGGTGGCACACCAGCTGCCGCCAAGGAAAGCGAGCCTCCAGGCCTGGGCTCTACCTCCAGCACGTTGCTAACCTACTCCCCACTTCCCAAACTTTATTTCCTCCTCCCTCTGACAGGGATGCTCTCTTTAACTTAACTGCAGGGCATCTTTGCAAGAAATGGTAGCTGTTTCCAGTCCTCCCCATCCCTGGCTCTCCCCCTTGCTGGGGGTGAGCAGTCTGTGAAAATAAGGTGCTCAAGGTGCCAACATCTCTGCTTTTCCCGGTGGCACAGAGCGCCTGCTCCCCACCTCCCACGTCCACCCCCCGAGTCCCCTTCTGCTCTACATGTTCCTGTGCTAACTGCTGGAACCTTCCCCACAGGCACTGGTATAGACAGACAGACAGACACACACACACAGAGGCACACACACAATCTGCTGTCAGCCGGCACAGGTCTCTCAAGGTACAGCGAATTCTTCCCTGCCCCAGACTCTCCTACCCAGCAACCCCTACAAATGACGTCCTCTCTCCATCCCGGCACTACCAATTTCAAAATAGCTTCCCCTTCACAAGCACTGCAATGCAGCAGCCATTGACCTAACTCTTCTCCCTTCTCCAGGTCAGGCCCGGCAGGGCCCTCACTCCGAAGCCCCCAGCCCAACGAGCTGCCCCCCACCTGCTCGCTGAATGCCGCTCACAGTCCGCTGAAGAAATCCCTACCTGACCCGACGATCAGCCCGAAACTTCAACATCCTTTTGGCAGCTCTGTTCCCTGTTCGGCAGCCTCAGAGGACCTGCCAGCCACCCTGCTCCTACCATCCCTCCGAGAAGTAAGTCCTCCTCCGGTCTGGGTGCCCCAGCTCAGGGCGTGAGGCGGGCACTGCTGGATCCCCCTCCTCCTGGCTCTGGTGCCGGTGGGGGGGGATCTCCCCAGGTGGTGGGGGGGGGTGCCCAGGTGTCCTGGGGAGGGCCTGTGGCTTCCTAGCATCCAGCGCCAGTGCTGCCGTCTGAGTGCTGGAGGCAGAATAAGTGAGCAAGGATGAAATCCTCCCGGTTCAGGTCCCCGAGGAGAAAATGCTGAAATGGAGAGGCGGGCGTGCGCGGAGCAGGTGTACACCTTCCAGGTAGCCCGACCTCACTGAGCCGAGGACACAGAGTAGCTGGGCGGGCAGAGCAGGCTGGGGCCGCATTCCCACGGGCACGCGGACGCCCAGCCAGCCCGACCCGCAGGAAGGCGGACTCCCTGCCCCCTGGCCCCGCAGCCCGGAACACGGGCCTCTCGGAGCCCCTTCTGCTCCTGTGGGCACAGGGCTTAGAGGAGGCTCCCGGTGCATGCCGTGTCGTCGCTGCTGCCGCCGCTGCCTGGAAGCTGGGGTGAACTTTCTACGCTCCTCTGAGCTTGCCCAGACTTCTGTGCAGACAGGGCGCAGCGAGCGGGCCTCTGGGCCTCTGTGCGGCGTCCCCCGCCGCTCCCTGAAGACGCAGCGCCTGCGGGGCGTGTGGTGCACACGGGCGTGGGCGCCGTGGAACCCGAGCTGGTGGCAAGGACCCGGCTTCTTGGCTCTGGTGAACGGAAAGGAAAGCTTCCCCCCGAAGCTTGTGATGAAGAGGGCATCAGACAGGGTCAGAGGGGCACCGTGTGTCTACTTCTGAAAATCTTCCCAGATGCCATCTGATAAGTCCCAGCCGCCGTCAGACCCGCTCGGGGCCCAGGAGGTCTGCATCGCGGCGCCGTTCCCTGAACCCCCCGTGGCGGAAGACAGTCAGGTCTCCCCCTTTCCTGGGGAAAGGGGCCCCTGTGGCGTGGGGCCTTCTGAAGGTCACCGTGTCTCCCGCCCTCTGCCTCCAGGCAAGTTCAGTCTGCAATCCATCTCTTACAAAGGCTTCCAGCCAAGGAGGCTCCGGACCCGCCGTGACCTTCTGCTGCCAGGATGTGCTGTTTTGAAATCAAATGTCAGCCCCTCTGGCTTTCCGTCTCGTTCCATTTCTGTCTTCAGGTGACAGGATCCTTCCTGGCCCACATGGTTCTTTACAGCAGCACCAGGCAGCCTGTTGTCATCGTAGCCTGTCATGATGTCACAACAGACACCGAAAGGGAAGGGCTAATCTAATTTCTTGGATTGAGGTCAGAACTCAGCCAGAGAACAGAGCAATCGGTGAATGGAGAAGCGAATGGACCACATGGCTACCGGACCCTGAGGAGCCCAGCTGCTTGGATGGAGCTGGCGTCAACAGCTGCTGCTACTTAAGTAGCGAATCCTAAACCCAGACGGTCACCGCGTTCAACCTTTCTGTGGTATTTTTGCACATGGTGACAAGAGGCTTCAGTTGCCAGACCCTACCTCTCCCATTCTCCGTCCGATTACCCAAGCCCCGCTATGGTTATGGGCATTGGGCTCATGCCCAGGGCTGATGCCACCCTGAGGTCTCCGCCTGTGCACAAGAGGTGCCTAACAAATATTTGTTGAATCAAGGAGTGAATGAACAAACAAAGAAGCTCACCAGGCTCTGACTTCGTTTTAGCCACCTGCATTTGGAGTTCGACGCTCTATTACCAAGAGCTTCTCTATCTGTGTCTTCTCTTAAAATTAATTACTTCCTCTCCGCGAGAGAAGCTCTGTTTCTGCCCCCTCGCCCCCTCACTCAGCTCCCCTGCCTGGCTCCCTCTTGAATATATAGCTTGGCTTTGATCCATCTTCATTAGGAGAGGAAGAAAATTAAGCTCATATGCACAGGAGGAGGGGGTGGGGGTGCACTGGGAAAATGAGTTTTCTTCCTCTAGAAGGCAAAAATACCCCCTTTCTTTTCCAGCTGAGCTCAGGGGCCTCCCACAGGCTTTGCTTAAGTTGTAAGTTAAATTACCCCTCCCATGCTCAGTGAAATCCGTGCACGCAGGAGGGATGAAGGCTGGGGGCTCCCCCTGCTTGGTGAGCGCTCAGAAGCCCTCAGGGTTCAGGCAGGCAGGATGCCCAGCTGGGGTTCTTTTCTTTCACCACTAAACTGCACAGAATTGACAGGCTTTCGTTTTAGGTGAGACGTCAGGAGGAATTTACCAGTTAAAAAGGAAAACAAGGCTAGGTAACAAGTTTTCTTCACCCTTCTTTCCTTTTCCGGGGGTGGGGGGTGGAATGTCAAGGTCTCCATTTCTCAGGGACAAATGGTTACAAACTCATCTCCAGGTGGACCTCCTGAATTCACCCGTAAAGGGGGAGCATCTCAAGCAGTAGAGGAGATTTTGTGCGGAAGCAGGGACAGCCTGCTGGGTCACCCACTAGGTGGTCACCATATCTGCTGTATCTAAGAAGGTGGCCTCAATGGCAGTGCCATCAGTGAAGGGAGAATTTGGCAAAACCAGGCTTTCAGTCGAAGACCCACCATGAATTAGCAGTGTGACGTGACTTCTTTGGTTCTTCATTTTCTCAAAGATTGAGGTACCTTCTAATTCTATGAAATAATAGCTGTGAACTTTCAAAATGTGAAATATTTCATGCATAAGAGATAATGGCTATGACTATTTTGCTTAAAAAAAAAGAAATCAAGACATATGCCAGGTGCCGGAGCTAGAAAATGGAAAACACACCTAAGAAGGCCACATATGGGGCAGGGGTTGTGCATGCGGGGCGGAAGGGGGCCGGCATTCCAGAAGTGCCAATGCCAATCAATTACAAAGAACAGAGGCCAATCCTACCCACTTTGCAAGCATCCCTCTCTGTATCTAGTCAAGGCTTTCCTACTTCCAGATACAGTCGCCTTTAGGTCCTAGTGACAGCCTCACCACAGAGATAACCAAGTAGTGATCTGTCTCCAAACATCCTCCCCAAGAATCAGCATGTACCTGGAGGGCTACCTGGCACTACGCAGTCAAAAGCAGCAAATGTGAAACAAAACAAGACACAAAAGCAGCAAATTCAGCCCGAGTCTTCATGACCCCTCGCAGGGCATGCGTGTTTGCACACCCAGGCTGGACACCTGGAGCTCCACCGCGATAGACACTGAACAACTAGGAAAATACACTCCACTCCTCCTGCCCTCTGGGCGCCTCCTGATTATCTGCCCTCCGCCGAGATGCTTCATTTCCATAGCTCCTGAGAATCTGCTGACAGAGAATTAGCCCTGGCAAGGCTTCCCTATCCTGAGAGCACTTTGGCTTCTGGCATCACAGCTCACTTGGTGGGGAAAGGACACGGGGCCAGTGGGAAGGAGGGCTGCCTGTGGCTCATCCCTCCCACTTCCTTCTTTCCCCCAGCTAGCAAATTCCAAGCAAGACTATGTGTCCTCCAGAGAGGACCGCTGCTGCTGACAGAGGTGGGGAAAGTAGGGAGAGGCTTGGCTCCTGCTCCCCACCTCCCCCTTCAAGGAGCTTTATCTGCTCCAGCATTCTGTTCCAATCAAAACCAGCTCGGCCTGGTTTTCCCACAGTGCTGGTGCGCCTGAATCCCGAAGCTCTCCCCGTCATTCCTAGAGAAAAATACAGCACCCCAGCCAGCTTCTCCCCCCCAAAGTCCCTCTGTCCTCCTGCCGATTGCTGCCACAGAGCAGAGGCCAAAAGCGGTCAGGCCCTGCTGGCACTTCTGGGTGTCTGCAGGGGAGAAGGAGCCCCTCCACCCGGTGGCTTTCCACGTGCTGCCCGCAGGGCCAAAATGCCAGTCATGGCAGCTCTGGAGACCCGGCTGCCAGCCGTACATCCGTGCTGCTTCTCTCCTCTCCTCTCTGCCCTTGCACCCTCCCCCTCCCATGCCACGGTAATTTCCAAAATGCCAAGAACAGGGTGTTCTCCCCCAGGCAAGCTTGGGATGTCCTACAATGCTAGGCCATGGGGCTGAGTGTCCAGGCGGGAAGACTTGTGCTACCCTCTTTCCTGCTTAACTCTGCCTATCTTCACAACCCCCATCCCCACCCCCAAAGAGCCCAAAGTCATTTTCCTTACCTAGTATGGCCAGTTACGGGGTGCTGGGGGGACATCTACCAGAGCTTGGCCCCTACCTCACTCAGAAAGCAGACGAGCTGGCTCAGTAGCCAAGGGATGGAGATGGCGAATCAGGGCACCAGAGCCCAGTTTCCTCCCTTCCCCACTGTGTCCTCTGGTCTCTCTTCGTATCACCTGCCAGTCCTTGCCCTGGGCCTGGAAAGTAGCCTCGAACAGCAGGGTAAGGGTAGTACTCGTGTGTACTCTTTAGTCTGGGTCACAGTTCACCGTGTGTGTGTGTGTGTGTGCGCGCGCGTGCGGGCACGTGTATGTGTGTGGAGCTGAGCGGGCGGTGGTGAATATCACTTGGGAACCTCACGGGGACTCTGTGCCGATCTTGTACCCCAGCTTGGATAATCTTATCTTCACACTATTTCAATTTGTGGGATTCCACTTGCCTTCTGAAAATTGAAGATAAGCAGGACGGATACTCGGCATAGCCATGCCCATTATTAACATGTTGAGATTCTTCCTTTTTGTTGGTAAAGAGCTGCTCTGTCAAGCCTCTCAAGCGGCCTCCTGCCCACCCTCTCCCCCATGGAGATCGGGGTACCACTGGGCCCTCTGGGAGGCCAGGCTTGTCTCCTTTCTGGTGGATGAAGAATTGCTGAAATATCTTTCCTGGGATGGCCATGCATTAACTGCCAGAGCACCGACAGCTCTTCCAAATGTGCAGAACTGTGATTCTGGGAAGGAAATGAAGGAAGCACTAATGTTCTGACTCCATCTTTACTTCCTCTCTACTTCCTGAGTGGCCCCAGCTAAGCTAGATGGGAGCAGGGGGAAGGCACCAAGCTCTCCTCTCGGCCTCCAAGTGTCCTGCTCCCAGCAGTCAGCAAGGGTCCCAAGAGGTAAAGGGACAGGGCGATAATTAATTACCCCTTCCCCCAGCTCTGAGCTGAATCCCACACCCCTACCCTTCAGAAGCTGAGGCGGCCCAGCTGTCTGCTTCCAGGCCTCTGCAAGGTCACTGGAACCAGCTTTCTTCATTCCTAGCTCAGCAGACTTGGTTCTGGTGTCCCACCGAGAGCAGTCCCAGCCCAGCCCAGCCCAGCCCACCCCAAGGGAAAGAATTTCACAAAGTAAGTGCTCAGACAGCAATGCAACCAGGCTGACGGCCCTCCTTCCACACCCTCAAAAGCTACAAATGCCTTCTCGGTTGCCAATGCGGCAATTTGCAAGGGTCAAGTTGTTTGGCACCTCAGCTACCTTGTTTTAACAATGAAACAATGGCCCTAAGTATGCCTTACATAGTGAACAACACAGATGAACAAAGGGGAATGGAACAAAGGGAAAACATTAAGCTCACGTAGTCTGGTCCTCACACTGGGAGGAAGGCAAGACCCATTTTAGAGTCAGGGTAACTGAGGTCCGTTGCCCCAAGTATAGCGACAGGAGAGAGAAGACAAAGTTCCTGCTATTTGTCCCACCTGAGTTCCTGGTCTCTAAGAAAGAAGAGGGAGAGAGCTTCATGATTCAGAAGGTAGACAGCCAGCTCCACCTGGCTGGCTGCAAAAACACAGGGATGGAAACCACAGACTCTCTCACTCATAACCCTGTGGGGACTGTGTGTGACGTGGAGTGGGGGCACCCATACACGTTAGTCTGACAGCACCTGCCTAGGCACAGAGCTCCGGAAGGGCAGCCACATACACACTGTGCACCGCCTGGGCCTTCCCTGTTGCCCTACCCCGGCCAGCACCTCGTGCACCATTAAGAGCAGAAGGGGTGGGGGGATCCCTGGGTGGCGCAGTGGTTTAGCGCCTGCCTTTGGCCCAGGGTGCGATCCTGGAGACCCGGGATCGAATCCCACGTCGGGCCCCCTGCATGGAGCCTGCTTCTCCCTCTCCCTGTGTCTCTGCCTCTCTCTCTCTCTCACTGGGTGCCTATCATAAATAAATAAAAATTAAAAAAAAAAAAAGAGCAGAAGGGCTGTTTGGGGAAGCAGTAGCAGAGGCAGGCCCAGGGTCCCGCCACAGTGGTGGGAGCACAGGTGCCGTTCTGCTTTGGGATATTGAATTGTGAGTGAGAGGCAGGAGGGCTCAGCTTCAAATCTCTCTTGCTGGGGGATGTGAAGGCAGGTTCCATCTGCTCTGCGGCCCCTCCCAACTGGCCAGCCGACTCTGATAAGAGTCTATGAAGCAGGGGCTTTGTCTGGGGAAGAGGAGAGCAATAAATCAATGGGAACAGAAGAGCAGGAGCCGGGACAACCGCTTCTGGGGGAAGGAGCGCCCCACCTCAGGAAGTCACATGAGCAAGGGGGCAAAGGCAGGTGGGATGACAGCAGAACTCTAGTGTTAGTATTGCCCCTCACCTGCTCTGGGGTGTGGGGGGAACCGTGTCTGTGCCTGCCCTCCAGGGAGGTCTCAGCTGCTCATCTCTCCTAGACTGGGAGTAATGGGCATGTGAGACACAGATGGATTATGGGAAATTCTCAACACCTCCTTCAACCAGGAGCGAGGAGTCTGGAACTTGCCATGTACTTGGGGAGTTTGCCAAGGCTCTGAGGGCAGAGGAATCTCCTCAGATTGCTGGCTGCTGTAGGGAGGATCCAAAGGGAGTTGGGAACACAGGCCACCCCTGGAACCAGCCAGAAAACGGCTGTCCCTGGGGAAAGCCATTGCTGTCTTCCCCATCCCACCTCCCCCCAACTCTGTGGATCAACGACAACTGTAGCCAATTGCCCTGCCATCCCAGGGAAGGAAAGTGAGGAGACAAAGAATGGACAGAGTGTGCAATAGCCTTAAGGAAAAGGCTGAGAGCAGTGGTGTCAGAGTTCAGAGTCTCTGTGGCTGGCCAGTACTGATCACTTTACCTTTCTGGGTCTTAGTTTCGCCCTCTGGAACATGGAGTGATACTAGAGTGGTTGGGTTAAACAAGATCACAAACATAAGGCACAGAGGAAAATGCTCAGCACATAATAGCTGCTCAGCAAATAGCTGATGTTATAATTATTAATAAAATAAAGGAAATCACTTAAGAGTGTTATTCCAAAGCCGTGCCATCTAACTCAGGAGCCGCGAGTCCTAGGTGGCTATCTACATTTTAAGTCATGAAAATGAAATAAAATTAAAATTTCAGTTCCTCAGTCATGCTAGCCCCATCTCACTGTGTGGCTGGACAGTCTAGTCGCTGGGGCAACCACCCTGGGCAGGACAGTGACAGTGCACTCTGCCACTGTGTAACAGTCACTGGACAGTGTGGGGCTATTTTTTGACTGCCTGAAACATTTACTTCCAAACCAGTTTGTCCATCTACCCACTGATATGTGCTCAGGGGTCCTCAGGGTCCTCAGGGGATACAGACACCCTTCTAGTCCTCAGCTAAACCAAAAATAAAGGGAAATCAGCAGCCGCCAACAACAAAGTTAAACATTTTAAATCAAATGATACATTTCAAAGTCCCACCAAAATTAATTTGGATAACCCATCAATTTTAAATCATAAGCATCAAGACTCCACTTCAAGGTTTGAGAATGTTCTTACTGACAGCCCTGTTGGGGGCAGGCTTGTGGAGCCTTGGGAGAAGGTTACACCGCAGCACCAGCTGATGGGGAGAAGAGAGGTGGCAAACTGTTCCTCCCCTGCCTTCCTTTTCCTTCGTGGACTGGCCAACTCCTGGCAGAGGCCAGAGGGAAGATGAGGAACGAGGTTGTCTGCAGGGTCTGCAGGGTCCTCTAGTCTAGAGCAAGGAAGAGCAGTCACGTGGAGAAAAGCTGGAGGGGCTGCCGCCAAGGACTGCGGGTGGGCGTGGGAGTCTGCCTTCCCCTCTACCTGCACCTCCTCGCCCCCCAGCCCAGCACCCAGACCTGGAGCCTGTGGTGATCGCAGGGCAACAATCTGTTCCCAAGCAAACAGCACATGAAGCAGGTGCCAGAGTGCCTTCATCAATCACCCAGGCTGAGAGAAGGGAGGAAGATCGCAGAGGCACTCCTAGGCCTAGACCCCAGCCCAGGGCCCAGGTAAGGCCTGCAGAGGAAAGGGAAGAGGGAGACAGGAAGGAAGGATTCAGGTCAGGGACACTGCTGTCCCCACCCTTGTTCCCCTGCCAGGCAATAGCCCTGAAGGAAGACTAGGCCGGAAGCTGCAACAAGGAAAAACAGAATGGTTTGGAGAGGGGAGTGGAGAGAAGGGGAGCGAGAAGGATGCTGTGCTGGTCCTGGCCAGGACAGGAGCCGTCTTGGTAAGTGACACCTGAGTAACAGGTGAGTCTGCCTACACCTGTTGGAGCATGTGAGCAACTATGCTGCTGTTGCAACTTCTGGCTGGGCCTGGGGATAGCACAGCCTACATAATTCACCTGGCCTGGAACAAAATAAAAATGTACAGCCCCTTGTTCAAAAATTATGAATGTCAGGATGGCAACAGCAGAGCATTAAACCAAGCTCTTCGGAGCTTGTGGGGTGACTGTGCAGGTTGCATGCCCAGGAAGCCCTCCTTGCCTGGGAATGCCAGTTCCTCTGTGTGTCTCCCCTTGGGAACATGAGCATGGAAGGTGGCCCAGACCCATGTATGGCTTACTCTTTCAGTACAGGACAGAACACAAGTGGCCCCACTCCTCCCATTCCTACTTCCCCCCTTTCTTGGCTCACATGCCCAGAAACTTGGCTGCTTTTGCTCTTGCCCTTCTGGGTCCCAGGCCTGGCCCCTCCCTCTTATTGTGCCTGGTTTCTGTTTGCCTCTAGGCAGCCCAGCCAGAGGCAGTGACCAGCAGAAAGCCGCCAGGGGGTTGGGTTAGCCTTATCTCTCAAATCTGCCTTCAAGACGGGCACAGGGAGTGCTCTGTTCCTACCCAACAAACCCCTCCAGGGCCACCTAACATCATCATTATGTCCGCAAACCTTTTTCATCCCAAGAAAGAGGCCGGGGACAGAAAGCGCTCCTGGCTAAGTGGGGGTAAAGGCAACATTTCTGCATTGGAGACAGATCAGGCTTTCATTTTTTGTCATATGTGCATGTGTGAGTGTATACACACACGTGCACACGCGCGCACGCGCACATACACACACCACCCTCAGCTGAAAAAAGTCCATCTAACCCCTCCAGCAAAACCCAGGAGCTCTGGTCCACACTCCCTGTGCCCTTGTCAGGAGGAGGTGCCTGGGTCAAAGAACACACGTTTTGGAAACTGAGAGAAGGATCGACCTGAATAGGAAGTTGAGAGAAAGGCAACAAGAGACACCTGAACCCGAAAGACTGGTGTTCTTTTTCTGGATTTGTCTGGCTCCCAAATGACAAACTCTGTCTTCTTAATGACTTAAGAGCCACCCACCCCACCCCACCCCCATTGCCAACTCTCTGCACCACCTCCCATCCCTGCCTTCCGCCTCTCCACACCTGATGCTGAGTAAAAAGGATGGAAGGCGAGCCACAGCTATCCCGGCCTCTTTGGCTGGGCCCCCTCTGCCTCCCCTCCTGCCAGTCCCCAGAAATCAGCCTGCCAGAAGCCCACGGCACTTCTGCCCAGGGCTCCTGAGCCCCTCTCTGGAGACAATGGCTCAGAGAGGGAGGAAGAGCAGCCGCTCCAGCTCTGTGTGCAGGGTGGCCACAGGAAACCATTGTCTCGGCACCAGGACAGACAATGCTTAGTATCTCCAGCTTCTGTGCCAAGTGGCTCGCCCTCTTGGACTACCACCGCCCTCAGCACTTCCTTCTAATAGCACGATACGAAATCTGGCCCCTAGCTGAGGATTTGTATCCAGTTGTAACAAAAGCCCGCTTTACCTGATGGAGTGGGTGTACCTAGTGTCCCCTTACCTGTTCCAGAGCCTCCCAGACAGTCAGCGGACAGATAACCACTCACTCGCTGGCTCTTCGCCTTAGCCGTCCCCTCTGCTTGCTCTTGCCCTGACTCCTTTCACACTCAGGAATAGGGAAAAGGTTTCCTTTAATGCTTACCAGGTCCCTGGTGGGTAGCAATCATTAACAGCCACACAGGCCGACTGGCCTTAACCCCTTCAGTGCTGGGTTGGCTCAAGCTGGCTGATGGACAGCGCTGTCCCCTCTTCCCAGCCCCAGGCAAGTGGCAACTCCAGCTTGAGGCACCCACCTGAGTAATGCCGGCCTCCCATGTGGGGAGCGAGAGCCCTCTAGTCCCACCCAGGCTTGCCCCGCCTGATTGGAGCACACCCGCAACCTGAGGCGCTCGGCTCTGGCATGGTGCCCAATTGGATGAGCCCACATTATGAAATATTTGCCTGGCAGGCCAATGGAGGAGCCAGGATTGGGGGAAGGGACGATATTTTTATTTATTCCTGGAGGAAGGAGAACAGACAAAGGTAGTCCAAGGCATCCCTCGCCCTGGGACGGGAAGCGGTGGGAAGGTGGTTTCAGGTGGATGCACGCACCTCCAGCTTCTCTGCCGGGGTACAGTGAACAATCCTTGAAGGCTTCTAGGCATTTCAGCCCCTGGCTGTCTAGCTACAGGGTTTCTTTGCCTTCGTAATTCCCGGCCTCACTCAGGAGTTTGGAGAGTGGAACCAGGAGTTGAATAGAAACCAAGAAATGAAACACCTTGACAGGCAAAGGGTTGTTTGTATCTACATAAACAATGCCAGCCACAGGTGGTCTTCTTTATATGTCTGAGGTGCAGAAACTGTGTTCTGTTGTGTGTGTGTTTTGTTTTTGTTTTTTTGCATCTTTAGAGGATGCAGATGAAAGGTGGGCAGGAATAAGTAGAGATAAATCTCCTCTTTATTCCTTTAAAAATAGGCTTCTGATTTGGGGAAATCTAAATCCAGCATAAAAGTACCTACATGTAGGACACATGCAAATCTATGTAGATATGTGCAAATGAGCAGCTCCAGGCTCTTCAGAATAAGTCCTTGCCAGGGTCTTTCTAGTTTGAGCAAGAAACCAGGTAATCTCAAAACTTTATGAAGCTTATCAGAGCATCTTACTAGAGCATAAAGATATCAGTAGAGAGGACATCAAGAACTCAACAAACATATTTATTGAACATTTACTACATGTCAGTCCTTTGAATACGGCCTATTAGGGTTTTAAAAACATGATCGTAAATATATAGGATACAGGAGAATGCAAGTGCCCGCCCCCTGCACACCCACCATTAATATCCCCTTCGCCTTTTAGGCCCCAGTGGGTAAGCTGGCTGCTCCACCCCTTGCCAGCCTAGGTCTAGTAGCTGGCACCTCCTCCTTATCACCCCTGGTTCCTGTTTGTCTATCAGTAGCCCAGCCACTGTGGCTCTGGACCCTGGCTTACACCAGCCCTAGGGCCTTATCTTATCTCCCAGCAGCCTGATGGCTAGTTGGCCCTAGTCTCTTAAAGGGGCTGTGCTGCATTCCCACTTCCTCTGACCTTAAGAATACCCCCAGCAATCTAGGAGAGCACTGCGGAAGGTCAGATTCACCACAGTGCCCCCTCCTCGCACACCCTTTTAAGGCCAGGTCTGGCTGTAATGGAATGACTAATTGACCTAAAACAGGGAAAGATGCTGATGTTGTTACATGCTTCTTTAAGTGCTTATCATATGTAAATGGCTAGCACCTCAGTGTTTCCAGGCTCCTGTTCTGTTAAACTGAGTTTTTAGAAGTGGGGAGGGGTTCCATATACGAAGTCAATTTATTTTTATTTTTAAGATTTATTTATTTATTTATTTATTCAGAGAGAGCGAAAGAGAGGCAGAGACACAGGCAGAGAGAGAGAAGCAGGCTCCGTGCAGGCAGCCCGACATGGGACTCGATCCTAGGTCTCCAGGATCACACCCCAGGCTGCAGGCGGTGCTAAACCGCTGCGCCACTGGGGCTGCCCTATGAAGTCAATTTAGAAAGATCAGTTGTACCTCTATACAGTAGCCGCAAACAATGGAAATCAAAATTTTAAAAACATTAGTTACAATAGAATTAAAAATATGAACTATTAATACATTCGACAAAAGATGTTCAAGATCTATATACAAAAAGTTATAAAACAATGCTGAGAGAAATTAAATAAAATATAAGTAACAGGAGATATATAATGTTTGCATGGATCAGAAGACTCCATATTGCTAGGATATTGATTCTCCCTATATTTTTGTATTTTTCTATTGCGTTGAATCTACATAATCTTATAAGTTCTTTGTAAACATTGACAAGCTGATTCTGAAATTCATATAGAAATGCAAGGGACCTATAATAACTAAAAAACTTTCAAAAAGAAATACAAAGTTAGGGGCGCCTGGCTAGCTCAGTCGCTAAGTATGCGACTCTTGATCTTAGGGTTATGAGTTTGAGCCCTATGTTGGCTGTAGGGACTATTTAAAAGTAAAATATTTTTTTAAAAGTAGAAAGTTAGAAGTCTTAGACTCTCTGGCTTCAAGACTTATTATAGGAGCATCTGGGTGGCTCAGCGGTTGAGTGCCTGCCTTCAACGCAGGGTGTGATTCTGGAGTCCCAGGATCGAGTCCCACATCGGGCTCCCTGCATGGAGCCTGCTTCTCCCTCTGCCTGTGTCTCTACCTCTCTCTCTCTCTCTCATGAATGAATAAATAAATAAAATATTTAAAAAGATATTTAAAATATTTAAAAATATTAAAAAGAATATATGAAGAACTTTTACAACTAAATATTAGGATGGCAAACAACACAATAAAAAAAAAAAAATACGGGCAAGAGATTTAAACACACATCCCACCATGTGGTCCATGAAAAGTCCATGAAAAGACACTCAACATCATTAGTCATTAGGGAAATGCAAATTGAATCCACAATGAAATAACACTACACACACCCACTAGAATAGCTAAAATAAGACAAATCATACCAAGTGTTTGATAAGAATTTAGGTAAACTGAAACACATTCACTGCTGATGAGAATGCTAATGGTACATCCACTTTGGAAAAGTTTGGCAGTTTCTTAAAAAAATTAAACGTATAGTTATCACACAATCCATTGATTCCTAGGTATTTACTCGAAAGAAATGAAAGTGTATGTCCACACAAAGATTGTTCACAAATGTTCATGGCAGCTTGTTTGTAAGAGCCCTAAACTGCAAAAAGCCCTGAATATCCATGAACAGGGGACTACAACATATGTGTTACATCCATACGATGGGATAGGACTTGGCGACAGAAAGAAATGAATTATTGATATACCCAACAGCATAGATGCATCTCAGAATAATTATGTTGAGTGAAAGAAGCCAGACCCCTCAAATAAAACAATGTATACTGTATGATTCCATTATATGAAGTTTAAAAATGGGAATGAATCTGAAGTGACAGCAGATCAGAGGTTTGCGGAGGTGGGGTAGATGGAAGGATTTCAAAGAGGCAGGAAGAAATCAGCGAGTGATGCACACAAGCGTATTATCTTTATTGTGCTTGTCGTTTCATAAAACACATCAAATTTCATCTTTTAAATGTATGATGCAGTTTATTTTGAGCTAATTATACCTCAACAAGTGGAGAAACTTTCATTTGAAATATTAGAACAAAACAAAACAACTCATCACTACTCCTGGGTCCTACGCACTCTGTTTTACATTGTGATGGAATGTGGGCAAGTGTGTGTGGGGGTAGGCGGGGGTTCCAGCTTTGCTAGTGATCTGCTTTAGTCTCACAGAAATGCTGGTTCAAGATTAGGAGGGGCATGAACCCTCAATCAGCCTGCACACCTCTCATGGAGTTAGGCCCAATAACGTGGAAAAGAAAAAAAGAATGCAAAGAAAGAAAAGAAAGAAAAGAAAAGAAAGAAAGAAAGAAAGAAAGAAAGAAAGAAAGAAAGAAAGAAAGAAAGAAAGAAAGAAAGGGCAGATTTGAATACGGTCTTTATAAAAATAAGGATTATTTATTTTATGACAGAGGGAAAATATTAAGTATAACCCTTTACGATTCTCATTGTTATCTCATTTAGTTCTTTTATGGTTTCATGAGGTAGACAGAAAAATATTACCACCTCCCATTTTAACAAAAACCCTAAAGTTCAAGGAGGTAAAGAGTCCTGGCTAAGTTAACCCACCTGTCATATGGCAGGGAAGGCTAGACGCTGGTGGGGTCTTTTAACCTCGGTCCGCAGCTCTTTCCTGTTGCCACAAGACCTGTCCGCAGTGGGGCTGACACCACGCCTGAGTCCCTCCACCCTGGCGCAGCTCCCAGAGTGTGGAACATGGACCAATGTCCCAGTACTCACCCTGGCCCAGGTGCATGCTCTTGGACAGTGTTGAGTTACAGACCTGTAATGGGCTCCCAGGATGGATGAAAATAGGGACAGATATAGGGTCAGAAGAGGAACCACTAAGGGGCACCATGCAGCGTTAAGAGAGAAGAGACTGTTAGAGATGAGAGGATCCAAGGATCTACTTAGATCACACATTTGATGAGAAGGGGGAGGAGGACAACCAAATACCACTCCCAAGGCAGGAAGTCTGGTGGGTGTGGAAGCAGCTGGAAGCTGTTAGAGGGCTCCAGGCCAGCGACCCGGCTGGGCTCCAGGCTTCTGTACCCCTCCTCTCCCTCCTCCTCTCTCTGTGCCCCACCCTCCCTCCCCCGCCACTCTGGCCGGGACATGAGAACAGTGGCTGGCTGGGAGACCCACCTCTCTCTCTTTCCCCCTTGTTCTGAGGACAGGGTGATGGGAAGGGAAAACCTACTCTGCAGGGCAAGGAGGGCACAAAATGCAAGGGGCAGCCAAAAACTCAGTAATCAAGACTGATAATATCTTATTCATGGACTACGCAAGAGAAAAAGCCATGACAAATGACGTATTTTCAGTAAAAAACAGATCCGTATTACTGAATTTCCCTGTTGTCTGAGGCTCCGGTATGGCTTAGAGTGGCACTGCTATTGATCTTGTCTTTAAACTGTTGATATTTTGTTCTTTATGAAATTGTGGCACTAATTTTGATTTTTTAAAAAAATATTGCTCTTGATAATTATTTTGGGCACCGTTAAATGCTTGACCTACGAGGATACTCCCATCCCTGTCCTTTTTTTCTTTTTTTTAAAGATTCATTTTTTATTTATGATAGACAGAGAGAGAGAGAGAGAGAGAGAGAGAGAGAGAGAGAGGCAGAGACACAGGCAGAGGGAGAAGCAGGCTCCATGCCGGGAGCCCGACGCGGGACTCGATTCCGGGACCCCAGGATCGCGCCCTGGCCAAAGGCAGGCACTAAACCACTGAGCCACCCAGAGATCCCCTCCCATCCCTGTCCTTAGTCAGCACTGCTCCAGGTGAGGCTAGAGGGCATGGGAGGTTGCTGGGAAGACAGGATGAGGCCCAGACAGGGCTAGGAGGGATCTTGCACACTTGAAAAAAACCTCAAGGCATGAATAACAAACAAACAAATAAAAAGCTGAGGAACTGTAGGTTAAAGTGGAGTACAGAGATACGGTCCTAGATCGGATTCTAATGACTTTCTTAGGACAACTGGTAGCATTTAAATACGGACAGTATATTAGGTACTAGCACTGCACCAATGTTAAGGTCTTTAAATTTGTTTATTTGCACTGGGGTTATGCAAGAGAATATCCTTGTTTTTAAAAAGAAGAAGAAAAAAGAAGATGTTGCAGAAGGAAGGGCCAGAGGATAACAGCTGCCTGAGAGCTGCATGAAGCCCACGCCCCTCTCTCTCTAACCTCTCTGGCTCTTATTCCAGGCAGTCCCAGGAAGGAACAGTAGGAAACGGGGTTGGCAGCAAGTCTCGTCCGAAAGACTGGGTATTGGAGAATGGGCTGGACACTTTCCTCCCGAAACAAGGATTAGTTTTGAGTTCCCAAATCCACTCCTCGCCCTCCCCAGGAAGACTTGACAACTGGCACAGAAAAGAAAAGGAAATTGTAACACCTACCCAAGCAGATTCTCTGCTTCCCTTCCCCGAGGTAGGTACTGTGGTCCCGCCTGCAGAGGAGGACCTGAGAGGTCAAGTAAGTGGCCTGGAGCTATGGGTTGAGGAAGCAGGAGAGGAGGGATTACAGCTCAGGACGCCATCCAAAGCTGGCTCCCTTCCCACTTCATGTCAATTGTGCAACTTGAAATTCCCTTCTCATGCATCATCCTACAAACTAATCCTTTAGTTTATTTTTACTGAGTTGAATCTGCATTGGTCCTGAGATTTTTGGCTCTGGAGTCAGACTGCCCCAGTTCCAATCCTGGCTCTACCAGTTACTAAGAGGCTCTGGGCTCAATCTCTCAACCTCCATTGAGGGGCTCAACCTCTCTGTGCTTTCATTCCCCCATCCGTGAAAAAAGGGATGACATACGCATCTACCTCATAGGCTCATCACAGGATTACATGAGATTATACAAGTAGAGAGTTAAGAGAGGCACTGGCACCTACTAAAATGTTCAGTAAATGTTCAGTAATCATTCTTATCTGTGCCTCTGTCTTGGACTGTTCATTTATGGGAAGCAATGGCCTAATTTTGACTGTAAAGCCCCTTAGCACTCGGATACATAAGAATGGAGGCCAAATAATTGCTCTTAGAGAAATTATTCATCAGGATGGCATTTAGCAATTCCTAAATCTAGTTTGTAATGCCTGTAAGTCACTAGGCACCTCAAACCAAGTGATCATCTGCAGGGGTCGCCTGTCCTCCTATCCTTAGGAGTCAGAAAAATCAACACCTAAGAATCTCAAATGGGAGGGAGACCTGCTCCTGGCATACTTTGAACTGGGAGATGGATATTTCTTTTTTCCCTGTGTCATATCATACTTGGAAGTTGAAAAGCAAGTCAGTTCCAGGGATAATGTCACTGGGCAGGAGTTAATTGAGAGGACCCAAGTTCTAGAGCTTGCACTGCACCCACTCAGTGGTACAATGTGGGCAAGTACTTGCCCCTTGGGGCCCACTGGACAGGAGACAGGGAATTGCCTCGCCCTGAAAGTGAATGAGAGGGACAAAAGAGGCCACAGAGACATGAGGATTTCAGGTTCTCTGACAGAGCATATCTCTTGGACTACTTTCCCATCGGGAGCCCTATCCCCATCACAGAGGTTTGGGTTCAGCTAGGGAAGCCCCACAGCACTGGAAGGAACATAGACCAACAGATTATTCATTGAAGGTGCTAAAAAGAGGCAGGCCAACAGCAGGGTGGTCAAAGGTCAAGCAGTAGCTAGGTTTGGTCAAGGATGGTCCTTCTGTCACAAATGCAGAGCTGGAACAGGGCAATTTCCTAACTATAAACAGATACTCGAGAAGCCCCAGAGCACAGACAGGCTTGCGTGGAAATGAGGGTGAGGCACGGGAGACACCAGGAGGAGTACGTCTAGAGGGCGGGGCTGCACGAAGTGGCAGCAAGGGAATGAGAGCAGGTGAGTGTTTCAATGCATGGGGATGCTGGGGCAGAGCGAGCTCTTGTGGGGCCTAAAGCTTATACAATTTGAGGGGGGTCTTCATTTTTTCTAAAGATTTATTCATGTATTTATTTATTTGAGAGAGAGAGAGAGAGAGAGAACGCAGAGGGAGAGGGAGAACAGACTCTTTGCTGAGCAGGGGCTTGATCCCAGGACCCCAGAATCATGACCTGAGCCAAAGGCAGACACTTAACTGACCTAGACACCCAGGTACCCCTGAGGGGTCCTCATTAAGAAAAAGACTACAAATACAAATTATCTTGGCAGGGGCCTGGGACTGAACTGCACAGCTCACAGTAAACTCACCCCCACACCTGTCCCCATCTCTGAGCACTGCACACACTCACTCACCTGTGCTTGCCTGAGCCTTACTGCCTTTGCCTCAGCACTATTTCACTTTCCCTTCAAACCATGCTTTGCCTGACCTGAGTTTTTTCACGGCAGAGAGCGTGAACTAGTGCCCCCACACCTTGGAGTTAAATTCCTCCCCGCCTCTGTGCAATAGGTATCTGGGTTTTGCACCATGCCCCAACCCCCCTCCAATGCGTCGCACCATCAGCACCAAGGACCAAGTCCCTCCCTGCCCCACCAGCTCCACCTTCCCCAAAGGGCTTTGCAGGGGCCCTCCAAGCTGCCAGAAGGGGTGAAACCATAGCCCTCCCCACCGCCTGGCCCCTTGCATTCCAGCCCTGCGCCCAGAGTTTGACCTTCTCTGTGGCTGGCTGCAGATGTGTTCCGTGTTACAGAAATAGCCCAGCCCCTGGGCCCCTGTGGGCCCTCCCTCTGTTGCACGAGGAGACACCCCCACCTCCCAGGCTCCAGGGAGTCAGGCAAGATCAGAGGGAAGTACTCAGTTTTCCCCCTCCCCTCCCACATGCCCCTCACAGAGCACAGCCAAGTGGGGCCTGCCTCCCCCCTGTGCCTTCCAACCCCAGGACTTCTGCTCCAGGTCTGTCATTACAGCAGATGGAAGGGAGAGGTTTAGCAGAGGAAGCCATGAAGGAAAAGGGGTGTAGCGACATGAAAAGAGTATATAATTTGACCCCCGTACAATCTGTCACTTCTCTGAGGTTCATTTGGATAAAAGGCAGCAGCCAGCCAGAAATGGTTCCAAATCCCCTATACCCTGGCCCAAATTCCCGTTGTCTCATGCAAGAGGATGATTTCATAGGCACTGATTCAATCCTAACCTAAACAAGATGGTGGGCATTGGTCTTCCTCATGAGCCCAACATGGAATGAAGGACAATGGATTCAATTACATTATGAATAACTGAATTTAGAAACAGTAATGGGCTTTCCAAATGTGAGGCTTTTTGATGTTGACATCCTAGTGTCTGATGGAAAAATAAAATCTTTTATAAAGGACTTTACTAAAAGGATAGAATTCTACCTATGGGTAAGGTGGGGGCCTGAATGGCCTTCGAGGTTCAGGTTCTATGCCTTTTCCACTTACAGGGAATGGTAGTGACACCACAGCTATGCCCTGGGTTCCTTCAGTCATGGTGCTAGCTACCGACTAGGTACCTACCAGTCTCCATGATCAGGCAGGAAAAGAGCTGAACAAGGGAGGTCAGGGGTGTGTGAAGTCTTCAAGCAAAACTCTTCGAGGCTTGGAGACCCAAGAAGGGTTAACGTGTACCAGAAAGTACACATCCTTTCTAGAAATTGCCCCCACCCCAATACCCACATGGTTACAGTGCTAACAGCTGTGTTCCTAAACTTAACACTACTCTTCATTACACAGGTAGCTGCTACCTGGTCTCAACGCATTTCTCCCCGGGAATGGGAACTGGACTGAGAGAGAAAAGAGATCAGTCCTTCTCCAGGGGACCTGTACACCAGGGAGGTGCTGGAGGCCATCTTTCGTACCCTGTAGACTGACCATGAAACTGAGCAGCCTCTCTGCAGTGAGAGGAAAGACTGAAGTCAGCATAGGGAGGGGAGCAAAACAACATTGTACTTGTGGCACTCATCTTCTTGGTTCTATTTGTTCACGTGACTCAGCCATTTCTCTGACCCTTACAATAAAATCCTCTTTGGGGGGTTAAGCTTCTTTGAGTAGCTTCAGTGGCATGTACTCTGAAGTCCTGATTAATAGCAGAAAGAAGGACAAGATGACTTCTGGAGGACCCAACGTCTCATTAAGTCTGTGCATTTGGTTGGTATGAGGAGAAAAGGAAGGTAAGCAAAGAAGAAGGAAAGAGATTGGGAACCTTGCCCAAGGGTAGCAGAAAACCAGGCCAGCCTGGAGATCAGGTCATCAGAGAGGGCAAGGATGAGAGTAAGGGTCAGAGAAAACAGGAAGGCTTACTACTACTCAGCTTAGAAAAGCTCCAAAGATATTTAGGAGGGAGCCAGTAACCACAGTGGGGAGTTAAGATCCCTAAGGAAGATGGCAGGTGACCACTGCTGACAAAGGGAGTCAGGGAGCTCTGGGCCAACAAGCTGACTCAGCTTTGAGACATGTTCTCAGAGGACAGCCATTATTCGGGGGAGGAAAAAAAAAATTTGTCTTCTTTTTCCTACACTTCCCAGAGCACATGTGGGTCCTTTGCTGCCTAAGAGCCTCACAGTGCTCTCAGGCCAAGGGGTCTGATCTGCCCCTCAGGTCTTCTTCAGATAAACTACTTCCCGGCACCAATTCCATGAGCTAAAGGTCCCTTTAAGAATAATTATTTCCCATCTGTTCTCTAGTTGGCTGGAGCAGATGTTCTTTGGTTCTATGGCAACGAACCTACCACCCTTCCTAATGGGTATATTCCTTGTGAAGGGCACAGCACAGCACAGCCACTCCCTTACCAGAGCAGAGTCCACTGGCAGCAGGCTCCTCACCGCACAGGAGTACCATGGACACCTGTGGACTTAGATTTTAGGAGTTCAGACCTTATCTGACCTAGAGATGGCCCAGGAAAGGCAGCTGTCCTCTGACAGCACATAGAAGGTAGAAGGAGGGAGGTTATCTATGCCACTGGCCTCACAATAGACCAATGCCTATCTTTCCAATGAAGGGTTAAAAGCACATGGTGTATCTTCAGCAGATTAAATTAACATTTCCTTTGACCTTTTTTTCACATCACTAATGAAGATCACTGAGACCCTCTAATTGAATTCTTATTTCATGCTGCACATCACTCTCACCCTTATCTGGCTTTTGTGATCCTTCCAGACAGTCCTTCTCATAAGAGCAGTCTCTACTCAAGGCAAGACCTCCACAGCCAGGCAATGGGTGGGGAAGCGGGAAGCACTGTGCATTTCACGGGTTCTGCACGGGGGTTGTTTCCACTGCAGATGATGCTTCTCTCTCTAAACCCAATTTGACCTCATTTGTTCTTGGCTCTCTCAGCCCCCATGAAGCCAGCTGGATTCTTCTTGTAAGCCACAAAGTTGACTGAACTTTAGTTTCCTCTCTTTTGAGCTTTTAGCCTACTGGGATCCCACAAGTCAATGTTTAAATAATAACAAGCCAATAAATGATCCTGATCAGATGTGCAGAAAGCACCTCCCTCACTGGGGATGATGCCAAAGGCAGAGCTCCCCACCCTTAGCCTCAACTCTCTTTCACTCACTGCTAGAGAGGTAAAGTGTGTCATACCTTGGAGGAAGAAGCCTGGGTCTGGAAGCAGATAGCTCTGGACCGGAATCACCCAAACTGGCTGAAGTTATTGATCCTCTCTGAGCCCCAGCTTCCTCCTCTGTAAAATGGGAATGCTAATTCTACCCAAAAGGATTCTACGAGGCAGTACAGAACCACAATGCCTTGACAGCACCCTCAAATCCACAAACCATCTGAAAACTGAATGTTTTTCCTAACCCAGTGGATGGCAGACCCCAACCTGACTTGAACCTAATTAGCAACAATGTGACCCGCACAGCATGAGACACTTTATAGCCTTTATTTATCCTAGTTATGTGACTCTTTAGATAAGCCCTGCTGCAGAAATATTAATATGTTTGATCTTGAAGCTGCTCCAGACCTGGCTGGAGGCTTGATGTGGTACACAGCATGTGCATCACGTTGCCATTCTGATCCACAGGCCTCAAGGTTTCAGATGACCAGTTGTAGAGCTGTCTATACTGCTCCTCCAGCCCCTGGAGACACAGGTTTCAGGAGAGCCGCCAGAGTAATTTAGGCTAAAGATGTTGACAGTCATTCAAAGCACTTGCTCATCGCAATCTGGATCTTTCCTGGGTCCCTGGATTCCCGCAGCCTCGAGCCAGGTCCTTGGCAAGTTGGCATGGCACAAAAGAGAGGATCCAAAGACCAGCCCAACAGCCCCATAAGAATGCGGGGTCTTTCCACCTGAACAGAACTGGCAGAGGCCATGTGTTGTTGTCTGGCTGGACTTCAGGTAGAGACATGCCCAAGTATTCCAAGCATGCCTCCTGACTGCCCACCTCATTGGTCTTCCAGGTCTCTCTCTACCATATCACCACCCCACAGCTTCACCTGTGCTACCCACTCCTTAGAGGCCTTCCCAGGGGAACAAGCATCCAAGCCACTGGGAACACTCAGGGGTGGAGAGCTGGGCTGAAGGAAGAAGACGACACTGAGTGTGAGAAAGATGATGAAGAGGGGCCAGTCTGGGTGAGAAACAACACAGCCAGCACACAGTGGAACAGGTTTGGCATGTTTCTCCTGATGCCCGTTTCATGGCCTCAGGAGGCTTTAAATGGGAAGCCTACCCTGGCCAATAACTGTGAGCACTATTGGGCAACTGCTTCTCTCAGATCTCTTGGCTCTAGCTGTACATCTTAGGGACTTACTGGTGATTGTTAAGGACTTCACCATTCCGAGGCACGTCATCCCAGGTAGGCTGCTCAGCTCTGACCCTGGATCTTCTGTCTTAAGGATACCTGTCTCATCCCACCACCTCAAGCCAACAGACACTTTTCCGACAAGTTACTGGGCACACACCTGCAGACTTCACTTCTTGGGGCAGTAAGTTTACCTGAAGTTCTGGGAAAGGCCCTATCATCAATCAAATGGAGAGCTGAGGTGTGCAGAGTTAAGCAGGATGATGATAATCCAATTCACTGCCCTCATTTTACTCACCTGGGCTTGGTCCCCCAGGTCAGAACCTAAGCCTCCTGTTTTTTTTCACCCGTTTGTTTTACTTCTCCCTCTGCCCCACGCAAGCCTGAGGTGAGGGTGTTACCCCCTCAGATTTAACAACCCGAGTCAAACCCCAGCTGCTTTCCTAGGCTGGGAGAGCTCCTGATTCAGGACACGAAAATGGGGGAAAGTCAGAAAATTCTCTCCTACAAAGAGACTCCTTGGCATCTACTTTCAGAAAAAGGGTCCTAGAATAAATCTCATAAAGAGCATCTAGTTTAATGTCTAGGGTGATTTCAACCCGATTTTCCCTTTAATGCTTTCTCCCCTACGGGTCTGCACACATGTACACACCCAACCACGTGCCTTAGTCCGGCAGCTGGGCTGCCTGGAGATTCCCACATATTTCTTGCTATTCCAGGCCTGACTCCTCAGAAGGTTGAACACCTCAGACATTCTAATGCCTCCAGGAGCCTGCAGATTTAAGGAAAGTTACCGTTTATATTCTTGAGAGTTCAGGAAGATCCGCCCTTTGAAAAATCGATCGCAAGATTTTTAAATGCCCTTACCTCTTGACCATCTAAGTCACCAACACTGGACACCAAATATAAAATATACCTCACGCTGCTCCCATAATCTGATCCACAAATTCCCTCTCTCTTCCAAGGATAGAAGATGACTTCCATCACTTCCAAAAGATAACCTCAGGAATAGGAACCGGCAAAGCCTGATCTTGGAGCCCCTCAGCGAAGGGAGAGTTTCTGGCTCTCTGATAAAGAGGAAGTGAGAGCACATTCCTTTTCCAGTGAGTGGCCTTGTCTGGGAGGTAAGAACCTCCCACAACTTTTAAAAATGAGAAACCCGAGACTCATTATGAGTTTATCATGACCCAAGGACCCACAGGGAAAGAACAGTGGTGACAAGACCCAAATCCAGGTTTTCAGGAATCTGCCCAAAAGAGCTGTTATCAGAGAGATTCTCATCTGTTTGGAGAAGGTCCTGCCTGGAGGCAAGATTTTTGGATTTCGTATACCAGTTACATTTCAGAAAATGAAATTTAAGGAACCACTATAAGGCTGCCAGCTTTTTATTTTGCCAAATAAGGACATTTTAAAAGCCCAACTGCCATCTACTCTCACCACCAGCTCATGAAAAGAATAAAAAAGCCATAATTCCAGAATAAAAATTGGAGCATATCTCCAGCCCTTGAAAGAAAACCTTTGAACTGAATATAGTTTGCTTTTTGGGAAAAAAAAAAAAAAATCAGTATGTTTTCCCTATTTCTCTCATTTCACCTCAGATTGGTGAAAACTCTGTCACTGACCAAAAATCGATAATCATTAGGCCAGATGACTTCTCTGCTTAAGACTAGAAATTAAGAGAAAAACCCTAAGCTTTAGAGATTTGGACCTTTCCAGGAGACCTGAGCTGGACAAATGTGGGAGATGGAGGAAATCAACAAACATGCTGTTTGCTTATGTGAACGTGCTTTGTCAGCTACAAAGACCTGAGCAAATGTTGGTTGCTGTGTTCATGAATCCAGTGTTCAGTGAGCATCTACCTCCACGTGGAGCCTCCCAAGTTCCGGTGACCCCTGGATGGTACAGTCCCCCTGCCTGTCAGGGATAAGACAGGGAGAAGAGGGAAGACGACAGCCCCACCAAGTCAAAAATTATGTGAGAGATGAAGGCAGCCTCTGGTGAGTGGTCGAGGGCAGCAAACCAGCAGCATGACACAGACACAGACCCGCGGATGTCATTTCAGACATAGAGTTAGGGGCCCAGTGAGAACTGACTTCCTTCCAGGGAGCAGCTGCTCCACTCTGGCAGTCACAGATTATTGCTTTCTTGCTCGTCGTTCCAATGGGGAAGGCATGGAGGATGAAGAGGACAGGGAAGTTGGCGCAGTACTGTGGTGTGGAGGGAATACACGAAAAGGGCCCTGGATCTTGATCCCCATCCTTGACCATCTGCTGACTAACCATGTGTCCTTTGGTACCTCTCAGGTGTGGTTTCCTCATCTTTGTGGAAGGAATGATATTCTCTCTGTCTTCCTTATGGGACTGCAATTAGACTGTAAGGAGACCCCTGAGGACAGAACCAGGGTTTTTTTTTTGTTTCGTTTTGTTTTTTTTTTTTTTTGAGAGAGAATGCATGCAAGCGCAAGCCGGGGGAGAGGGAGAGGGAGAAGGAGGGGGGGGGGGTTTGAGAGAGAGAGAATATCAAGCAGACTCCCTGTTGAGTGCAGAGCATCACATGGGGCTCAATCTCACAACCCAGGAGATCATGATCTGAGTCAAAACCAAAGCTGGACGCTTAACCAACTGAGCCACCCGTGTGTTCCAGTAGCAGGTATTTCCGTATCTGTTAGATATTGAGCCACCCATGTGCTCAATATCTAACACAATACTCAGGAAAGGAAAGCGATTGGTAAACATCTGCTGAACCGAGCCAGAATGGGACAGCGTCTGTGAAAGCGCACTCTGTGCTGGGAAGCTCTGCACAATTGAATAAAAGGAAGGGTTATTGTTATCTGTTGGCCAAAATTATGCATCACACCATCTGTCAAATAAAAAAAAAGACACTGGAAATCTCTCTGGGAGTAGATGGTGATATAAATAAAAAATAATTTTAAAAAAGATTTTATCTATTTATTTGACAGAGAGAGAGAGAGAGAAAGCATAAGCAAGGGGAGCTGCAGCAGGAGAGAGAGAAACAGGCTCCCCACCAAGCAGGGAACCTGATATGGGGCTCAATCCCAGGACTCTGGGATCATGACCAGAGTCAAAGGCAGACACCCAACCGACTGAGCCACCTAGGTGCCCCCCCAAAATAATTTTTTTAATACCCACAGTTTCAAAAATAACTATAATATACAACCCATTAATTATATTCCCTAATAAATAGCTGTGTGATTACATCCCAGATTTAACTGCACTATACAATTTCCTGGCTGAGAATGTGTCTTTACTGCCCTTTGCCCTGCCCACATCGACTCTCACCCACTTATCTCACTGTATCCAGAAGTCAGTAGACAAACCCTGGTTCTCTCACCTATTTGAGGTTACATCTATATTGAGAGTTGAGGTTCCTTGGCTGGCCGCAGCTTTGGAACGTACCAGAGCTTGGGACTCCCTGATCCCCTCTTTATTCCTTTCCATCCACTCCATGTTCTGCCTCCAGCTCACTTTGCCGCAGTCCACTCCCAAAGCTTATCTCATCACTCTAAATCTGCTTTTCAAAAGCCACCTCCAGTCTCTTGCCTAGTCTCATTGGTCTGGCCCACACACCATCCCTGCTGGGCCCCACCACACAGCATGTGCTGCCCATGGTCATGACAGTACAAACGGGTCTCAGCAGCTACGGCAGGCTGCCTGCCCACCAACCCCAAAGGAGGTAAGGCTCTGGTCTCTGCTCCTGGCCACTGAGAAACATGACGCAAATTCGGAAAGGCAGCCCCACATGCAGCCAGCCTTACCCACTACCCACCAATCACCTCCCCACCCAAATCTCTGCTTTCAGGAGGAATGCCAAGCCCCCCTTGCCCTCTCACCCACCCACCCCCTGCCCCAGGCATTGGCCTACATCCTGCCTAATTCTGAGAAACCAAGAAGAAAATGCTCCTGGCACTTGTCTCTCAGAGCTTTGATCTCTCTAGCTTGGTTTAAGCTAATTCCACATGAAGACCACGCTAGAACCCAGACCGGTTACACCTTCCCACAACACAGGCATCGACAGGACTTACAGTTAGCTTTTAGGGAGAGTGTTTCCAAGCACCTGCAAAAACCAAGGCTGGCTCTAGGGGCATTAGTCCTCCAGAAGCGTTACCTCCGGTACAGAACCATGTCCCTAAGCTCCCTCTGTAGCCCCCTACCTCCATGGGAGGAAATACACATCCTAAAAGTCAGAAGGTTTTTCTAACTTTTTGATAGGAGACTCTCAAGGAAGATGGACATTCATGGGATATTCTTATTTGTTAGTAGAGAAAGGAATTAAATGAAAGAAGGAAGAAAAGGAAATTTGCTTTCCAAATATAATAGAAGTGCCAATACACACGCCCACACACACATATTTTCTCTCTCTGTCTCTCTCCCTCCCTCCCTCCTGCCTCCCTCCTCCTTCTCTCTCTCTCTCTCTCATTGTGAACCACTCCCCTTTGCCCAACATGTGTGTCTCCCTGCCCCCCTCCTTGCCACGGGAAGTCTGGGTAGCTCCAGTTCTTCCTAGCTTAGGTCCCCCAGACCCCAGATTTTACCTCCCATGCTGGAATTCAGGAACCAACAGGAAGACGCAGACAGCTGATTGGGAAGGAAGCAGACAACACTCCAGATCAGAGAAAATTGCCAAGGGTGGCCGATGCAGCTCCCATGAGAAGGAAGGAGACAGGGAGAGAGCCGGGGAATCCAGAACTTCCCTAGCCTTCCAGGAAGGCTCTGGTGTCAGCTCTCTCCCGGCACCAGCATTGACTGAAAACAAGGGGCAAGTCTCCTGATAAAGCGGGGGTCTGAAATCTGAAACTGCAGGTTGGCTGAGTCCTATATAAACACACTCACACCCCCGGCTCCTGGGGTCTGATGGCTCACCCGCTCTCGTTCCCCTCCCTCCCCACCCTGCTTGCAACTGGGTAACATCAGACAGCCCTCTAGCTGCAGCTCCTCCAGAAACCCTGAGCGCGGAGCCAAGCAGAGCCTGGCAGACACAGGAAGGACCTGTCAGGCGCTGTCCACATCTCTCCAGCCCCAGGCCCGACCCCTTCCAGCAGGGCACGCCCAGGTGCTAAAGCGGAGCTCAGGTACCAGGCACCAAGGGTGATGGGCAAGTTCTCAGTTTAGGAGGAGAGATTTCTAGACTCCTCCTTCACATCAAAGAATAGTATTTTCTTAAGGATCAGATTCCAGATGACTGGCCTGCCCTATGTTGTTTGCTGAACTCACCTTCCTCTCCTCCTCCGATTTTCTGCATCTGGCTCTTATGGAGACACCCCTTTTCCCTTATGGTTCACCCGCGATAGAATTAGGCCACGTGAGAGTGGGAAGGAAAAGAACGGAGACAACTGCCCCATTTTGCAGATGAGGGAGCTGAGGACAGGAAGAAGAATGGCTTGTCAAAGCTGGGGAGTGACTCTCCATCTGATTTGGCATCTTGGATGGTAGAACTGAAAGAGAAGTCTTTAAAGTCACACAGAAAAAAAAAGTCAGATGGACTCACATTTTAATACAACTAGACATTCACCTGAAGCACTGATTGTGAGAAAAATCATTTAGCGTCTCTGGGCCTCAATTTCCTAGGTTGTAAAGTGAGGCAAATGATACTACCCGAGGGAGTAACAATTTAAATAAGGTGACAGGGGGATCCCTGGGTGGCGCAGCGGTTTGGCGCCTGCCTTTGGCCCAGGGCGCGATCCTGGAGACCAGGGATCGAATCCCACGTCGGGCTCCCGGTGCATGGAGCCTGCTTCTCCCTCTGCCTATGTCTCTGCCTCTCTCTCTCTCTCTCTCTGTGACTATCATAAATAAATAAAAATTTAAAAAAATAAGGTGACAGGTATGAAGTGGTGAATGAGTAGGAGGCACTCAGATCCACTACCCTCTTGCTCTGTTCACTATTGCACACCACCTGTTACTAGCTTCTCATTCAAGAAGGTAACTCTAAGTTGCCTTTAGTATTCACTATTCTTTCAGGTGTTGGTTTAATGTTTCTTGTTCATGGTCTTTATGTTCATCTGACTATTAACATCCATAGTTGACCTTGTGCGGTGCTCAGAATGCAACGCTTCACTTGTAAAAAGTGAAATCTTTCATCTATAGGCTGAGGTCACAGATTCTCACTGGAGACCTCCCCATAGACGTTTCTCACATCTCCACTTCCATGCTCCAAGCTTCATTCGCCCTGGAGCCCAACCACTTATTGGGCATTTTCCTTGAGGGTAACTAAACTTTGCCTTTAAGTTAGCACGCCTAAAATCCAATTAAGATTTACCATGCCATGACTAGCCATATTATAGTATTGATGTGAAATAGTCTCCAAGATACAGTAAATGAAGACAGTGAGTGGCAGAGCAATTAACTTAGTATGCTACCATTTGGGTTAAGAAATAATTTGTAACTACCTATATGATTCTACAGAGCAGGGGTCATCAAACTTTTTATGTAAAGGATTAGAGAGTATATATTTTCAGGGCCATATATTTCAGGACCAATAAATATCTCATGGGCCATATAGTCTCTGATGCAAATATTCAATTCTGCCTTTGTTGTACAAAAGCAGCTATGGACAACGTGTAGACAAATAGCATAAACAAATGAGCACAAATCAATTAGTATAAACAAATAAGCATAAATGAATAAGCGTGGCTGTAAGCAAGACTCTCCTTGTAGATACTAAAACACAAACTTCATAGAATGTTAATGAATCAAAAATCTTATTTTTTTCGGCCATTTAAAATATAAACACCACTTTTGGCTCATGGCTCATAAAACATGAGGTAGGTGGTGGGCTGGATTTAGCTCATGGGTCTTGGCTTAGGCTGGCCTAGAGCATCTCAGGAAGGACACACCAGACACTGGTAACAGGGGTCACCTCCGAGGAGGGAGCTGGGAGCAGATCCGTGACAGAGTAAGAGGGAAACTTTTCACTGGAAATTATTCTGTACCATTTGAATAATGCAACCTACACATGTTAAATATGGTCAATTATTAACGAGCTCACCATCCAAGCTCTCTTCTATCAACATTGATATTAACTGTCCCAAACAGGCTTGTAACCACCAGGTGGACTTTGTGTCTCTCCCACCCAAGTCAGTAATCTGGTGCCCAAAATCCACTGGCCCAGCTCACTGCACTGCTTCAGCCCATGACAGTTATCTATTCTCTCCGGAGCATGCCTACTATGGCCCTTTACCACTCCATTGTCCTGTCCTTCAGCCTTCTACCCTCTGTTGACTGTCTACTTGTGTCAAGCTTGTTTCCAAAAGAGAGACTGAAGCCTTTTAAGGACTGGGACTATTAATTTCTTGCCTTCCCTCTCTGCTCTTACACCAGTGCCTTGTACCTAGAGGGAATGCCATAAATAGTTGCTTGACTGTTAATCCCTCATCCGGCTAGAGACGGTGTAGAACACAGGGAAAAGATCCACCCAGAATAGAAGCTGGTTCTGAGACACGTAGCAGGGCAAGAGTGTGCATAGACACAAAGTCTTTGATCGTAGTAAAGAATAAATAGTTAGGGAAGAAGAGAGCTGTTAGAGTCAATCTGGTCCAGATAAAAGGGGCTGTGCTCTGGAGAGGGAGTCGGAAGGCCTGTGGGGAATATTCCCCTAATCCGCAGCTGGGGAATCTGGGTGATCTCAGAATTCGCTCCCATGTTCAGGAGGGACCCCGGTACTGAGCAATCTTCCCTTCCACCCTGCAGTGCAGGAAACACTTTCTCCAGCACCTACGAAAGATGAACCTGCTGCCTGGACTTGCACAGGGACGAGGTGCCCACTACTTTTGAAGGTAGCCGGTTCCACTATTGAAGAGTGTGGTTAAGCATGCTTTCTGCTTCCACCCATTGTTTTGAGTTCTGGAACTACACAGATAAAGACTTTCTGAGCGGGTAACAAAAAAACTAATGATAACTGCCAAATATAATAGAGTTTTCAAATATTTCTTCCTTCCAAGATGTTTAAAGACACAAAATCATTGACTCTTTGAAACTGCAAATACCTTTGCTCAAAAATGTTTACTGAATGAAACTGAATGTAGTCCCTTTTCCTGCTTTTCAACATGAAAGCATTCAGGTTATGCAGTAAAAGGAATGGTTTTATTTCCTTACAGGAAGAAACTTCACAATCACCCATGGTGATGAGGGTCCTAATGTCCCATTTTACGCCACTGAGAACCCATGAGTAGAGGAGTTAGCTAGTTGGCCCCAAGTCACACAGCTAGTATATTTTAAAGCCAAATTTCAAATCTAGGCCTGCCTCGCTTCAAAATACAGTCTTTCCCCTAAGGTCCAAAGTTTCCATGACAGTTGATTATCTTTGTCAACCTCATTCCACCTCTGAAATGGGCAGAAATGAGTATTTCCATCATTTCCATCAAAAGCATAGGGGGAAATTACCACTTCTAACAGTCTGCAGCCCCTTGCCAGATCCATCCTCATAAGGCATTCAGGCCTTCCCAGGATGGCAGGAATGAGGTCAAAGACAGGTCAAAGCCAGGATTCCGGCACCCCAGAGACACCCTTAGGGGCAGGGTGACATCAGTCTAGCTCCCCCATGGTGCACAACGCTGTGGTTCCCATCAGTCAAGCTTCTCGGGGGCTCAGCTCCAGGCCTCCCAACAGGGCTGTGGTGCTCAGGAGCCCATGGAGCATGGCATTGTTTGGGCAGCACAAACACAACATTGACCTGGGTCTTGCCACCTGCCCTATGTAAGCTGTTTTTGGCAAACATTTGTCTGACTTGCCCAACAGAGGGCTGGGGGCCACTATGACCCCCAGCCTGACAACCCCAGTTCTGGGAAGATGGGCTGCGGAGTGCTGGGGCTAGGCGCTGAGGAACCACACACACTTTGATTCAGCCACTCCTCCACCCCTCAGCAGAGAACTGCCTATGTTGCCTGGCCTCTCCCATACCCTCTGAGCAGCTCTGAAATGTTTGTAGCCTGGTCCTTAGCCCATTATTGAAGCTCTGCTTCAGATCCCCGAGTGGCTCCAGATTGTCCGGTTGGAGTTCATGGTGCTCGGTGATGCCCTTCTCCACCCTACCTGGCTCCCTTTCCAACCTACCCTGTAGGGGCCTGGAAACACACCTGGTTGCTCTCCACCTCGGAGCGCCTACCACCGGAGATGCGCACATGTCTGGGCTCATCTGGCCTCCGTGACTACCGAGCCACAGGAGATGACCTTCCCCATTTCTCAAGAGGGCAAACCACAGCCAGGAGTTGAAAGCTCACACAGGATGTTAATGTTGGAGGCAGAAACAGGCCCTGAGCCCACTGCTTCTTTTCTCCGTTGCTGCGGAAAAGACACTCCCTCTTCTCCATAGTATTTAGTCTGGACTGGCCCAAGGAAATTCCACAATGCTCTACCTCTCCTGCTCCCATTCTCAGGTAGCTGTCTTTGAGACCTTCACCTGACACTCTCAAGCTACCCACCCTTTTATCTGCCACCTCCCTGGGAGACGTGGTCATTAGCCGAGAGCACTATGTAGGTGTCTAATTAAGCAATCAGCAGAAAACGCAGAAACCTGTTCAAGCCACCCCATGAGCATCCACCCAGGGATCCTCTTACAGTCAACTCCCTCCCCCGAGCTTCCTGGAAAGGTCCCTATTGTTTGCCTGGAACATAGAAAAGTGTCCAATTCTGCCCTCCTACTTATCTGCTGGCACTGACTTCCTGGACTTGGCATACCCCCAGGGGGTGCTATTCACATAGAGCACAGTGTGAATGGCACCCCCAGAATTGTGGGACATGGTAGCCCCAGGTGGATGGGAAAGTGAAGGTCCTCAGAGAGGGAGGACAGGGTGTTCTGAGAAGATGTCTGCCTACCTGGCTTTTTTAGGTGTCCCAGAGCTATTTGCTGCTGTGCTGGAATTTTGGGGTCAGGACACAGGAAGGAAGGAGCCCTTGAGTGGTCGGTAGGAAGGTGGCAGGGGTGGAGGCAGGGAGCAGAGGTGGCTCAGCGCTCCTCCCACCTGTGTCTCTGAGTCCTCTCTCTGTTCTGCACTGTCTACTCACCTGTTCCTGCTTCACCTTTTAAATGGAATGTCCCACTTGCCCTGGGAGCCCAGGGGTGGGTGAGAAATTCTGTGCTCAAGAAGACTTCCTCCTTTAGAGACTGGAGTCCTGGGATTCCCACAGAGGCTGCTGTGATGACAGGGGCAGGAAATGGGACAAGGGCAACAGCAGAGGAGGATCCTTGGAGGACAAGACAGACTTGAACTCATGCCCGCTCCCCCCAGCCTGGGGATGGTCAAAGTGGGGGACTGGAAACTACAGACACCTGCCCCCTCCCTTGATCCTGGCAGATCCCCCTCTCAGGTGTCAGATGGGCACCCCAACAAGCTGAATGAGACCCTCCTCCTCGTCTCTTCTCCTCTGCCCTTCCCTGAATCACACTTGTCTTTCTTCTTTGAAGCCCTTATTGCCAGGCCCAGAGACCTCTTTCAGTCTCATCTCTTCTACCCTCACAATGGAGCAGAGGAGGGTAGGCACGCCTGTACTGATGCCTGCAAGCTTTTCAAAGGGACAGTGTATGCCTGTGTCGGGGGTGGGGGGTGGAAGGGGGGTGGACAGCACCTCAGGACCAGTCCAGGGCTTCTAATCCCATGGGGGCTCCAATTACTCCAAAACCACACCCCTGTATCAATGTAGGCCCCAGTGCCCTTCCGTGCCCCAGGACTCTGCCAGCTTGGCCCAGAACCCTGGCACACACTCTTGTTCCACCAGGATATGCGGGTTCTCTCTGACAGAAATGGGAGAATAACTTTTCTTTCCAGCTGCTGGGCCCTGTCCAGCTGTTTTCCAACTCCGATGAGACAACTTGGACTTTGATTATAGCAGGAAACATTAGGTTAGACACCAAGAAGCACTTGGAACAAGTGATAAGAGAAAGTTTAGGACTCTGCCTTGTGCTTTAGAAATACCACCAGTTTCCCTCTGTAGAGCAGGACTTAATGCCTGTTTCCATCATGTTACCCTCTTGCTCAGAAATTCCCAGTGGCTGTCCCCTCCCCTACTGGATACAGAAAGGCCTAACTCCGGGGCACCCAAAGCTCACTGCAGCACATGCCCATTCATCTTTTATTTAATATATTTTAAAAGATTTTATTTATTTATTTATTTATTTATTTATTTATTTATTTATTTGAGAGAGAGAGAGAGAGAAAGAGCACGTGTGCACGTGCATATAAGCAGGGGAAGGGCAGAGGCAGAGGAAGAGACTCACCACTGAGCAGGGAGCCCAACTCAGAGCTCCATCCCAGGACCCCAGGATCATGACCTGAGCCAAAGGCAGACACTTAACCAACTGAGCCACCCAGGGACCTCCCACCCCATTCATCTTTTAAATGGCATATTCCACCGCCCTGTATGTCGATTTTCTAACGAGGCCAAAGCTTCTCAGTATTTCCCCAAAGGCTGTAAGCAACTCTGTGTGTGGCCATGATGCCTCCTCCCTCTCACGAGGAGGTCCCACTCCTCTTCAGCCACCACAACCAGCCAACCTTTAAGGTTAAGCTCAGCCAAACTAATTATCTGATAACCCAGGAACTCCTCTATAAAACCCATTCTGCAGGGCACCTGGGTGGCTCAGTCGGTTAAGTATCTGCCTTCCGCTCAGGTCATGACCCTGGAGTCCTAGGATGAAGCTCTAGAATGGGCTCCTTGCTCAGAGGGGGGCCTACTTCTCCCTCTCACTCTTTGGGCTGCTCCCCCTGAACGCCCCCTCTCTCTAATAAAGAAATAAACTTTAAAAAAATTCCCCAATTCCATCCTAGATGCCTGTTGAATGTAAATCTCCCAGGAGAGGCAGGTGGACATTGCTGTAAGGCTGAGCTCAAAGGTCATCTCTTCCAGAAAGCCCCTGTTAAATACCCCAGACCACAGAAAGTACCCCATCCCCACCATGAAGATATGTGTAGGTATCGGTCAAGCATTACCTAGACATGTCTTAAGCATCCACAGTGTTAGGATCTAAGAGAAGATGAGGTCCCTGCACACAAAGAACCCCCAATCTAGTGACTGGACAAAGACCAAAACCCATAAAACCATCCTCAAAGCAGCCCATGATGGGGGTGGTTTGAAGGAAGAGTCAGGGAGGTGGCAGCATGGGGACAAGAGTTTCTGAGAGACAGAAGGTGGGCATTCTAGAAGGGAGCCGCTGTGAAGAGCTAGAGAAAGCTCAGGCCCCTTGGCTAGGTCAGGGGCTACACTGGGAGATAAGAGTAACAATAGGAAGGAACAGCGAGTGTGTGTTTACTGTGCACACTACTGAAGCTGCTGTCTACTCATGGCCTCCTTCATCCCCATCACTAAATGAAGCTGGAAGAGTACTGGGGGCCAGGCTGTGGAGTCCCACCATGCAAAGTAGCTCCTGCTCAATTAATAGTTTCTCAGTGATCAATAGATGAAATGATCTCTGAAGGCTCACTTCCAGAGGCAGAAAGGCAGGGTCCTTCGGGAGCAACTATGGCTTGGAAAAATATTCTCCTAACTTTGTAAACTATTAAAAGCAACACCAGGGCTGATGAGTGGAGGAGAGGTGCTGGCTGAGGGAGAGCCTGGCTTTCCTGATGCAGGATGTAAGAGTGGGTGTTAGAGCACTCCCGGTCCCCACAAGAACCCAAGCAAGGCTTGGGGAGACAGCTGCCTGAAGGACAGCTGTGGGTGGCTCAGAACAGGGACCCAGGAGAAATGCTCTCAATGGGCTGGCCTAGGAATACTTGACCTCCACAGAGGTCCCTTGTCCCAAATGCTAGGGCATGACCTGTGCAGGCAAGGGTCCCTCAGCACACCTCAGAGTGGGCAGGGCCTCCTGAACTGATCTTATCCTTCCTCCTGCTCCACAGGTGTAGTAGCATCTTAGCAGACCCATTCCAGAGAGACGGAGGGGCCTTCTAGAAGGTCTACAAGTTTCCCTGGTTTCCACCTTTTCCAGCCTGCTGGTCTTTGGGTTAACCTTTACCTGGCTGGCTAGGATTTAAACCCATCCGCCACTGGGGAAGTCAAAATTTATCTGAGATTTATTTATCTGAGATTTACTCAGATAGAAAGGACACCGTGGTGCACCTGGGTGGCTCAGTTGGTTAACCCAGGGTCCTGGGATTGAGCCCCACATCGGGCTCCCTGCTCAGCGGGAAGTCTGCTTCTCCCTCTCCCTCTGCCTTCCACTTCCCCTGCTTGTTCGTTCCTCCTCCCCCCATGTCAAATAAATAAATAAATAAAATATTTTTTTAAAAAAGGACACCATGGACAGGTGGAGGCTGCAGTGCATTCTTCACTTCTCTGAGTTCTGCATTCGAAGAGGATAGGGTGGGAATGACTCTACCGTAACTCCCCAGTGGGAATTCAGAGCTGAAGAACAGAAGAACCAAATGATGAACCCGGGTATGTGAAGAGGCCTCTCTGCATCCACTTCACGGTTAACACAGAATCACATCATCTACCATGTAACCTGCAATGCCCAGAACTGGCGGCCCGGAGCCCTGTGCTCTAGTCTGCTCTGCGCCTTGGCCAAATCACAGAATATCTGTGCCTCTCTTCCTTTACTTATGGAACAGAATGGGAACCTATGTTTATCTAACTCAGCCCCTTGTGAGTATAAAATAACTCAATATACATAAAAATATTTCAAAAGTCAAGCCTAAAAGCAAAACATAGTGGATGTTGATAGAATATCAATCAGTTCATAAAGAGACCCCCAGGTATTTCAAGCCCTCAGCAATGAGCCCCACACTCTGGGCTCCAGGCAGGGGCTCCAGCTTGCAACGCCTTTCCCTGGTTTGAGTCTGGGAAGTGATAAGAATAACCCTGAGCAAAATCCCCACAGCCAGGGCTCCAGGAACACCTGACCCCAGCTGCAGCCACCTCCTGGGCTCTGAGCACATTCTCTTCAGAGCCCCACGTCTGGGAACCACGAGGTACCTTCCCACTGCCATAGAGCCCCAGCGCTCCCAGCTAGAGCTACACCTGTTTCTGAAAAGAGGCCACCCCAGCCTGTCATGTTCCATCCTCCTTCCTCTCAGGAGTGTCCTCCTCACTACCCTCCTTGCTTTCTGAGTAGATTCCAAAGGACAGTGATATTCACACTGTATTTTTTGTTTGTTTGTTAGATAGAGCACACATGCACAAGGTCAGGGAAGGACAGAGGGAAAGAAAGAATCTCAAGCAGACTCCACACCCACTGCAGAGCCTAGATGCGGGGCTTGATCCCACAACCCTGAGGTCATGACTTGAGTTGAAACCAAGAGTTGGATGCTCAACCAACTGAGCCACCCAGGTGCCCCCACACTGTAATTTCTGAATTACAATTTAAATCAAGATTGGTGGGATGCCTGGGTGGCCCAGTGGTTGAGCGTTTGCCTTTGGCTCAGGGCGTGATCCTGGTCCCAGGATCGAGTCCCACATCGGGCTCCCTGCGTGGAGCCTGCTTCTCCCTCTGCCTGTGCCTCTGCCTTTCTCTCTGTCTCTCTCATGAATAAATAAATAAAATATTTTAAGTAAAAATAAATAAATAAAATTAAAAAATAAATCAAGATTGGCATTTTAAAAATTTAATGGCACAGAAAATATCAGAACACACAGCAGTCTGTAAAAGTATTAAAAGCTGTAACCCACATGTGCACGTGCACACAGAGTATTAGAATCTTGACTCCGCTGCTTAATCTTTCTATGCTTCAGTTTCTTCATCTTTAAAATGGGTACAGCAACAGTGTCCACTCCGTAAGGTTATTGTGAGGATTATGTTAGTTAATATACATAAAGCATTTGGAAAAACACTTGGCACAAGTGCTATGTAAAAGTTTAATTTCATATATTTCTATGCACGTATAAGGGTGTGTGTGTGTGCACAGGTGTGTGCATTTCTTTGTACACAAGGTAAACATCTTTCTGTAGTATGGTGAAAAAAACCTGAAAACCACTGCTCTGGGAGAAGCTAAGAGGTGTCTCTCCAAGGACAACATTAACTTAGAGACCAGTTCCCAAGTCTCAAAGGCTTCACAGGTGTTTGCACACCTCGTCTTAGGGAGAGAGGCCAAGACGATGTGAGGAACACACGGCCGGGCAGCACAGATACTGAGAGCATCATGCTAAGTGCTTCCCAAATTGAATCATTCAATCCACCATCTTATGAGCTGGGTATCATTATTCCCATTTTACAAGAGGAGGAACAGAAGCACGGAGAGATTAGGTTGCCACACAGCTAGTAAGTAGTAGAGTCAGGATTTGAATTCTACCTCCCAAATCTCGACTTTTAACAGTCATACTACACTGTCTGCTTCACTTTGATGCCACCTTCTTGCAAAGGAGAGGGAAAGCCAGACCTAAGAAGGTTCTGAGGCGACAGCCTGCCATAAGACAGGTTGCCCTCTCCTCTAGAGCAAGCAATTTAATTTTCCAATGGCTTGATTTGGGGATACAGCACTTCCAGGCTCCCACCAGAGAGTCCAGAGAGTTCTACTACAATAGTTGGAAGTCACAGGCTCAGGTAACAAGGCTCATAACCATAAGATGTGCTAAGTAGTTGCTTAATTTCTCCAGTATGAACTTGCATAGAGACATCAGATTTTCCCACTCTTTATTCTAGAAGACCCAGGTTCATTCTGATCATGTCCAGTTTTACCTTCTGCACAGCCCCGAGATGCCAGGAGGGGCACCGCTGTCCTGTTTCCCAGCCCTGAGATGCCCAGCCTTGCCAGCGGTTACCCTGCGAGTGCGTGAGCACCCTGTGAAGACTGGGAAGGTGTCCGGTGCTGGGGAGCTGGGAAGTTAGGTCCCCTCTGTCTCAAAGAGCCTGGTGGCACTGGTTCTCCCGCCAGCTCCTGTTTCCCTCCCCCCTTGACATCGACGAGAACCCCTCCCGCACACAAGGCACTCTGTTTACCTTTGGAACCGTGGGTTTCATCAAACCCAGCTACTCCTTCCAACGGGGAGAAAGAGGAGAAAGAAGGCAACATGGGCTGTGATCAGGGACGAGGCCCCCCTCCCTCTGGCTGCCTGCTGTCTGTCACTTGGCTCAGGGAACCCCAGAGCTTGAGCAGGAGGAGGAGCTGAAGCCTCTGTCCCATCAGCTCTCTGGACCATCTCCTCTGAATCCCCAGCGTCCCCATTTACTGTCCTCTCCAAGGAGAGCTGGCCAATACCCCCTCCTCCTAGGTGAAATCCAGGACTTTTGTTTGGATCTTTTCCTTCTGTGTTAAACTTCAAACACTGATGACGAAACAAAACCAGCCAACAAACGGAGAAACTGAGGTCCAGAGAGGCTGGGGGGATTGCTCCTGGTCACGTCACAGGTGGATATAAGTGACAGCAGGTCCCAGGAAGGCCGGGCTCCTCCCAGAGCTGGTAGAAACTTCCCCTCCCCAGTAAATCCTCCTCCCCCGCTCTGACAGAAGTGACCTATTCCGTGCAAGGCATGTTGGCCCTGGGGGTAAACCCTTGGAACTAGATCTCTGGAGCAGGTGAAGGGAGGATGGGGGGACAGAGAGTGTTCTTGGCCTTCTCCAAAATATCCAGAATAAGGCCCCTACAGTCTGTAAATGCTGCCCCATCTCTTTTGAAAAACAAGTCCTTGAGCCAAATCTGGCACATGCCAGGCAGCCAGGTACCTGGAAATGAAGCAGGCAGCTATTCCGGGGATCTTGTGGCTTCTTCTTCATGCGAAAGAACTGAGTAGGATAAAGGGGAGGAGGGTCTGAGCTCTATCACACTGCGCTCTCTGAATGGGAAAGGCTGTTGTTGAAGGGTAGAATGCGTGACAGTGTTAGCCAGAGGCCAAGGCTGGCCTGATGACCCTTGGGAGCATCCTCAAGGGCAGTAGAAGGAGTCAAGTCAACCAACAGGACATAAAACACTACTAAATGGGAGCCAAGGGCACTGAGCTCCCTTTCTGCCCCTAGAGCTAATCCGCTGTGCACCCTCAGGCAAGCCACAAGCCTCTCTGAGCCTCATCTGCACCGGGCCGTGAGGACGGAGGCAAGGGAAGAGAAGAAACAAACTGTGCCCTGTGCCTGCTTCCACCCCTGAAAGATTAAATCCACCCTCTTGGGCTGGGCGTCAAGGCTCCTCACAAGCCAGCCTACCTTCTGGCCTCTTCTCCTGAGACCCCGCAAGTGTTCTCTGTGCTTCAGCCACTTGCAGTGCTGCTGTGTTTCCAGATCCAGGGGGCCCCCTGCATCTCAGTGTCGGGGCTCGCTGTTCCTTCTTCACCAGCTACACCCTTTCTACTCCCTCACCCTGACCTCAAGGATCAGCCCAAACCCACCCACTCCCACACCAGCAGCCTCCCTGCATCTGTGTGCAAAGCTCTCTATGCATCTGAGCTTCTTTTTCTTAATTCTTTGTTAATGAATCTACCCACAAGACTGTTAAAGAACCCATCAGGGGTACCTGGGGGGCTGAGTCAGTTGGGCATCTGCTCTTGGTTTCCACTCAGGTCATGATCTCGGGATCCTGAGATCGAGCCCCATGTGGGTCTCTGTGCTGGGTGTGGAGCCTGCTTACCTCCCTCTCCCTCTGCCTTTGCAACCCACCATCCCTACTCATGCTTTTTCTCTCTCTTTCTAAAGAAAAAAATAAAAAGGACCATGTCAAAACCATCATTCACCTAACAAGCAACTAGTAAATGTCTGCTCTGAGCCAAGCACCATTGGGTGCCAGGGTACAGAGGTGAGGAAGCCAGTCCCACAGTGTGGCGTGCCCTGTGCTCAGGACAGTGTGGGTGCAGAGGGGCTGCCTGCTGCAGTCGGGAAAGGCAGGTGCCAGGAGCTGCCCCTGGGGCCTGCAATGCACGCTCTACCTCCTCTCCTTTAGGGAGGGCTAAGGGATATTGGGAAGAAGAGTGCAAGAGCAGAAACCATGGCCCCTTCCTGAGCCCTTCACTGTAATCTCTTGCAGTGCTTCCTACACACCATTTTTCTTAGTCCTCGAATGAACTCTCTGACAAAGGCCTTGGTAGATGAGAAAAGTGGTGCCCACAAAGGCTGAGAAACTTGCTCAAGGTCACACGGTAAGTGGCAGAGCTTAGGTGGGACCTCAGTCCATGGGACCCTCCCTTGCCCTTAGTCTCAGGCTGTCCAACTTAAATACACTAACGAAGGAGCACCTGTGTGTGCCAAGACTTCTTTTTTAAACAAGGAAATAATGATTATCAACATCAAGGCTCTAAACTGTGTGACTTTAGTCCCTGCTGCCTAGGTGGCCTTCTGGAAATTCTCTATTCCCTTCTCCTTCCATTGCAACAGCAGGTTCCCAGAACACCAATAAGCCAGCCAGCTTCCCACCCTGTCTGGGGAAGCCAGTGGGATCGCATGCCAGAGTGCTGCCAGCCAGCGCTTGCCACTTCAAGGGGTCATTAGTGGCTGTTGGCAGGTGGTCCCAGGCTCCTGTGGCCACAACCATGGCCCCTATCACCCAGAGCTATCCACCACTGGATCCTGCCCTTAAAGGGGGGGGGGGGACAGCAGAGAATGGGCCTCCTGCGGTCGGCTCACCACCAACCACCACCACACTTTTCCCACACTCCTGCACATTCCCCCACCACACAGTTTTCTCTCAGAACCCAGCTGTGGCTCTTGCCCATGCAAACTCCTCTGCCTGAGCTCCAAGGGCTTTTTCCCAACATCCTCTACTCCTTTATTCCTTCCTTCTGTGAGACCACCCCCACCACAAAACAAACCAAGCTTGCTGGCCCTGAGGAGTTTGCAAATGCCCTTCCTGTCCCATGGAATGTCCTCTTACCCATACAAGTTCTTTCCCTTCTTCCCATCCTAAATCTACACCATCTCTTCCAGGTAGCCTTCCCTAACAGACCATACCCAATCTTGATCTTGCCTTTGATTTGCATTTTCTCAGAACTTGACACCTTCCCTGCATTTATGTTGGTTACATCCATTTGTCACATTCAATAATCTGACAAACATTTACTAAGGGTTGACAATGATGGGCCAAGCATTTATTGACTGTCTACTATGTGCCAGGCACTTCCTTCAATGAGTTTGTACTCAAGCCCTCTGCTGAGGGAGGCTCACATCTGCACATAAGTTGGGAGCTGTCTCAGGGATGGTCTCCTCTTTGTTCCATCCCTGCCCCAACATTTACAAAGCACTTTCACTTGGGGCACCTGGCTGGCTCAGTTGGAACAGCATGCGACTCTTGGTCTCGGGTTTGTGAGTTCCGGCCCCACATGGGGTATAGAGATTATTTAAATAAATGAAAACTTAAAAAACAAACCAAAGCACTTTTACTTGTGCTTCCATTATCTTATTATATCTGCATGGCAGCCCTACAAGGTAGGACAGAAGGCGTTATTATTCCATTTGAAAGATGGGGATGCAGAGGCCCAGAAAGATGAGGCAACCTGTCCAAGGGCCCCTAGCTGGTTACCAGCCAGGTCATCAATAGAATTTGGGTCCCCTGACTCCCAAGGAGAGTGGCCTCCACCCCCACCATGCAGATGAAGATCCTTAAGAGCTGGATGGGACCTACTTTACCACCCATTTCTCAACCTCTGTCACTGCCCCTGGACCTCAGAGAAGAAAGAAGGCTGAGAAAAGTGGAGGGCGTTAGGAAGTGCTGGTGTAACTAGAAACTTTGAACAAGCTTATCCTTGTATTCCTGGCACATCGCAGGCACTCAATACATATTTGTCGAATGGGATGAATGACTCACTGGCGAGGCCAGGGGCACAGGGTATGGGTGAGTTAGCAGTAACAGCCATGAACATGTACTGTGCATCAGGCATAGTCCTAAAAGCAGCTCCTTTCATCTTCACAGCCCTTGTGAGATGGCTGTCATCGCGTCCCTTTCACGGAGGAGACGAAATGAGCTTAAACATCTAGAGCACTGGGAAGGAACCGGAGCAGCCTGGCTCCAGAGCTATGTTCTCCACCACCTTGGCCAAGTCCAGGTCATAGGCTCCTGCATCCACAGTAATCACTCACTTCTCATTACATGCGTACCGAGGCAGTGTTCCAACAAGTGCTGAGTGATGACTAAAGTCACACTTCTGCCCCGGGCCCTGAGGTTCTGCATGAGCCTGCATGAGTTACCCCAACTGTAATGAGGGTGGCGGGCGGGGGGCTGTGTTTCAGCTGCCCCGGGTCCTATCCAGTGCCCACACCCCAGAGTCCTGCCACTACCCGTGGGCCTGACCCCCAAACAGCAGCTCTTGTCTCTGACCTGATGGCCAGACAGGCCTGATAAGCACCAGGGCTATGGGTTGCCAAGGGCAGAGGATGGAAGGAAACTTCTGGTATCTTAACCAAAGCCAAAGGAGAGGGCGGGGTTAAGGAGGGTAGAGCTGTGTTTGTCACTGGAACAAAAACATGCTGAGAAGACTTATAAATAGAATCAAGAGAGGGGCCTCCGTGAATAACCCCTTTATGGGACAGGATGGGAAGGACTGGGCTGGGCTGCTCCAGCTCTGGCTAACTTTTGTGCTCTGTCCGAAAGGAGGCTGACACTGAGACAGGAAAGTCCCAGGACCACCTAGACAGGACCAGGGGCCAAAGAAAGAGAGTGGAGAAATAATCAGCTCTAAGGCCCAGCTTCTCTGACAAAATCTGAGCTGGGAGGGATAAGAGGCAGAAGAAGGCATTTGGGGCAGGGGAGACCTCCTGGAAGTCACGAAAGCTGGAAGGTGCTGGGTTGGAAGTTGGTTCCGGTCTTTTGTGCTTCTACGTGACCTTGGCTTGGGGGCTTACTAAACTTTCCATAACAGACTTCAGCTTTTTCATTTATTAAAAAAGGGTAGTGTGTCACCTGTACATATCTTTGTCCTCTGGCAGAGGGGACTCGTGAGGGTAAAGGAGACCAGGAACCAGAGGTCGCTGGGAGTTATCCGGAGGACAGGAGATGTGGACAGGCAGGCTCTGACCAGAGGTCTCAGCCACGGACAGGCCAGAGCCGGGCCGGCTGGGTTTCAGCTGCCCCAGTTGCAGGCGGAGAGAACAGCTAGTGTGATTGTCTCAGGACTCCTGAGAGATAAGGAAGACATGCCTTGTGCATGTCTAGTAGGTCACACCTCTGCCCAATTATCTGTCAGTCCCTGTCTTTAGGATCATCACACAGAAGCTGAACAGTGGGAAGAAATGTTCCCTGTGATTTAAATAACACAGAGAAGTGCAAACCGGGCCTAAGGGGCTGGCAGAGAAAGCACCCCCTGGCACAGGGTGGCTGACTGTCCCAGTTTGCCCAGCACCGAGTGGTTCTCAAAGGCAGGACTTCTGGTGCTAAGACCGAGACATATTGGTCGCCTTGCCGAAACACTCACACATGAACTAAGCCTCTGGTTTGGCAAAGCACCCATGGGCACCACATGAAATCTTCATGCTCAGGAATATCGAAGGCTCAGGTTGCAGGGTTGGTTGGGAGGCTGAGTGCCCAGACGCGCATCCCGGTGAGCCCTCGGCATACTCGCTGGGCCTTGCTTCCTCCAGAAGAACTGTATTTACCTCCTAGCTACAAGACACAACACTATGGGAGATGAACTAAAGTTGCTTGGGACCCGGAACCCTGAGAAAGGTCCTTCTTGGGGATTTCTTGGAGGAGCCTGTGAGCAAACCCAGGAAGAGGCCACAGAGCAGAACTCTGGCTCCTGGCTGTCCCCAGAGGTCACTCTGTCCTACAATGATCTCAGTGGCTGGGGTGAGCAAGGGATGGGCATGGGGAGAAGCAATGAGGGCCATTTCCAGGCTACCAATGCCAAGCACAGCTGAGCTGTGATTAACTTCTACACAGAAATGAGCAGAAAAAGGGACAGTGCCCCCAGTCCTTGCCCTACCCAGCCCCCTCCCTAACCAGTCCAGCACACTGAGCTGAACTTCCCCTGGCTGAATCCACTTAATTTTCTCCTAAGCTGCTTTGTGGGGCAAGATGCTGAGCACACGACGTGTCCAGTCCTGCTGTAGTTGAATTTCTCTACGACCGAGGGAAGGCTCCAGTTCCATGCCCCTCCTGCCAGCTGAAACAGAGCCCAGCCTCACACTGGGCCCCTGGGTTCATGGAAACCAGGGGCAGGAGTGGATACTCATCTCTTCCATCCCTTAAAGGCAGTCTGCCTCCATCGAGGGCCAGAGATAAGATGGAGAGTTTCTCCCTCCTGCCTCCACCAAGTCAGTCATTTCTTAGTTCAGCAGATGTTTTATTAGGACCCACCATGTGCAGAGCACAGGGAAAGAAACTGAGGTGGCTGAGACCCGGCCTCAGAACCCAAGGAGGGACAGGACGGCACAGGGAGTGGAGATCCACTGGCAGGCCCCAGCTCACACTCTGAGCCCTCCGGGTATGGTTGCCCTGCTCTGTGTCCCCACACACCCCACCCAAGTGGGCGCACGCAGAGAGATGGAGATAAGGAAAAGAGAAGCCAAAATCCCAGTTAATTCACAAAGCACGGCTCTGTGGGACAGATAATCAAGCTTTACTTCAATCTACAACACATTTCTGACAAATAACTTCTACTGAGCCCTAAGTCCAACCCCTAAGGATTGAGATAGATAATTAAAGAGTCGTCTAAGGAGAAATGTAATCAAACCCCCTTTCCTTTTCCTTCACTGGTTTGCTCGTTCGTTCCTTCCTCCACATTTCAGGAGTGCCCTCTCTCTGCCGGCACAGAGCTAGGCACCGGGACTCGGGGGGAAAGTTCAATCTGACCTCACTCCGTGTCCACTGCCCCCATTCTGGCTGTGTGATCGAAGCGAGTCACGACTGTGCACCCTTGAACTCTGCTCACTGCCCAGACCCTGGGGCCTATGCCGAGGCCGGAGGAGCACACGTAGAAGGCTGTTCTGCACGGCTGCCTCTGTAGTGTGGAATTACAGGCAAAGCAGACACTTAGGCTTCTGCCTCTCCTTGGCCTCTCCCCTCCCCTTCTCCTCTGCCCAGGATGGAAACTCTGCCACTCTGGGCTCACATGCTTGAGTCACAAGGCTGAGTGCCTTGCAAAAGAAGTAGTTCAAGGATATAACAGGCAGGAGGCCAGTGAAACAAAAATATAGCATTTCATCTTGTTCATTATGTACCAGTCTTCTTTTTTTGATGCCTGAGAAAGTAGCGCCAGTGCTTACTGTTTGCCCAGCCCTCCTACCTCTCCTTCCCACCTGGTATTGAGGCCTTGATCACTACTTATCTTCCCCAGTATTCCTTTCTTCATTTCTCTCAAGGCCCACAAAATGGTGCCTTACTGTCTATATTGCCCAGCACAGAGAGTTACTGGACCTGGCCAGTGATAAGGAGCTAATGCAGAGCAAATGAGCTTGGTGTCTACCAGTGTCCCTCCCCCGTTCCTTTCCTCCCCTCTAGGAGTCCCACCTCTGGAGCCCTTCCTGGCCTGGAGTCTCTGGCCCACTTAGGCCAATGACAGCACTGGGAGCCCCCGTGGTTGATTGACACCTTGTAAGTAGGCTTCCTCCTCTGCCCAGGCAGGTTGTTGGGTCTAATTGTCTAACTGCAGATTTCCATCTCTGATCTGCATGGGAAGATGGGCAAGCAGCTATGCCAGGCCCCAGGGGACCACAAGCTCCTGGGGCGCAGGCCTGTCCACCTGGCTCTCTAGACCTGAGGCCTCAGGGGGCCTTCTCAAGGGTAAGACACAGCCCAGTTGTCTAAAAGGGAAAAATACAAGAGGGAGTGTAAGCCAAACCCTGTGTCCTCCTGCTCCCCACTCCCTCCCGCGTGCTCCCATTCCTGGGGAAAGGACAGAGCAGGTATCAGACAGCCAGGGTGGCCAGGTTTCCTTTCCCATTCTGGGTACAGTCTTCTGACTCTGTTTCTGAGAGCAAGTTCCCTGACTTCTGATACCACCTCATCATCGTTAAAATTCAAGCTGGAGGGCAGCCCCGGTGGCGCACGGTTTAGCGCCGCCTGCAGCCTGGGGTGTGATCCTGGAGACCCTGGATCGAGTCCCACGTCAGGCTCTCTGCATGGAGCCTGCTTCTCCCTCTGCCTGTGTCTCTGCCTCTCTCTCTCTCTGTCTCTATGAATAAATAAATAAATAATCTTAAAAAAAAAATAAAAAATAAAATTCAAGCTGGAGCCCTGGCTACTTTGAGATGATAGAGGCTGGGGTGAACAAAAAAGAAACTGCCGTTAGATGCTGCTTGGATTTCCTTCTTGATGGGTCCTAGAAGCAGCGCACAAACCCACATCTGTGATAACCAGTCAACTTTCCTCTGCCACTACTCTGTCCTGGGCAGCATCTGCAGATCCTCTCAGTTACAGACCAGGTCACTACAAACAGGTGTGCCAAATAGCAACCACTAACAATGACTGAGCACCTACTGTGTGTCAGGCACTGTGCTAAGCTCTTTGTTTGTACGATCTCACTTAATATTCATAAGAACCCTGTAAAACAGGTAGAGACAGTGATGCAGATAGAAGTTAGCTAACTTGTCCACGGCCAAGCAACTAGAAAGTGGTAGATTGAAATCCACACTCGAGCAAGCTGACCTCAAGTGTTTCCTTCTTATCTTCTCGTGTGTGTGTTTGCGCGCATGCATGCACATGCTTAGCAAACTATAAACTATTACACAAGTATGAAGAGTTATTATTAGATCACTGATAGTAGCATGAGCCAGGGGTGGGTGCAGGGGGTAGTCAGAGAAGATTTACGCCTGACCATTAATCTGATTAAATATGGCTGAACTGTATGTATTTCAGAGCTAATAGGAAATGTTATTTAGAGTGTCTTGTTCTGACTCTCTCCATCAGCACAGACTTGAAATTTGACTGAATGGAAATGCAAAGGACTCTTTCCAGGACTCCCAAGCTGGTATTTATGGGATGCTGGTCTTAGTGATCCAGAGAGGCCACAATGGGGAAGAGTGAGCCACCATGTTGCCATGTGGTCTCAGCTTTCACAGCAATAGGGAGAAGGAGGCCTCTTCCCAAAGTTAGGGTTCACTTATTGTGGGAGGCTGGAGCAACATCTAATTAGAGAGAGTCATTAATAGGCAATTAGCCTGTAATGAATAAAAGGATCTAGGCAGTGATCATCAAGGCTGGTAGCATCACAAAAGAAGAGACACTCAGAATTGTATGTCTCCTGATACATGTACACACTGCAACCAAGAGGTATTTGCATATTCCCCCCAGTAAGTAAATTAAAGGAACCTGAATTCGATTCAGCCCTAAATGTATCTACACACACAGGATATATAGGGACAGTGTAACACATTAAATGACATGGAGACAATGCAATCAGCCAAATTCAGAATGTGAAACACTCTTACAAGACAAACTGCCCCGTTTCTTTAGCAAAACGTTGCAAAAGAGAAGGAAAGAATAGAGATTAAGAATGAGTTAAAAATCTATGATAACCAATCACAGCATACGGACTTATTTGAATCCAAATTAAAGAGAAAATAGGAAAAAATGTATATAATAATGAGAGAAATATGCATACTAGCTGGAAATTGTATTATATTAAGGAATTCTTAATTCCATTTAGATGTGATAATTACACTTATTTTTAAGAGTCCCTTTCTTTACAGGTGAAATGATAAGCTATCTAGGATTTACTTCAAAATAATCAGAAGGTAGAAAAAACTGGAAGTATAACTAATATAACATGGGCCATAAGCCGACTTCAGAATTACTGAAGTTTGGGAACATGGAGATTATTACCCTATCTTCTCTACTTCTGTATATGTTTGCAATTTTCTATGATACAGAGAGGTTTTTTTTTTTTTTGTTAGGGTTTTTTGTTGTTGTTTATTCTTTTAGATTGAGAGAGTGCACGCATGAGCAGTGGAAGGGCAGAGGGGTAAGTGGGGGAGGGGCAAAGCGAGAGAGACAGTCTTAAGCAGGCTCCATGCTCAGCATGGAGATCCTGACCTGACCCAAAATCAAGGGCTGGGCCCATGTTGGGCGATCGTAAGATGACTGAGCCACCCAGGGATCCCTGGTTGTTTTTTTTTTTTTTTTTTTAAGATTTACTTATTTATTTATGATAGACACAGAGAGAGAGAGAGGCAGAGACACAGGCAGAGGGAGAAGCAGGCTCCATGCACCGGGAGCCCGATGTGGGATTCGATCCCGGGTCTCCAGGATCGCGCCCTGGGCCAAAGGCAGGCGCCAAACCGCTGCGCCACCCAGGGATCCCCTGGTTGTTTGTTTTTAATAAAAATCTGACCCTTTGTAATTATCACTGTGGTAATAATATAAGCACAGTGCAATAAAATCCTGTGAGCTGGCCAGGCCACTGGCTCTGGCCCCTGGGGCTCCCCCCTTGAGAACATGCTGGGAGGGCCCCCCTCATCCCCGTAGGCTGCTTTTCCCTTTCCTGCAGGAACAGTGAAGACATTACACCTCACCTTCTACAGCCAGATCCTTGGACAGAGGTAGGGCCATTTTTGCGTAAAAGAAAGCAAGCCTCTTAAGGTCCCACTACAAGACAATGGAGGAGCCGCACTCAATCTTCGGATGCAAAATTCAACATTCCCCCTTCTGCCCAGACCACCTTGGCTCAGGGCTGAAAACAGTTTTTCCAGCCCCCCATTGAATTTGGCCTCTCACTACCCTGGGGTCTCAAAAAGAAAAGAACTCGCGTCTCCACAAAGCAGCATCTGTGCTGGCTGGGGCAAATGCCTTCTTGCCTTTCTGCTTCTATTAGATGCCAGAGTAGGGCAGGGGAGAGGGGGAGAAGGAAGAAGGTATGGGAAGAAGAGGCCCCAGAAGAGCCAAGCACCTAAACCCACGCTCGAGCCCAGCCCAGCCCTGCAGAAGGGCCCAGGCTACAGTCAACCCCACCTCGGGTAAACACTGGGTGCCTCCTACGCTGCTCCTTCCCTCAGTACTTCCTGGTGCTGCTGATCACAGGGTTCATGGGAGAGGAGAGAAGACGGAGGGAGATAGGGAGGGAGAATTCGGAAAAGAGAGGGAAAGAAGGTACGGGGTGTCAGAGAAGACCTTGGGAAGGTAAGAAATACAAGGGGAAAGCACTAGACCCAGCACATTCCAGAGCTCAGATCTGCTAAGGAAAGAATTGAGTGAAAGAAGCAAAGAGAAAAGGAGAGAGAGGGGGAGAAAGCTCAGTAGGGATTGAGGGAGCGGGGAGGGTCCCAGAGACCCACAGGAACTGGTCACCCAACTGCCCACACCACACTAGAGCCCCACGCTTCTGGTGGCCCCAGGGGCCATGCCCAGCCCAATTTTCTCAGGGAGAGTTCCCAGCCCTTACCAGCCCAGGAGGGGTGTGTGGGAGCCAGCCTGCAGACACACCACATGGCCTGGAAGGTCCCTTCCCTACCTCCTAGCAGCCTGCTCCTGGAAGAGAGACAAGTGGACTGATCCACCTGCCTCCTGAGGGCAGAGTGCCAGGAGGGAGGCTCCACCTCAGACCAGTGGCCAATCAAGGGAGCCAGAGGAGTCTGCCCAGAGCTGCCCACTGGGGGGACACAGGGTTCACTTAAAATTCATCCAAGGTGCCTGTTCCATATTGATGCCCATGTTGGGCGATCGTAAGATGACTGCCTCCCACCTCCTCACATTCACTGACCTTCAGGGACCACGGAGCCCAAGGTTACCTCGGAGTCAGGGCAAGCAGGCATCAAGCGGGTGGTGAACACTGACCCTTTAGGCAGCGAGGAAGTGGGCCAGCAAGCCCCCTGCTGACTCTCTAGGGACCCCCCCCTCAACTAATTGGGGGGCAGTCCTGACTCTGAAACTCAAATCCTGGCTCTGCCACTTGCTGGCTGCACAACCCAAGGTGGGCCACCGAACAGCTCCAAGCCTCAGTTTTCAAGCCTCAGTGATCTTTTCCTCAGCCTGCATGTCCAGAGTGATGGGAGCATGTGAAGAAAAAGCGCTCCGGGCTCCCGGAGGAAACACGCTGCACTCTACACACAAGGTATCATTACGGTAAATGAGAGTTCCTGCCACACCTAGGAAGGAGGAGGCAGGTTTCTGGCCGGCTCTGCAAGGCAGCCCAAGTAAGGATAAGGCAAATGACAAATCAAGTCAGAGAACACAGAGGCTGGGGCCTGCAGGCACCCTGCCCAGGAGAGCCAGAGGCGCCCCCAGCTTCATCAGAGGGAAATGGAACATGCTGGCAAGGAGAAGTGAGAAAGAAGAGGGAAGACAGGACAGGGCAGGGTGGCATGATCCGCCCCTACGGCTCGTATTTGTGGGGTGACAGGGGTTTCTCTACCCATCCAGGGCCTGGCCCAAAGGGGGCTGGCTCGGAGGAGCAGGCAATCCCACCACGTGGCTCCTTCTTCCTGCCGCAGGGAGGGAGCTTCCACAAGGAGTAAGATCTCAAACCCATGACTCCAAGAGTTCTCTGCATCTCCTACAAATCATAAGGTTAATAACAATCTCTGATATTGCAAAGCTTTCCATACATGTTGACTGTTTATCATGCAGCCTCTCAGAACCCAGAGGAGGAAAGCCTTACATGATTATCTTACATGATTATCTCTCCCTATTATCTTAGCCAATCAAACAGTTGGCGCTCAGAGGGGAGAGTGCATGATCTGAAGTTACACATCTTACAGGAAGTGCCAATGCCCGGACAGAAGCCCTGTTTCTGAGGCTTGAGAACCAACTCTTTTCCCGCTGGGCAGCCCAGGCCTTGGCCCTCACGGGTGTTGGTGAACAGACAGGAAGGCTGGTCCTCTTGGGAGGAGCCTCCTTGGCCCTATTCTCCTGCCACTCTTGGGACCAAGAGTTAGCAACCCACTTCTGGACTGGGCAAGTTCAAGGACCTCAGGGGGTTAAAGGCAGACCGTATGAAGGCAAGCCCAAGGTTTCCCTGGCAATGAACTCCCAAAAAACTTAAGCAATGTCCACTCATTTGCTCTTGCTAGACAACAACTTCTCAGTCAGCCTATTAAACACTGTAGGGTCACTCTGAGGTTGTGAGTTCTGATGAGGTCCAGCCTTGAGCCATTTCTCTCTGGGTCTGAGACACAGAAGGCCAAAAGTAACAGGATGCTGACTAGCAGGCGTGGGGAAGGAAAAGAATCCCAGCTCCTGAACCTTCCCTGGAAGCAGGTCTGGGCTGGGGTGAAGCAGGCATATGGACTATATATACTGCAGCTCAGAGGCCCTGAAAACCTCCCCCAAGCAAGCCTACTCATGGGCAGGGGGACAAGATGAACTGTGTAGCTAATACTCCTCCCTCCATCTCAGAGGGAGGAACTGGGTGGGGTAGGCACAGAGTGGGTTGGGAGCAAAACTCCCTTCATCCTGCTCAGTGAAACCTGCGATCTCCGTGCTGAGGGGAGTAACTGAAAGACCCTGACCACTTAAATGACCTCTCCATCTATAAAACACATCTTCACTCCTAATAAGATCACCAGCAGAGGTGGGCTCCAGACTCCGTCTTGATGAGACCATCTATCTAGGAATCAGAGACCCTTCCCACACGACTCCTTCCTTCCATTTGGCCTGTCAAGGGTTAACCTACAGCCGACCCTCAACTCCCATTTTCAGCCCAGCCAGGAAAACAGGATGGCTGGGGCAGCTGGTGGAGGGTGGGGGGTGTTTAGCTTGGCCTCTGCCCAGCATGCAGACAACTCCCTTCAATGTATAGACACCCAGGCTGGGCCCCTTCATCTATGTCCTTTCCTTCCTCCCCCACCAGAGGAAGGCTCTAGAGAAGGCCCTCTTGGCAAGGGAGGTAGGGGGGAGGCTTTTTTTCAGGATTAGAGAACAGTCTGAAGGAGGAGCCCATTTCTCAAATGCATCTTTGAAGCTTCAGTAGACAGCTACGCCCTTCTCCACTCTCTGCCAGAGCTACTGGGGATGGCAGCTCCAGGGACAGCGGTGCCAGGAAGATAGTGCCAGTTTCCACAAGTAGAGACAAAAGTGACCTCAGGAGAAAGCTGACAGACAAGGAGCCATGTCATTCCCTTTTCTATCTGGGCAGCAAGGGCTGAGCCCCCCCACCCCAGGGCGGGTGGCAGAAAGGCCAGCTATTCTGAGCCAGGCATCTGAGCCTGGGGATGACAGGGCATATGTGACATGGGCATCTCTGTACCTTCTTTCCCCCTTGAGCCATGGCCACTCTTCTACCATAGTCCTCTGTCACTTTGCCTCAACTACTTTGATGGCCAGGAAATCATTCTGTTGGGTCACCTTTAAGAGGCATCTCTATGGTGTTCCAGGGCAAAAGCCTCTACATATGGGAGTGACCCAATGTAAACCTCTCTAGTGCCAAAAAGGGCTTCCTAAGGGGTCTTGTACCTACCTAATCCCCCCTCTATGCTGTAACCGTAACCCTCCTGCCTTCAGTCACCAGTTTAACTTTCTCCCCTGAGGGTTTACCCTAAGTCTGGGATTCCCAACCTCCCCTCCTGAGCCCCTGAAATAGCTCTGAGTATGTCATCAGAAACCCTCATTATTAACTGACCTTCTCTGTCCATAATGTAGTCTTTAGAGTATAAATTAAACATGATGGGGATCCCTGGGTGGCTCAGCGGTTTAGCGCCTGCCTTTGGCCCAGGGCACTATCCTGGAGTCCCAGGATCGAGTCCTGCGTTGGGCTCGCATGTTGTCTCACTCCTCCTGTATCTCTGCCTCTTTCTCTATGTCTATCATAAATAAATAAATAAATCTTTAAAAAAACAAAATAAAATAAAACAAAATAAACATGACCCAGCAACATGCCTGAACCGCGTCATCCCAAGCCCCCGTGCCCTGAAGATGAAAGTGTGCCTCTGAATTGGTCTCCCTGCTCACTCTAAATGACAGTTCTGTCCTACCCTGGCTTAAAAGGCTTCAGTGTATCTCTCTGCCTACAGGATAGAGGCTAAATTTCTTAGCTCAAAATATAAGGCCTTTTATAATCCAGCCCCATTTATTTATCCAATATGATCTTCTACTACCACCCTAAAATTAAAAGCATAGATTTCCTGTAAGTGCTATAAGCCATCGGTGCCAGAGGAATTCAGTGGAAAGAGAGGTCATTTTTGGCTAGGGTGATCAGGCCAGATGCCCTGGAAGGGTCTCGTGTCTGTGTGTGTGTGTGTGTGTGTGTGTGTGGTAGAAGGTGTTATGCAGAATCATCAAAGGACCAGCTTGCATGCAGTTCTGCTCTCTTCCTCCTGACTTGACCCCACTGTGGGCTTGTAAGCATAAAGGACATGCATTTGCAAAGCCTCATGGATATAGGAAATGCTTTTCTGCACTTGAAGATTTGTTAAACTCCAGGCATCCAGGAACAGAATCAGACTGGAACAGAATCACAATAGCTATCAACCGCCTGTGAGGAGCCCCCTGCTCATGCTGGACCAGAGAGATAAAGAGAGTGGGGTCTGGAGAGGCCTCCTCCATGGCTCCCGGTGGGCAGTCTCCTGGGATGGATTCCATTTCACTTCCCCTGAGCGCACTGCTCCACCAAATGCACTGGGAGGAAAGAATTCCAAGAAACTCGTGTCTTTCTGGACTCCCAGACTTTTCAGTTTGGATCTTTGAAGGGAAGGGTGTGAGAAGAGTTAAGGGAAAAAAAATCCAACCTCCTCTGCCTTCTGTGATTCTGGCAACTCCATGCTATATATCAGTGGCCAGGCAGGGGAGTGGGAGAGAGAACTGAGCTTGGAATGAAGGGACAGAAGACCAGACCAGACTAGTGGACGCCTAGCCTAGTCAGCTCTCCCTTCCCAGGCAGCATCTCGAGCCAGAGAATGATGAGGCCAGAGCCAAAGCAATAAGAGGGAAGGGCATCAGGGAAGGAAAGACATAAATTATTGCTGTCCCCAGCTTTACCATGAAATCCCCTTCCTAGGGCTGCAACCTCCTCGTCCATGCGGTAACTCCTCCCGTGGAACACCCCCACTGTACTTTCATCTTGAGCAGGGTCCTCATATGTGATGAGGCTGAGACAGACCCAAAAATGGAGTCAGAGAGGAGAGGTGAAGGGAGCACATGAGCATGAGGATGAGGAAAAAGGAAAAGAATTAATGAGCTTTTGTTGGAATTAATTTTCAAAGAGCAAACAAAAGCAATTAATGTGGGAGGGTGGGATCTCCAGGCCCAGCTGCTACAAGGAAGCTGCCTGGGTGGCTGAGACCTGGCTGTCTGCACTGTGATTAGAAAGAAGGTAGGAGGTTGCTCAGTGGAGGAGAATCCAGGGGAAATGACTCTCTGTATGCTCCAGAGGGAGGGAAGGAGTAGCTGGGAAGCGTGTACCAGAATAATAATGTGTGCGTTGGTGAACAACGCACAAACCTGAAGATGTTAGCAGGGCAGGTCCATCAACCACCTCTAGCCATAAAGCTATCCCAAATGTACAGTGTTTGCCAAACCCTTGAGAATGGGAAGTCACGTCATGATAGGCCACATGAAGTGAATGGCTAGTCTGTCTTAAACACAGGATGCTTAGCGGGTCTTACTTCCCTTCATCCAGATAACAAACCAGTATTATCCTCCCCATTTTACAGATGACAAAACTGAGGTTCTAAGAGGTTAAGGATACAGGAAAGAAGGTTTGCCCTAAGTTCCCAGGCACATAGGTCTGAATTGCAGCTCTACAACTTCTTAACTACGTGACCCAACAATGTCACCTCGGACCATTTAACATCTTGGAACCATGGCTTCATCATCTGTAAAACAGAGATACTACTATGTACTTTCTGGCCGGCCATAAAAATTAAATAGGATAATTTATATGTATAAAGCTCCTACATGGTGCGGGTAAATGTTTGTTCGCTTCCCTGGCCCACCTTTCGATAAGATAATTTAGTCATTCATTCAACAGACAGTGGAGTGTCCAATGTACAAAAAAGGGAATTTATGGGAGCCCTTTTCATGCTAGGCAATTCACTAGGTCATGAGGGTAGGGTGTGAAGGTTGACAAGACTAGGACAGAGTGCCTGCCTTCAAGCAGGAGGTTACAATCTAGAAAGCCAAGCCCATAAGCCATGAGTAACTGAATGCCATGAGGTGTGTCAGAGTTGTGTAGGACAGGGCAGCCAAAGATCCAGAGCCTTGGGAGTTTAGACAGTGGAGGGGAGCAGCCTGCAGGAAGAGAGATATGACCCTCATAGGGCTATGGGGATAGTTCTGAGAAGAGCTCACATGCCTTTGGAGCATTGGGAAGGGCTAGATTTGGAATGGACCTGAAGGGGCGAGGTTTCTTCTGGCCTCTCCTGAGGCAGCTGCTAAGGGGATTCATGGGATCCTAATCAATATGTGTTTTTGGTTTCTGGGTGGGAGGAGCAAAGGTGACAGTAAATTTTTTTCTACTCCTCTCCTGAGAAGTGGAGTCCTTTCCCTCCCAGGGCATTGGGGCAAGCTTGTGACTTGGTTGGACCAACAGAATATAATAGAAGTGATGCTGTGTGACTCTGAGGCTTGGGCATAAGAAGCCTTAAGGGGGCAGCCCTGGTGGTGCAGTGGTTTAGCGCTGCCTGCAGCCCAGGGCGTGATCCTGGAGACCCTGGATCGAGTCCCTCGAGTCCCTCGTCAGGCTCTCTGCATGGTGCCTGCTTCTCCCTCTGCCTGTGTCTCTGCCTCCCCGCCCCCCCACCCCCCCGTCTCTGTCTCTATGAATAAATAATTTTTTTTTTTAAAGAAGACTTAAGGGGTGCCTGATTGGCTCAGTGGGTGGAGTGTGTGACTCTTGGTCTCAGGATTGTGAGTTCAAGCCCCACGCTGGACATAGAGTTCAAGCCCCACATTGGACACGGAGACTACTTTTCAAAAAGTTAAAAAAAAAATGCCTTAAGCTTCCACTTGGATTTCTTGGAATACTCTCTCTGGACACACTCCCTCTAGAAACCAACTGCCACACCACCGAAGGAAGTCCAGGTCACATGGAAAGGGTATATGTAGGTGCTCAGGTTAACAGCCCTAGATACACACACGCACACACACCTTCCATGGGGTCTGGCCTGATGGCTTCAGCCAGAAGTGACTTCTACTGAATTTCCTTAGCACCAAAGATAGCTATATGAGAAGCCACCCTGCCCGCCTGGCCCAGTCCAGCCTTCTGATGACTCCAAGGGCAGGAGACACCCAAGTAAACACCAGCGGAGCCCAGGTAACCCGGAGAACCCGAGAGGTCACAACAATTACTGTTCTAAGCCACTACACCTCGAGGCAGTCAATACATAAGCAGAGGACCAGGTGTCTACTAAGCTGGGTTGTTACTAGGGAAGCCAGGGCAGGGGAGAAATGGATGGGGAGAAGGTGAAAAGGAGCTGTGTGCTGGCACAGTGTGGGGAGGGAACAGCCCAGCTCCCCCAGCAGGTCCAGCTTCCATCTCCCGTCCATCCGCTCTTCCCGACATGGTGCCAGGTCAATATAACTCAGAACTCACTTTACTCCCTTGGGAAATAACTCAGGAGAGGGGATGGAAATCGGTAACATAGAAAAATGTTTATACCAGAGCTATTCATAATAGCAATAAATTGGAAACAACCCAAATTCCCAGTAATAAGAGAAAAGCAATACAGTAATGAAGTAATACGACAGAGTTATTTATAGCTATTTAAAATGACAAGTCTATGTGCTGTTGGCATATCTGGAAGTATTTCTGTGAAATAACATTACACTGAAAAAGAAATGCATGACCCAGGACAATGGCCACACACTAACTACAGCTGTAAAAATATTCACAAAGATAAGAAGAGCCCATGGAATAAGGCAGAGAGTCTGGCATTCACATAGACCATTTTCTAAATAAATAAATAAATAAACAAACAAACAAACAAATAAATAGATAGATGATAGATAGATAGATAGATAGATAAATAAATAAATAAATAAATAAATAAATAAATGAATGAATAAATGTACTACTTTCCAAAAAGGCACTGAGTCAACCCTCACAAATCCTAAAACTGGGGTCACAATGGCCTAGGAATTAGGAGCTGAGATTTTGGAAGACGGGACCTTCTCTCTGTCAGCCAGGAACAAAACCACAGGCTGGGGGGCAGGTGGGGGGGCAGTGGCGCTGGACGACAGGATGGAGGGAGCAGGGACAGAGTGAGCAGGGCTGTGGCATCCCCTCGGCAGGGTAGCTGAATGTTAGAAAACAAACCCTCATGTTTGCTGACACAGTGCAAGGAGAAGGACTCACACAAAAGCCACCCATTATCCCATAATTATTATCTCTCTCGTGCCTGCAATTAACGGCTGTCTGAGAGGCGGCTGCCGGGGTAAATAAATGTTCACCCCCATTAGACTCAATCAACCAGCTGAAGCACCAATTAACAAGCCCACTGCAGAGACACTCGGGTCCCCAGCAGCAACCATGGGGAGGAAGGGGACACAAGATAGCACAGCTCTTGGACGAACTCCTACCGCAGGAGCAGGGAGGGAATGCTTATGGTGACACACTGAGCCCTGGGACAGGAGTCAGTCTTGTCCTGTCCCAGAAGAGCCAAGCTGGGCCAGCAGGTGCTCTGACCCCCACAGTGTCAAGTCAGAGGGGTCTGAGTGCATTCATGGGTTTGCCAGCAAGGTTCCTGGGGGCTGCCGCAGCTCCTACACAGGGCAGCCCTTGGCCTATGGGGGTCTGTGAAGGGAAAGAGATGCACGATTGAAGCCTCAGAGGTGCTGTCACCTCCCAAGTCACAGAGGAGGACAGAAACATAGGGTAAAGAGAGGAAGCAGGCAGGGAGCCATCTTGACTGGCTTAGCCTGGAACTGACTCACACTGGCCTTTGGCTACTTTTCTTAAGCAGCAAACTCAGAAACACAGGAAAGAAGCTAACATCAGAGAAGTCAAAGATGATCCTTTTGTCCAGAGCAGAAGGGCAGGAAAGCACATGGCTGATAGCAGCTATCCCAAGGATTTGGGGAAGGCAAGGGTGTCCTGTAGTCCCACACGGCATGCCCAGTGCCTGGCCACTGTTCTACACCATCCAGCCAAGCCTTCACTCGATGGACCACAGCCAGCAGAGCTCAGACTGTGGGGCCAGAGCCCCCAGAAAATGTCTACCAGGCACCAGGGAGCCTCTGAGATCAGAGGGGCAGAGCATGCATGTCAGAGATGATCTAGCTCAATGGTTCTGGGTCCTGGCTTCACACTGGAATGACCCAGAGAGCGTTTTTGGAGGGTTTTTTTGGTTTTTAATTTTTATTTTATTTTTCCTAGAGAGCTTTTATTTTTTATTTTTATTTTTATTTTTTTTATTTTTTATTTCTTTCCTAGAGAGCTTTTAAAATACTAATGCCTCAGTGCTACCACAGACCATCTGGATGGGGATCTTGGGGGAAGGGGGAGGCCCAGGCACATGCATTTCTTTAATGCACCCTAGGGGATGCAGATGACTACCTCAATTTCCTCAATTACAGAAGAAGAAACGGGCATCTAGGGCGGTCACACCTTGCCAAAGGTGACAAAGGCAGCAGAGAGCAGAGCTGGAACTGAAACCAGCTCATCCGATTGTGGGGATACAGCCACTGCACTGAATAATGCTGCCTGAACGGAGGCATGAATCTCTGACAGTGCGGGTGCGCCACAGGCTCTGCTGTGACCCTGCTATGTTCCACGGTTTCATCCATGATTTGCATAAAGGCTCAGAAGGCAAGGCTACTGGATTTCCTAGTGACAAAGCCTGGCTGCACAGCTAACACGCTTATGGCAGAATCAGGATTCCATATACTAGAATAATGGCCTAACAGCAACAAAACGAAATAGCTCATAACTGCAAAGCCCCACTGAACCTTTAAATGATTCCAACTGTACTTACGATCCAAAGGTTCTGAAGTATGCTCAAGAGCATGTTACTAATAAAATGGGGAAAACACACATACAGTCTATATTTTCTTTTTTTTAGTTTTTTTTTTTTTTTTTATGATTTATCCCTGCACCACCCAGGGATCCCTACAGTCTATATTTTCTTAAAGTGCATGAATGTTTTAGAAAAACCATATTGTTAGCATTCCAAGAGGCAGACAGAGAATGTGGACAGTTTGTGATCAAATATCCTAGAAATAGTTTTATGTCTGTCCTTAAGAGGCTGGTCAGTAGGACAAATCTCAAGATCTTGGAAGACAGGATTCTTCCCTCCCTCGTCCTCATTCCTACCCCAAGCTGAGTAACGATGCAGGGCAGTACTTCTCAAATTTTATTTTATTTGGTTTCTTTAAAAATTTGATTATGTATTTGAGAGAGAGCAGGTGCGAGCACGCAAGCAGTAGGAGGAAGAGGGACAAGCAGACTCTGCACTGAGCACGGAGCCTGACGTGGGGCTCCAACTCACACCCCTGAGATCATGATAAGAATTGGTGGCTTACCTGACTGAGCCACCCAGGCATCCCTCAAGTTTTAATGTACATATGAGTCACCTGGGAGATCTTGCCAAACACAGATTCTGATTTGGTAGGTTGGAAGTAAGGCCTGAGATTCTGCATTTCTAACAAGCTGTCAGGTGATGTAGATGCTGCTGGTCCACGAAGAGGAAGGGTTTAGAGGCTCTCGGAGGTTTACCCTGAATCCAGGCCTTCTGGATATGCTTGGGTGCCTGTGTCCTTTCCCTGGTAAGCCTGGGAAGTAGAGGAGCTGGATTCAGAGGTAAGGAAGGTCCTGACTGTACATGCTCAGCTCACTCGATAACCAAGTGCATCAGAGGACCAGAGAAGAGTGAAAGAGACCCACTGAGAGAAAAGACCCACGGGGAGCGGACTTTCATTTCAGGCCAGTGTGGGTCAAGAGACTTTCCAAATAGAACATGCGATGCAGAATGGCATTACAAAAAGGATCCAGCTGCATCAGTGAGGGTTTGTGTGCGCTTGGAACCAACGTGAAGGGATACTCTGGGCTCTCCCTGATGCTGACCTTCCCGCTGACTCACATAACACCTTTTATGTAAGAGAGAGGAGGTCTAAACAGCTGTCCACAGGAAAGGAACCTGAGGATTTCAATACAGTGAGCTCAACTTAAACACTGTGATTTGCAAACTTAGTCTGAGGTAATAGAAATAGATTGTCAATCAAGTAGAGGGCATCAGGGTCCTGTTGAATAGGCCACATCTGGAGTATTGTATTCAATTCTAGACAGTTTAAAAGAACGACAGCTAACATGAGCCAAGTGTCTTGTAGTTGCCAGGCCCTGTTCTCAGCTTTCTAATTTTTTAAAAAAGATTTTTATTTATTTTAGGGAGAGAAAAACAGCATGTGGGGGGTGGGGAGGAGCAGAGGAAGAAGGGGAGAGAGAATTTCAAGCAGACTGCCTGTTGAGCACAGTGCCCAGTGTGGGGCTCGATCTTGCAACCCTGAGATCATTACCCGAGCTGAAATCAAGAGTTGGACACTTATAACCGACTAAGCCACCCAGGCGCTCCCTGTTCCAAGCTTTTTACATGTATTCATTGGCTTAATCCTCTCAACAACCCTATGAGGTAAGTACCATTACCCCTCACATTATACAGATGCATAAACTGAGGATCAGAGAGGTTAAGAATCACACAGGTGGCAAGTGTGAAGTCAAGTGCAGGCCGAGGCAGACGGCCTGAGAGCCTATATTTTTCCTACTGTTGTCATATTGTCTCTCGACACTTTTCTGACTCTTAAAACCAAAGAATCAAGACAAATGTAACAAAGGGTAGAAGATCAATGTAAGTTCAGTGTTAAGGAAGGTTATGAGCTAAAGCTGTCCAACAGGGAGCAAGGGTGCCTCCCCGAGCAGTGCCGCTAGTCCCTGGGGGAATCCAGTGGTGCTGGCTGACCGCGTGTCAAGGACCCTGGAAAGGTGACTCCTATCTTGGGAAGCACTGAACCAAATGCAAGGCTGCTTCCAAGGCTGAGATTCCAGGTCACTCTCCTGTCCTGGTCTCTCTGTGTAGAAAAAAAGACTCTGACACCCGAGCACAGTGTTTAAAATGAGCTACATTTAGCCTGGACTTGGCCACAGAATCTTCTGTGTGTGAAGGAGAGAAAGTGACAGCAATGCCCGGACGACAACCTGCCCAGGATGGTTAAGAAATTGAGCAGGAGGAAGGATTGTGGGAAATATGCAAAAGAGATTCTGCTCACATCTCCTTCCCCTGACCTGTTATCAGGTTCTTGTGGGAGTGATAAACTCCTCTAAGCTGGCCAAAAATACCTCGCTCCTTCTCAAAGAAATATTAAAAATATACAATCATCATAAATAGAATGAAAGAGGTTTGGCGTTTCCTAACCCAAATTCTACAGTGGGCCAGCATCTTATTCACATTATCTGAGTACCCCCAGGGTGAGGCACAAAGCCGTGTCTCCAAGGAGAAAAGCAGAGAAGGATGTAGAAGATATCCTCAAACTCTACCCTGTAAACCCTTCGGCCAGTGACTGGGAGACAGGGATCCTGGCTCTGAGCCAGAAAGTAGAGAAAGCTAAAATCTCAGCCCACAGAAAGATCCAGGCTGAGAGCGGCTTCCTATCTTATTCCTCTTGCACGTCGCTCCACCCGCAAGCGTAATGCCCAGGGAAGGTGGGGGAAGGTGTGGTCAAGCACCAGCTGTGTCCAGACACTATGCTAATCACTGTGGAAAGACAGACGTTTATCAGAGAGAGGAACATATGTGAATGAAAATATTTCAGAACAACTTCTATTTCCAACTGGATGTTTCAACCAATAAAAGAATACTTTTAAAAATATAACTTAGCAAGTATAAGTGTTCCTGACTAGGCCTTGGTTCTGACAACAGCAGATTTGGGAGATGCTGGGACCAACCAGGCTTTCCGCTTAGATTCAACAGTGTCTTCGAGGCCTAGACACTGTCTCTGTCGCCGTGGCCCTGCCGCTCTGCCTCCAGAACGGCTGGCCAGAGGGAGCCCGTCCAATGGTACACGCTCTCCATCTGCTCTTCCAGAGGTCTTGATTTTTCCTATGCTTTCCTGCTTCCTTCATGGGCGCGATCTGCCACCATGAGGCAGGTCTATAGGGTCTCCACGTCCGTTCCCTCAGAACCCATGTGTACCTGCCTGTGGTACAGCCCCCCCACAGCATCAGCCCTGTACAGCTGGTAGTCACACAAAGTGACCCCAGTGATAAAGCCTCTCAGAGCAGACCCAAAACATTTCAGAGCAGCAGACAGGGAAAAGAAGGGAATGAGTCAAGCCCACTCTGCAGGCTACCCCTGGAGGGTTAAGTTGGGTTTAAATGAGGACGTAGGGTTTCTGGGTTCTGAGAAGGCCAGCGCTGCAAGAGGAGGCTATAGCTCCTCGAGGAGTTTCCTCTGTTAGATAACCCCCTCCTTCAGTTGGGTGTGGCAGGAGGAGCTGTAGGGACCCACACTGGATATGCTCTCTGACTTTCCCTCCAAGAAACCCTCCAGCTCTGCCTCCAAGCCTCTGCTTCAGCAATGCCCAGGTGACTTTCTTTATGCATGGTCTGAAGGGCCCCTGTTCAGACCAAGAACAGCTGATGGGTGTCCCTATATGCACATGAACATACCAGGAACACACGTACACACTCCTGCTGCTCCAGGTGGCAGCAGCTACCCTTGGCATCTCCCAGGACACAGGGCCTGAGCACCTGGGGGAGAGGTGGCCAGCTGGGCACCCCTGAGCAGCCAGAAATGAGCCATGACTATCGGGGGCTGTCACAATAAAGTGGAGCCAAACGAACGGTCCCATGCTACCTCTCCACACCCATCTCCATGATCCCCACACAAACTAATATGCTTGCGTTCACACTTGGGTCACACCAGGGGTAAGGAGGGAGTTTGAGCAGGAAATACAGACACATCCACAAATTCTAGTTCCAGGAGCACCTGGGTGGCTCAGTTATTGAGCATCTGCTTTTGGCTCAGGTTGTGATCCCAGAGTCCTGGGGTCAAGTCCTACATTAGGCTGCCTGCAGGGAGCCTGCTTCTCCCTCTGCCTGTGTCTCTACTTCTCTCTCTGTGTGTCTCTCTTGAATAAATAAATAAAATCTTTTTTAAAAATTCTAATTCTGATTCTTCCCCCACCTTTCAATGTGGTCTGAAGTGGCCCATTGTCTAAGAAATACAAGTTCTTCACAGATAAAGAGTCAAGTCCCCCTCGACAGGCTGGAGGGAATATAGTTTACAGTATATTGGGTCCATGCAGAGTATACAGGTACAGAGATAAGGGGCCCCTTTAAGATACTCATCCAACTTCAGAGTGTGAATCAGTTTACCCTCAAGCAAAGGCACAGCCTCCTTGTGTGATCCTAAGCCAGTGATTCTTCTTATTGGAAACCTACCTCCCCAGCCTCGATTCACCCAGCCTCAGACAGAAACTTCCATCCCACTTGAATTCCGGCAGAATTCCTGGTCACATACCCATCACCCTGGCCTGATACGTTACAAAGGCAGCAAGAGCCTGAGATCAGGGGCCCGGACAAGATACCCCCAACTGCTCTCATTTTTACCTTTGGAAATGTTGACGTTCAAATCAGCGGGTGCTGAATAAATGAGCAATAATCCCAGAGAGCCAAGAATAAAGCCAGAGGTGAAGCGTACCCTGCCCCATGGCTTCCCCAGGGCCACAGCCCCTGCACACACTGTGGCCCCACCACGCTACTCCTCTTTCCCCTCTTCTAGCACCTGGCAGGTGGGGCAGCTTTTTGTGCTGTGGGCGACATGTAGGGCTGGAAAGGGCAAACGCCCAGACGGAAAGGAAATGCCTCTCTGCTGTGAATGCCTCGCCCGGTCTGTTTGCAAAGGGCAAAGTCTGTGGAGGGAGAGGATTGAAGAGCACCAGCCACTGAGCCCCTAGGAACGAACGGGACAACTGAGTCCGGAGGGGTCGAGAGACAGGCTACATCCTCACAGCATGGATGAAAACAGAGCCCAGCGTACGGACTCCTCCACGTGCTCGTAATTCTTATTCCAGGCTTTATCTTGAATTTATCACAGTAAATATTTATAGGGCTAGATTCTGCCTGCGTTTTCCAGAGCCGCTCCCGCCCTCCGGCCTCCAGCCACTCCTACGAAGCTCTCCTCCAGCAGAACCTGCTCTGTGGTCAAGTCCACCCTTGGCAGGCCTCCTGCCAACCATCATTTCCCTTGTAGTTCAGGAGGTAGACAATTAAACGCTCTGCTTCTCGGGGGACTGGCTTAAGTCTTTCCTGTCCGAAAATCTTCCAGAAGCCTGAGGCCTTAGGCATGGCTTCAGGACCCCGACTCGGAATCTTTCCTCACAGCTGTACCCAGCCTGGCTCAGCAACCAGAAAAGCTTGTCGGGAGAGGTGGGCTTCAGGGCAGCCAGGCTCACTCCCTCCCTTCTGGACTCGCTACGTCACAACCACTGAGGGGAACACACTAGTTGCTCCACACTCAGCCTCATTGTTCGGCAGCTCTCCTGGGCGCCCAGTCTCTCCTCTCTCTGCAACAGTAGACAAGAGGCACCGGGTTCTGGTCTCAGCTCCAGAGCCTTGATTTCGAGATGGCTGGGACAGATCCTTTTGGGTCTTCAGATCCCAGTATCCCCCCGTCAAGAAGAACCCTTCGGCTCCTCTCACAGCATCAGATCCAGCACACTCAGGGATGCCCCATGAACCTGAGCCACAGAGACCTCGGTTCGAGGCGTGGCTCTACAACCCTGGGCAAACTGCATGTGTGACCCTGGCCAAGTCATATGACCTCTGAGCCTCAGCTACCTCTCAGACTAGAGTCGTAAGGATCCGAACAGATGACATGACTCATGGAAGGTGAGAGAAGCCTGAGGTCCTACACGCACCCGCGGGGAGCTTTGGTTTCCACTCTCTCTCTTAGGGCTTCTCACACTGAAGGCGGTGACCCACTGGTGCATGTGAAATCGAACTCAAGAGTTGAGACTTTTTTTTTTCTTTTTGATACAAAACAGGCCAGACTAGACTAAAACATAACAGGAAGCTAGCAGGCAGCACACACAGTTAGGGTAACACACACGTGTCTACCGGGTTCTGACAGAAAAGGTATCCCTACCGGTTGCAGTAAAAATTTCAGTTAGGTCTTACTTTGAAAACTTCCTTGTGGACGTTCCCACTTGTAGACCTTGCTTCCTGTCCTCAGCAGGAGAGGATGGCAAACTCCTTGAGGGCGAGAGCCGCGCCTCTGGGCTCACAAGGACTCCGACCCTCCCTGCCACAGGGACCAGGGTGGGCCCCACATCCGAGCCCTTGGCGGCTGGAAAGCATCCACAGAATAGAAAGTCAGAATAGAAGGAGAGCAGGAAACCACCATTGACAGTGCCAGCCACTGTCCCAAACAATGTCCCTGGAGCTCTGTTAGCACCTCCATTCTACAGATGAGGAAATCAGAGCTCAAAGAGGGTGAAGCTGCCCAGGGGCTAGAGGGGCCAGGATTGAGATCTGAGTTTGGACGGTCCACGGCCTCCCCTCTGGACCCTACTGCCTTTATCCCTGCCTAGGAAATCCTGCCAGACCCTGTCAAATTTTCCAAGCATCCTGCACTGGCCAAGACAATTCACCCCACAAAACACACACACACGCACACGCACACGCACACGCACACGCACGGCAGGAAACAACACCGCATCCTTTCCTACCTGCCTTTCTCCGGCTTTCCCAATCCCATGAGGGAGAGAGGAGAGGGCTGTGCTGGGGGCATCTGGGATTTGTCTTGTCTTGGTCCCGCCCTTGTCCTTCTCTGCCTCTCGGAGGCTCACCCCCCCACACCTCCCTCCCCCTCCCCCAATACCAGCTAACTGGTTACCCGGGCAACCCAGCTGGGAGGCTGCCAGTTACCATGGCAACCCAGCAAGGCCCGCCAGGCTGCCTCGCTGAGGAAGGTCAGGGACCAGTCAGGTGACAGGACCCTGGGATGCGGCGCTGGCAGGCCTGGCCTGGGCTGGGCCTACGTGCCTGAGGGAATTAAGTTCCTGCCGTCAGGGGACCACATCTTAGTGTCCCTGAGGCCAGCTCCCCGCTCCCCGCTCTCCGGAGCGGCAGCCACAGGCCTCTTTCCCCGACCCGACCCCCGGCAGAGTTGTGGGGCGGCTCAGACCAAGCTCAGCTGGAGCCAGGGCGCCCCTCACCCGCCTTCCTTTCTGAGCAGATCTGGGAGTCAACGTGCACCGGCATACGTGCGTCTGCCTGCGGATGGAGTCTCTCCACGAGATAGCCTGGCCATAACCCGAGAGCTCACGTTCTCTAGTACCTACTGTGTGCCAAGCCTATTCTAGGGGCCTTGTGCAGAGCCTCCCCACTGATTCGGACAACACATGCCCTGTCCCCACTTTGCAAACGCAGCAGCTGAGACTTGCAGCAGTCAGGGAACTCGTCCCCCAGTCACACAGCTCTCAACTGGCAGAGCCAAGAAGTGCAGCTCTGTGGGTCAGCTTCGGAGACTCCTGGACTCCTTACTCCCGTCCTTCCCCCACCAACCAACCCCCCTCCTCCTTCAAGGAAACAATTTTAACATTTATTAAAAGATTCCTCAGTGGGGATCCCTGGTGGCTCAGCGGTTTATCGCCTGCCTTTGGCCCAGAGCACGATCCTGGAGTCCCGGGATCAAGTCCCATGTCGGGCTCCCTGCGTGGAGCCTGCTTCTCCCTCCTCCTGTGTCTCTGCCTCTCTCTCTCTCTCTCTCTGTCATAAATAAATAAATCTTAAAAAAAAAAGATTCCTCAGTGTCAGATGTTTTGTTCATATTATTTTATTTCATTTCGTCCTTACCCCTGCAAAGGAGGGGTTTAGTTCTCGTGAGAAACTCATGAGCTCCAGCTTCAGGCCACTTCCTCAGGAATCCTTTCTTTTCCAGGAAACTCTATCACTTTCTTTTTTGCTCCCCAACATAGGTAGCATATGTCTCTATCACATACAGGACAATTATTTGCTCACATGTCTGCTCTCTTACTAGACTGTGAATTTAAAATTTCATTTTTGTAACCTCGTACCTGCTTGGTACATAATGAACACACAGTAAATATTTGCCAGAAGAAAGTGGTGAGGCCAGGATTCCAAGCCCTATTCATCAGACGGTCAATGCCACGCTCTCTCTACCACAACACCCTGCCTCACTCATTCACTCAACCATTCCATTCATTCATTCGAAAAGCAGTTACCAAACAACTGCTATGTGCCTGGCTCTGTAGGAAACATCACAAAGGCAGACAAGTTAAGACCATCTCTCCCCTTGAAGCAACGCACTTTTGTGGGATGAGGGGCAAGGCTGAGGAGCACAGGGAATGAATGCCCTCCCAAACACACACCATCAAAGGCTTTCTCATGACTGTTTCCTTGAGCCAAATTCCCTCCCACCCAAAGCTCCATATAACCAGCCAACATTTATTGAGAACCTGCTCTGTGCCAATGCCCTCGAATCAGCCATGGTTTGGAGGAGAGAGGGCAGGATGAGAAGACAATGGAACCAGGAATTACCAGGCAGGGGTCCAAGGACACTGAGACTTTGTATAACTCCACAGGGCTCTCACATCAGATGTGATAAAGCAGTTTCTCGTAGCATGGTTTTACACACATACCCACTGCCTACATTAGCTCATTTGGACCTCAGTGTTGCTGACAGGGCAGGAATTGTTACTCCCATTTTTGAGATGAGGAAATTGAAGCTCAGAAGGGGAAGAGCACTGGATTAGAAGGAGGGAACCTGGCTCTGGACCTCACTTGCGATGCTAACAAATCCACACCTCTGTTGGCATGCTCCCACCTCCCCCTATGGCCTCTTCAATTCTTCAGCCTGGCAGCCACAGGTGTAGGTAGAGGCAAGCAGGCTTGGATGTCTCTGGATGGCCCACTGATGCTAAAGAGGACCCAAGAACCAAGCAAAATCAGAAAAATGACCCTACTACCAGAGGCTGGGGTGAATTGAACAGGCTAATAGCAAGCATTAGGTTAATTAAAAGCAAACTGGCCCTTGTAATTACAGACTCAGGTTTTCAGGTAATGATGAGCCAGATGGGGTAGACATGGCAATGTCAGAGCTAAGGAGGGACCTCACCTCCACCATGGAGAGAGACCCTAGGCCCTGAAGGAGTAAAGCCTGAACATCCATGAATGTTGATCAGATTAGCATTGATGTGCCCCACCTTATTTCCTGAATTCACACAGTCAGGATCAACCCTTAAGAGGGACTATATAAACCAGGGAGGAGGATTTGACAGTCACCATGAATGCCGTCAGCCCTAAACACATTTCCTAGCAACCCACCTTGGTTCTGGTCTGATCTTCGAGTTAAAGTACTACCTTCTGATATACATCGTTCAAACACACACGTCTATTAGTAACTGACATTGGTATAATTATCTGTAGTTTCCAAAACACCTCCATAAATACCACCCTCCTGGCGGTCAACTAGTTAAATGGGTAATGATACTACATTTTTCGGAACAGGAAACAAAAGCTCGAGAGAGATTAAGTGGTTTATTACAAATCACACAGCTGCTAATTTGGACCAGAATTTGAGTCTATCTATGTCTTCAAGTTCCAGATGGGCATTCTTTCTACAACCCGGACAGGACGTGTACCCACTCTCTCTTACTAACACACAGACCAGAATTAGTTTATCAGATCGCCTACTGCTACTTTGGGAAGTGCAAAGAGGGCTCACAGGAATGGGGCACACTCTGGATAGATGTGATAAGGAGAGGTCAGGAAGGATATACACAGGGGAGAGGCCTCCAGCACAGTGTCCTATTCACAGAAGACACTGGAGGAGCCAAATACCCTTCATCCAGGCACCTGCCAGAAGTGCCTAGAAGTATGACATTCCAGGGGATCCTCCTGGAAATGGGGCATGGTTGCCTCCCCATGTTTTGTGCTGGTGAGACCACACCTCCTGTGAGGCTCCAGGGAAGACTGAGAAAGGAAGTGGGGTCATTGGAGGAATAGGGGTGTTTAGCCTAGGATAAGGAGACCTGGGGGGCCTGGAGGGAGAGAGATCTTGATACTGTCTTCAGATCTCTGTGTTTTTCACACAAACCAACAATAGTTAGGTAATAATAACAAACACGTGTGTCGGTCTGCTCGGGATGATTCCAACTGCTCCACAAATGTGACCTCACCTATCTCCACAAGAAGTCCATGAAATAGGGGTGCCTGGGTGGCTCAGCGGCTGAGCATCTGCCTTTGGCTCAGGGCGTGATCCCAGGGTCCTGGGATCAAGTCCTGAACCAGTCTCCCCAGAGGGAGTCTGCTTCTCCCTCTGCCTGTGTCTGCCTGTATCTCTGCTTCTCTCTCATGAATAAACACATAAAATCTTTTTTTTTTTTAAGTCTATGAAAGGGCAGCCCCAGTGGCACAGCGGTTTAGCGCCACCTGCAGCCCGGGGTGTGATCCTGGAGACCCAGGATCGAGTCCCACGTCGGACTTCCTGCATGGAGCCTGCTTCTCCCTCTGCCTGTGTCTCTGCCTCTCTCTCGCTCTCTCTGAATAAATAAATAAATCTTTTAAAAAAATAATAATAATAAAAAATAAAGTCTATGAAAGGCGGCCCGGGTGGCTCAGCAATTTAGCACTGCCTTCGGCCCGGGGCCTAATCCTGGAGACCCTGGATCGAGTCCCACGTCGGACTTCCTGCATGGAGCCTGCTTCTCCCTCTGCCTGTGTCTCTGCCTCTCTCTCGCTCTCTCTGAATAAATAAATAAATAAATAAATAAATAAATAAATAAATAATTTTAAAAATAATAATAAAAAAAATAATAAAGTCTATGAAAGGGCGGCCCGGGTGGCTCAGCGGTTTAGCACTGCCTTCAGCCCGGGGCCTAATCCTGGAGACCCGGGATCAAGTCCCATGTCGGGCTCCCGGCATGGAGCCTGCTTCTCCCACTGCCTGTGTCTCTGTCTCTGTGTGTGTGTGTGTGTGTGTCTCTCATTAATAAATAAAATCTTAAAAAAATAAAGTCTATAAAATAGGTAATATTGTTACCTACATTTTACAGATGGAGAAACTGAGGCATAGAGAGATTAAGTCACTGTCAAGGTTGTACCGCACAGTAAGTGACAGAGCCCAGATTCAACCCCAATTCCCTTGGCCACTGTCACTGCCATCTTGACAACTGCACTAAACTGCCTTTTAGGAAAAACCAAAGACTCGACAAACAAATGACAACAGATGGATTATTCATACTTTAAAAATCTAATTTTAAAACTGTAAATCTGGGAACCCCCAGTGGCTCAGTGGTTTAGCGCCGCCTTCAGCCCGGGGCGTGATCCTGGAGACCCGGGATCGGGTCCCACATGGGGCTGCCTGCATGGAGCCTGCTTCTCCCTCTGCCTGTGTCTGTGCCTCTCACTCTCTGTGTCTCTCATGAATAAATAAATAAAATCTTTAAAAATAAATAAATAAAACTGTAAATCTCACTACTAATCAAACAAATAGGTTAAAACAATGAAGAAGCGATGGATGAAAGCAATGAAAATGTTGTAATGCTCAATGCTAGTGCTCGTGTAACAAAACACGTTCTCAAGTGCAACTGCCGGGAATGTAAATTAGTAATTTCCAACAAAGAATTTGGCAAAATATGTCAAAATATTTTAAAATACAGCAATTCCCTGTTGGTGGGAATGCAAACTAGGGCAGTCAGTCTGGTAAACAGTTTGGAGGTTGGAAGTTCCTCACAAAGTTACAAATAGAACTACCCTATGATCCAGCAATTGCACTACTGGGTATTTACCTGAAGAATACACAAATACTAATTCAAAGGTATTGTTTGAATGCACCCTTATGTTTATAGCAGCATTATCTGCAAGAGGCAAGATATGGAAGTAGCTCCAGTGCCCATCCATAGATGAATGAATGGTTCCATTTTATATATATTATACACAATGGAATATTACTTGGCCATTACTCAGAAAGAATGAAATCTTGCCATTTGCAATGACACGGATGGAGCTAGAGAGAATTATGCTAAGTTAAGGAAGTCAGACAAAGAGAAATACCATATAAACTCAGTCATACGTGGAATTTAAGAAACAAAACAAACTAGCAAAGGGAGGTGGAGAGAGAGAAACAAACCAAGAAACACTCTTAACTGTGGAGAGCAAACTGGTGGATCCCAAAGAGGAGGTGGTTGGGGGTTGGGTGAAACAGGTGATGGGGATTAAGGAGGGCATTTGTGATGACCAGCACCAGGAAATTAAACTATAAAAACTTTAAAAAAATAAAAATAAAAAAACACAGCGATTCCATTTTTAGAAATGTAACCTAAGGGGAAAAAACCATTGATATGTGCAAAGATCCAGATAGTTCTATGTTTACTGCATTGCTGCTTCTAAAACCAAAAACTGGAAACACCTACTTTAACGAAGGGGTTAATTAAATAGAACAGATACATAATAAAACATTAGGAAAACCACTTATATAAGTGACAAAAAATATATATACTTGGTCCAAAATTTTAATAGTATAGATGCATATTTTGATACTATAGTTACATGTCTGTATATGAATTCATAAAAACATATATGTATCAAAATGGTAAAATCATATACCAAATCTCTGAGACAGACAATTATGGGTAATTTTTATCTTTTCTCTATATGTTTTTCTATTTTTTTAATGAGTATGTATTATTACTTCTCAACTCAGAATCATATATTTTTTTATTTTTATTTATTTATTTTTTATTTTTTTAATGTATATACTTTATCGCATTAATTCTGTGTCTTGGGATTTATCCTAAGGAAAGAATCCAAAACACAGAAAAAGCCTGACATACACAAATGTTCATGTTATTTGGAAAAGAAAAATAAGGGTAACAACCTAAATGTCCAATACAACACTGGTTACATAAACTATATTACATCCCCACATTATTATAGGCTATTTTAATATGAAGAAAACCATCTTTATCACCACGGGAAAAAGAGCTGACTTGCTTTGTGCTGCTTCAAAGAATCAGAACCATAGGGCAGAGCTTAGAAGTGGGTGGGTTTTGATTCTGCATAGAGGAATGTTCTAACCATGGAGGAGGCTGCCTGGTGAGGTAATGAACTCCCCGTCGCTGGAGGCTGGTGCTCCCACCAGGGAGGGAACAGAGGGCTCATGTGGGATCCGAGGGAGGCCAGACCGAATGGTCTCTGGCAGGCATCGGGAGGTGCGGGTGCTGGGCAGGAGCCCACCTGGATGACTGACTGCCCCGGGGAGGGCCCCACTCAGCCTGCCTCAGGTCCCCTTCGTCTCTGTTCCACATTTATTTCTAAAAATTTTTTTTTTAATTTTTATTTATTTATGATAGTCACAGAGAGAGAGAGAGAGAGAGAGGCAGAGGGAGAAGCAGGCTCCATGCACCGGGAGCCCGACGTGGGACTCGATCCCGGGTCTCCAGGATCGCGCCCTGGGCCAAAGGCAGGCGCCAAACCGCTGCGCCACCCAGGGATCCCTCCACATTTATTTCTAAACATTCCCCAACCGAAGCCTTCCTTCCTCTCTAAGTGTGTTTTTAAGAGGTGGGAGACGGGCCTGGCTAAGTCGTCTCACTCCTACGGCGCCGGCTCCCAGACCAGGTCAGCCCAGGGCTCCAGCCACTGCGCCAAGGCTCTGACAACCAGCGCCCGCAGCCCCCGACGGCCGCCCGTGGTGGTCCTCTTCCTCCTGACCCTCCCCTGGGGCACCCACGGGGGCTGGGTCCCCACCAGGCGTCCAGCTCGGTGCCAGTGGCTTTGGGGAACCTTGCTCTGGCCAGCGAGGAAGACAGCGGCTGAGGGGGCGCCCCTTCGCCCTGGTCCGGACCCCCCTGGGCGCAGCAGCCCCTGCCCACTGCCCCCGGGCACCCCTGGGGCCCATCTCCTGTGCCCCGAGGCCACTGGCCCGGCCGGGCAGGCCCTGCTGTCAGCCTGGGAGCCGGGGCGGGCTGCCCCGCTTGCTCACTTCCTCCGTAATCATCTCATCTACACGGAGCGGCCAGAATCCGACTCAATAATCTAGGCAGACACGTTAAAAGTAATTATCAGTGTAACGCGTCCTGCACTGTCACCTTCCTGTGAAGACGGAAAAAAAAAGCTGAACCCGGCAAAAAAAAACCCAAACCCCATTGTCTGGAGGCCGTGCAGCCGCCCGCCAGGATTAATTACCCGGCAGCACTAGCACAGCCATCACCTCGCCACTGATTGGGAAACCAAGGACTTTAAGGATTCCCCTCTGCAGCCCAGCACCCTGCGCCCCCGTGAGCCCCGTGGGGAAACCCAGGGGCTGCCCTGGCCCCTCCTGCGGCCCGCACCTGGCGATGGCTCCCAGCCTCAGGCCACCACCCCTTCCTGCCAGGAGCCAGCACCCCCACTGAGTGGCAGAGCCTCCCTCCTGCCTCCTCTCCACCACCAGAATCTGCTCATCTCCAGCCCAAGCTGAAATGCAGCTGCTCTGAGGTGGAAGGCCACAGAAATCCTCCCCAGCTCCACACGCCCCCAGAGGGGCCTGGAAGCCGGGATTTGGAGGATTTGGAGGGCGGGTGCTGAGGATCTGGACAAGCCCATCTGGACAGCAAGCTCAGGCAGAGACATGACCACAGGGCTCCCACCCTGGGCATTCAGGGATCCCCAACAGAGCAAGCCACTCAAATGGCCAGATGGAGGGCAAGGGGTTTATAGGGATAGGGGAAGAACTGCAAGCTCAGAAGGCCTCCACCTTCTCCGGCTCAGACTCTAACCCCACCCCCTCGCACCGCACAGTGTTCCCCTTTCTGCAGCCCTCCCCACCCCTGTGCCCTGGGGCTGGCTCTCCCATCTCTGGCCTTCCCAGGCTCCGGCCCCCTCTCTTCCCTTCTCTGGCTCAACCCTGGTCATAGATATCATCTCTCTAGCCTCTTCTCTCCTTTCCTGCCGCCTTCCTACCTACCTCCCTCCCTACCCCCCACCTGATCTCTCACCACCCCTCTCTGCCAGCTCCACCACCTTGTTCCTTTGCCCAGAACCTCACACAATGAGACTGAGGCTCTGCTAGCTGCAGCTTGATCCCACATGATAAACCCATCCCCTCGGGCCTACGTACCAGGCCTCAGCTCCTCTGGTGCTCCCCACTAATTCTGGGATCCCAGAGATCAGATGCTCCTAGCAATCCAAGAGCCTCAGTGGCCCCCCAAACCCCTCACCACACTGTGGGAGGTGAGTCTCTGGGGCTGACCCGAGCCTGACCCCTGGAACCCTTCCATCTCTCCTTCCCGCTGGCTCTCAACTCACTTCTGGCAAGATCAGAGGCAGGGTGGGGCTGGCCTCTTTGCTCTCGCCAGGCTGGGGTGGGGGGGTGCCCAGTTAGACCCTAGGAAGCTGGCAGCCCCAAAGCTGGCCTCACCCAAGAGATGCAATTCAAATGCAATAAATTCCAACATCAGCCTTTACTGGGGATTCTGGAGGTGGGGGTGAGGGCACAGAGCGGGTTATAATTAGCATTCTCAGCATCCATGATCCCCAAGTAAGGTTGCCAAGAATGAGGGATGGGGAAGGCAGTGGCACCGCAGTGCCAGCAGCCCAGACTCACACGGCGGGCGGCTGCCAGCCTGACCAGAGCACAGCCTTCCTCCTCCCGCCTCATCTATATGATGCATCAGAACAGACTCACCGGCTTCAGAGGTGTGAGCCCCGCGTTGAAAAGCTAGAACTCTCCGCGCCCCAAGGCACCCCTCCCCCAGCTCCAGCTGGGGTCCTCCTCCCCCGCCCCTCAGGGCCCCCTTCTGAAGAGCGGGGCTCTGGATCTGAATCGTTCTAATCAGTCATCTCTCTGGCTGGCAGGTCCCTGGCGCGGGGAGAGGATGCTGTTGTGGTGACTGCAGGATCCAGCATCTTTCCCAGGCAGAAGCAGCTGGGCATGCTCCATCGGCTCCCGCGGGGATTTCAGGGCCACGTGACTCTCCCTCCCCAAGCTGTCACTTAGGATCAGGAGTAAATAGTCCCTGGAAAGGTTTAACTCCATCCACACCAGCGACAAGCTGCTAACCACCCATACATCCTGCCCAGGGGAGGATGGAGTAGTTCAGCACAGCCTTCCTAGCCTCCCATCACCAAGAAGAGTTGCCCCCCTTAAAGGGGATCCAGGGCCCCCCTCCTCCATGTACGCCGCAGTTTGCTGTTCTCCCACTAGAGTGCAGGGAACCAGAAGGTGCCCGGGGGTCTGGCATCATGAGGACTCACCAGACCTGCCGTGGTTCCCTTTCTTCTCTGTGGCTCTCTACCCTAGAGATGGGCACACTTCTGGGTGTCAAGAGGGCTTGGGAGGGGCCCTGGTGCCTTCACATCCCCTCTCCCCCAGTACATGTAATTTCATGAAATAACCTCTGGAGCTGGTTGGAGCCCATTACAAGGTTCCAGGACCTCCTAGGTCTCCAGCCCAAATGGTCTCCAGTGATCTTAGGCAGGGACGCCCACCAAGCCAGGGGGTGCCTGTGTCTGTTCAGAGGCGGAGGGAGGGCTTCAGACAATAGGACTGCAGCCCCATTTCTGCAAGCCCGTGCCATTAAAAGATCTCTCTTGCAATCTCTCTGTTTCTCTGGCTCGGTTTCCTTCTCTTCACATTTCTGCGCATGCTGGAACAATAACAGATTCTCTGCGAACATGGGTAAGTGCAAGGGGAAGACTGAGTTTCATAACCAGGATGAGAAAGATGGAACGAAGATGGGATATTTCCACCTGAACTTCCAGGCAGGGTCACTGGCTGTCAGTCCCAGTGCTTCTGAGACTCCGGAGCTGTAGACCAAACCAGGTAAGCTCCTGGGGCCACTTCTGAACACAGAAAGATTTCAAGAAGCAGGAGCTGGATGAAGGGTATCTGCAAGGGCTCACCCACCTGACTATTGTATCTTTTTCAAATATTCATCATTGCAACAACTTGATTTTAAAAATTAAGCTTCTCTTCACTAAAATGCACTATTTCTCTTTCTCTGGGGGTCTCTTTTAATATGATTTGAGTATAAGCATCATTTAACCAACTGAAGTCTTTATCTTTAAAGAGAATCTGCTATGGAAGGAGCAGGAGCACAAGCTTCCCTCCCCCAGTGCAGGAAGAACCCTGTTAGCAGGGAGGGGAGTCGTTACAGGGGGTCTGATCCACACCCCACTCCCACACACCCTCAGAGAGAGCTCTTGCAAGGCCTGTGCTTCCAACCCCAGAGTAGGCCAAGCTAGAGCTGAGATCTCAGGTTAGAGCAGTATGCACCTGCCTGCAGCTCTGGTGGGGAGGGGGATCCCTAAGTCACCCCCTCTCCTTCCCCCAGCCTGGCTGAGATGCTGAGTTCATTGGCTCTGAGAAAGGCATCCAGTTGAAGGGGCAGAGAAATCCTAGGTGCAGGCCTCGTGCCAGGCAGTACCGACTAAGTCCAGCCCACCTGCCCTGGCTCTCCAGGATTTGGCAGGTCGGCCCACTGCAGGCAGGGGGAGAGCCGGCTTCAAGCCAAACAAAGACCAGGGGTTCTGGGGGCTTCTCTGGCCTTGAGGAGCCAATGGAGCAAAGCAGGGTTGGGATCAGAGATTACAGCATCCCGGGGTGGGAGACAGGCAGGGTGGGGAAGGGGACAAGGACCCCATACTCCATCCCACACAATCCTTGGGCAGCTCAGAAAGGCAGGAGATGGACAGAAGGGCCTGCTGGGAGGCTTTCCTCTCTGGCAGACAGAGGGCAAGGGCTGCAGACAGATCCTCCGAGAGGTCTGAGCTGGCCCTGTGGATGCCTCTGGGCAATCTGGAGGCACAAGAGACCAAAGGGAGGACTCCTGTTGGGGCAGGTCTTGGTTTTAGGGGAGCAGGGTCACAGAGACATTACAGCAGGGGGCCTTAGAGTCCCAGCAAGAATGGGTAAAGAGGAGGAGAGAAAAGAAACTCCCTTCACCCAACCCACCTGCTGTCTCTTGCCAGCCCAGCCGTGGAGAAGGAAGATTTCTGTGACACTCAGGTGGGGAGAGTGTGAGGAGGAGGCGTGAGAGAGGGAGGCTCCTGAAGAAAGAGCCCCTGGAATCCATGTCCCTGGGGCTCCAAGGGGAAAGTCCAAAACCTACTGAGGTTTCAAGCCCAGTTCTACCCCTTACCAACTCAGCGACTTGGAACAAGTGACTTGGCTGTTGGGCCTCAGTTTACTTCATCTGCAAATGGGGTTTGTCTTCCCCAAGCCAAATACCCTCCAGGACCTGTTCTCATCTGTCTCTTTCTCTGCTGCTCTGGGAGGTTATGGGCCTCTGGGGTCACTAAGTGTCAGATTTGTTCCCCTGTGACTTCTCTCCTTTGTCCTGCCTGACCTCTGGAGACAACACAGCAGAAGTTCCCAGGGAGCCGCACCCTCTGGGGTCCCACGGGCTTGATTCTCTCTGATGACTCCCATGAGCGCCGGGTCGGGGGCCAGAGAGGGGCAGGGGTGGTGGGCAGAGGCCTGGGTTTCTGCATCCCCACCGTCTGCAGCCCCTGGCACAGCACAGAGCAGCCCATGGGGGCAGGGGTGTGCGGAGGGGGCGGCAGGGGCCCAGACTGGAACCAGTGTTTTCGGGCTCTGCAGAAAGCATCACTGCCATGTCTCCCTCCCTGCCAACTTCAGAGAAAGAGAGAGGCCCTCTTAGAGAATTGGCAAGCTCCACAGGGGGCTGCTGTAGCGGGAAGCAAAGGGGAGGGGCCTGGGGATGGGGTGTAACACATCCGGGTGTCTGAGCCACCAGGTCCATCCTGGCTGAGATGTGGCGAGGGATGGTGGAGATGGTCCTGGAGTGACCGACGGCAAGGCCTTCCTGGGGCTGATCATGCATGCTCTGGTGCCCTCCTCTGGATCGAAGCAGTACCCGCACGCAGGCCAGCCGGGGGTTTCACCCACATCTTAACCCTTGGCTTTTTTCCTCTCTGCACCACCGCCTGTCAGGGGCACCCTCAAAACCTCAGGCACACTTGAGCAATGACATCATAGATACCATGAGAGTCACCTCTCAAACACCACGAAGGGAAGGGCTTATCGACACACAGTCATCATAGTCATCTGATCCTGGGCAAATGTCAATGTGTGCTCATTGAAATTTGACTCCTCCACACCAGAAGGAAAAAGAAGTGGCTTTTCAAGCTGTCTGTATATCTGACTTTCATTGCTACCTCTTGGGATCCATGTCTGGGGTCCTCAGAGTTTCTAACTGACCCACCAACCAAATGTCACAAACCTTTGTAGAGAAAGAATCGTACAGGAAACCATGAAAATGAGCAAGTCAGAGCCTTCCTTCCTTCCTTCCTTCCTTCCTTCCTTCCTTCCTTCCTTCCTTCCTTCCTTCCTTCCTTCCCTCCCTCCCTCCCTCACGCAGTCAGGGTTTCTGGAACACTCCCCACCAACATCACTGTGTGAGCATGGCAGCAAAGATGTTGGAGGCAGCTGTGGCGTGATGCTAGGTGCACAGACTGCGAAATCAGGCAGACAGGGGCTGAATCCCAGCTTCACTTCCTAGAAGCTTCGTGACACTGAACATATTTTTTTACTCAGTTTTAAATCGCAGTTGTAAGTCTCAGTTTTCTCCTTCCTTGCTAAAACAGCTAGGGATGATAGCACCTCCCTCATGATGCTCTCGTGAGGCCTGATGTAGTGAAGCTCAGCTCTTGCCACTCTTGATGCAAGGGGTGGCCACCTCCTCTGGGAAAAGACATGAACGACTAATAGCTCGTTGAGATTTCATGACAATACATAATGAAATGATAGTGTCTATGTTTCCAGATTTTATGGCCACCCTACGCCTCCCCTGCTCTTGATGAGTTTTCCATCCAGACAGAGTGCCGGGCCAGGACCAGCAGATCAGTATCACCAGGGAACCTCTGCTAGAGATGCAAATTCTCAGACTTTCAGAAACAGAAACTTTAGGGGTGGGGCCAAACAATGTGTTTTAACAAGCCCTTCGGGTGATTTCAATGCACACTCAACACTGTGAACCACCAATCCAGGGAAAATAGCACACATGGAAACAATAATAACACAGGTGGGCTTCCCTAAAGGAGTGATGTCATGGGCAGGATTTTCAAGGAAAAGCAAGTGTGCACAGGTGGATACAAGCTCTGTAAGAGGAGAGATAAGCACTTGGAAAAGGCCAGGAAGCCTGGAAGAGAGGTGTGTGTTGAGGGAACCACAAATGATCTGTTCTGGAAGAGTGGGGAGTATGGGAGGTGAAGCTAGAGAAAGAAGGCAGGCAGCCAGATTTATTATTTTTTTTTATTTATTTATGATAGGCACACAGTGAGAGCGAGAGGCAGAGACACAGGCAGAGGGAGAAGCAGGCTCCATGCACCGGGAGCCCGACGTGGGACTCGATCCCGGGCCTCCAGGATCGCGCCCTGGGCCAAAGGCAGGCACCAAACCGCTGCGCCACCCAGGGATCCCAGGCAGCCAGATTTATAAAGCCCTTTCAAGTGCTTGAGTAAGGAATTCAGATCTTTTCCTACAACTGATGGGAAGCATGAAAGGTGTTACACGTAGAATGATGTGACCAAAGTTGCATTGTCGAAAACAAGCACTCTTGCAGCAGTATGGCCTGGAGGCAAGAAGATCCTTCTGGAAGCTGCTAGAATGATCCAGGGGAGGGTCCATGTGGGCATGAACTCAGGCTGTGGCCATGGGGTGAGAGAGATTTCGGAGAATTGACAGGCGTGGGGTTTGAGCCTGCCTCTGAGGGTTCTCCTCCCGTGGTGCTTCTGACATGGAACTGGTGTTGGCGAGGAAAAGGTGATGAGTTCGTGACTGGGCATGCTAAGCCAGCGGAGCCCAGGTTGCTCTGGGCTGGTGACTGGAGCAGGAGTCAACTATGCTTGTTGATCCCCCAACACTGCCCATTCATTTATTTCAGCAAACATCTTAGATTCCTATCATGCACCAGCAAGGTTCTAGGACACAGTGGAACACGAAGGAGCCAGAATCTGCTCTCAGGACTGCCATGGCAGTAGGGGAACACCAGCAGTAGGTAAGTCAAGAAATTTAGAACAGCCAACTTCCTAGTAGGTCGTAGGAAGAACAGAAAGAGGGTCTTGAAGCACCCGGCTGGCTCAGTTGGTAGCACATGAGACTCTTGATCTCAGAATTGTGAGTTTGAGCCCCATGTTGGGCGTAGAGTTTACTTTTCAAAAGGGGAGGTGGGAAGAGGGTCTAAGAAAGAGCAGAGTGAGGCAGGGGATGGAGTAGTCAGGAGAAGTCACTCTGATAACACTTGAGCTAAATGACATGTAGGTGCCAGATACACAAAAACAGGAGGAGAGGGCTCCCACGCAGAGGAAACAGCAAATGCAAAGGTCCTGCGGTAAGAATGAATTTGTCACGATGCAGGGAAAGACGAGGATCGCCATAGTTGTGGGGGATGAGATCAGAGAGGTTGAGGGCCAGGCCACAGCTGGTGGTAAGTGTTCAGGGCCAGAGAAGATGAGCCCATACAGGTGAGAGTACCCAGAAGATGGTCTCAAGCACCAGATTCACATAAGGAACATGCAGATGGTATCGCCAAGGAGAAGAGAGGAAAGAAACCTTAACCACAGCGAGGATTTCAGTTCAATTTCAGGGAAAGCTCAGGCCACAGGAGCCACGTGGTATCTGAACAATCTCCAAAGCGGAGAATTTGTTCATTCTGTTTCATTTTTGTTTCAAGAAGATGGTTACCAGCCAAGCTGGTGTAGTGCTGGTTGGCCTCGAGGCAGGGGATGGACGGATGAGCTCTCCTGAAGGATGAATGAAGATGTGGAAGGAGCGCAGGAGGGGCGAGGGCTGAGCAGGGCCGGGATTTCTGCGGCCTTGCCCACGCCCTAGCTGTCTTCGCAGCCACTGTCTCCCAGCCCCGTAGACTCAAAGGCCAGACCAAGCACAGGTCTGTGCGCGCCCAGCCCCGCCTGGGGGACCAAAGCCAGGACCCAGCCTGCCTGGGAGATGGAGAGACCCCAGCCGAGGGACAGGACCATCTGTCACCATACATGAGAGCGCCAGTACCCCAGCCCATGGAAGGGCGTGGCCAACCCCCAGAGAGAAACAGCACTACACACACCCCTGCCACCTCCGGGGTCACACGCGCCCGAACGGGAGAGCAAGAGAGACTGAGTCGGCCTTGCCCCCCCCGCCCACCTGCCTGGGCACCCTCGCTCGCACCTTCCCGCCACCCGGCTCCACTTCCTGCCTGTTTGGGCATCATGGTGCTCTGTCTCCTTCCTTTGAGCCTTTGTCCTGGGTGTGTCTAAAGTAGCCTCTTTGCTTTACTTTATGGAGCTATTTCCCTCCCCACCATTCCGCCCCACACAACACTCCCTCCACCCACCTCAACCAGGAAAACTTCCCATGACCAACACTGGCTCTCTCAGACCAAGAGAAAGACGCCCCTCCCATGTGCACACCCCCCACACCCCCAGCTCTCTCTGCCACGATTGCTCAGAAGCCTTGAGGCCTCCTGGCCATTCACAGACCCTCACCACCCCAAAGCCTTCTGCGCATGAGCAGACCTTTTAAGCGCCTCTCCTCCCAAGCAGGCCTCAGTGACGAGGACGACTGCAGGCCCAACAACCAGACCAGAAAGAAAGCCCACGTTACTCACTTGATGAAATACACAGCTCCCTCCTGGGTAGAATCCATCTCCCAGCCCTTGGGCAATCCTGTGTGGAAACAAAATCATAACCTGACTCTCTCTTCTCAACCACGCAAACCCGATCTGCACTTAGCAGGGATGAGGCAGGGAGAGAGCTAGGAAAATTCACAGACAAGCCAATAGGGCTCAAACCAACCCTCTCACCCTTTTTGGTCCATTATTCCTATCAGTCTGTTTCCAGGAAATAATAAGAGGGATGGCAGTGAATGGGACATTCCCTATCTATGAGCAGTGAAGTTACCAAATGGATCATTGCCTTCCACGGTTGGCTCGTTCAGTGCACAAGCTTTCCTTGAGCATCTCCTCTGGGCCAGTGAACTCACAGATGGCTGCCCTGGAAGGATCATCCCACAGCTCCCTCATATCACAGAAGCACAAGCTAGAGCCAAGGGCGGGTCACTTGCCCCAAGCCTCACGGGTTGTCAGCACCCAAGATCAGACCGAGACTCAAGCCTGCAAACAAACCCCAGCCCAAATGATCACCTATGGCTTCTGCCGCCTCTGGACAAGATGCTGACGACTTAGGAAATAAGTCAGTTAGGAAAATGGAGAGACTTAAAAAAACTTTTTTAATTGACATATAATCGACGTAACATTAAATTAGTCTCCGGTGTACAGGGTAATGATCTGTGATTTGGATACATTGAGAAATGATCAGCATAAGACTAGTGACCATCTGTCACCATACATAGTGATGATTTTGTTTTTCTCATGACGAGAACTTTTAGGATTTACTCTCTTGGCAACTTTCAAGTATGTGCCAACTTCAATATTATTGACTACAGCCGCCATCCTGTATACTACATATTTATTTACTTTATAATTAGGACTTTGTACCTCTTGACCTCCTCTACCTATCTGGCCCCCAACCAGCTTCCCTTCCCTCTATAACCACCATTCTCTTCCATTATCGGTGGGTTTTTTTTTTTAATTTTTTTTTTATTATTTATTTATGATAGTCACATAGAGAGAGAGAGAGGCAGAGACATAGGCAGAGGGAGAAGCAGGCTCCATGCACCGGGAGCCCGACGTGGGATTCGATCCCGGGTCTCCAGGATCGCGCCCTGGGCCAAAGGCAGGCGCTAAACCGCTGCGCCACCCAGGGATCCCTATCGGTGGGTTTTGCTGGGTTTGTTCATTTATTTGCTGTTCAGATTCCACATAAAAGTGACATCATATGATATCTGTCTTTCTCATTTCACTTAGTACAATTTTCTCAAGGTCCATCCTTGCTGTCACAAATGGCAAGATTTTATTCTTTTTTATGGCCAGGTAGTATTCTATCAGATGCATCTACCATATTTTTGCCCATTCACCCAAAAATGGACACTTAGGTTTTTTTCCATATCATGACTATGTCAATAATGCTGCAGTGAACATGGGGGTGCATATCTCTTTAAATTAGTGTTTTTGTTTCCTATGATCCAGTGGAATTGCTGGATCATAGGGCAATTATTTTATTTTCTGAGGAACCTCCACACTATTTTCCACAATGGCTGGACCAGTTTGCATTCCCACCAACAGTGCAAGACAGTTCCTCTTTCTCTACACCCTCGCCAATGCGTGTTATTTCTAGTCTTTTCGATGAGAGCCATTCTAACATCTGTGCTATAATATATCATTGTAGTTTTGACTGCGCTTTCCTGATGATTAGTGATGTTAAGCATCTTTTTTATGTGCCTATTTTATGTGCCATCTATATGTCTTCTTTGGAAAGATGTCTTCTGGGCAGCCTAGGTGGCTCAGTGGTTTAGCACCACGTTCAGCCCAGGGCATGATCCTGGGAATCTGGGATCGAGTCCCACGTTGGGCTCCCTGCATGGAGCCTGCTTCTCCCTCTGCCTGTGTCTCTGCCTCTGTCTCTCATGACTGAATAAATAAAATCTTAAAAAAATAAAAAAAGGAAAGATGTCTTCTGCCCATTTTTGATCAGATAGGTTTTTTTTTTTGTTTGGGTTTTTTGTTTGTTTTTTGGTTTTGGGGGGCGGTTTGTTTTGCTATTGAGTTGTAAGAGTTCTTTACATAGTTTAGATATTAACCCCTTGTCAGGTATATGATTTGCACCTATTTTCTCCCATTCTGTAGATTGCCTTTCCATTTTGTTGATGGTTTCTTTTGCTATGCAGAAACTTTTTAGTTTGATGCAGTCCCATTTGTTTATTTTTGCTTTTGCTGCCCTTGCTTTTAGAGTCAGCTCCAAAAAATCATCTCTGAGACCAATGTCAAGGATTTTACTGCCTATGTTTTCTTCTAGAAATTTTATGGTTTCAGGTCTTACATTCAAATCTTTAATCCATTTTGAGTTAATTTTTGTGTCTGATGCAAAATAGTGGTCCAGTTCCATTCTTTTGCATGTAGCTGTCCAATTTGCAGGTAGCTGTCCAAACATCATTTAAAGAGACTGTCCTTTCTCCACTGTATTTCTTGCCTCATTTGTCGTAAATTAATTGACCATATATATGCTTAGGTTTATTTCTGGGAATCTTTGAAATAAATACCACTTGATCATGGTAAATGATCCCATTAATGCATTGTCGAATTCAGTTTGCTGATACTTTGTTGAGAATTTTAATTTTTGCATCTATATTCATCAGGAATATGTCAGCCTGTCATTTTGCTTTTTTTTTTTTCTTTTTTCAAAGATTTTATTTATCTATTCATGAGAGACACAGAGAGAAAGAGGCAGAGACACAGGCAGAGGGAGAAGTAGGCTCTATGTAGAGAGCCTGATGCAGGACTTGTTCCCAGAACCCCGGGATCACATCCCAAGCCAAAGGCAGCTGCTCAACCGCTGAGCCACCCAGGTGTCCCTCATTTTCTTTTTTCATGGTGTCTTTGCCTGGATTTGGTATCAGGGTAATGCTGGCCTTGTAAAATGAATTTGGAAGCAAGCTTTCCTCTTCAATTTCTTGGAAGAGTTTGAGAAACATAGGTATTAAATCTTCTTTGAATGTTTGAATCTTCATTTACCAGTGAAGCCATCTGGTCCTGCGTTTTTGTTTGTTGGGAGGTTTTTGATTACTGATTCAATCTCCTTACTAGTAATCACTGTATTCACATTTACTATCTCTTCGTGATTCAGTCTTAGAAGATGGCACGTTTCTAGGAATTTTTCCATTCCTTCTGGGTTGTGTAATTTGTTGGCATATAATTGTTCACAGTAGTGTCTTATGACCCTTTGTATTTCTCTGGTGTCAGTTGTCAGCTTCTCTTTCATTTCTGATTTTATTTATTTGAACCCTTTCTCTCTTTTTCTTGGTAAGTCTAGCTAAAGATTTTTCAATTTTATCTTTTTGAAGAACCAGCTCTGTTCATCTTTTCTTTTCTTTTTGTTTTTTTTTTGTTTATCTTTTCTATTGTCTTTCCAGTCTCCATTTATTTCCACTCTGAGCTTTGTTATTTCCTTCCTTCATTAACTTTGGGCTTCGTTTGTTATTCTTTTTTTTTTTTGTTCCTTTAGATGGATTGGTTATTTGAGATTTTCTTGTTTTTTAGGGTAGGTCCATATTGCTATGAACTTTCCTCTTGGATCTGTTTTTGCTGCATCCCATAGATTTCGGTATGTCATATTTCTGTTTTCATTTGCCTCAAGGTATTTTGTCATTTCTCCTTTGATTTATTTGTCGACCCATTGGTTGGTCAGTAGCACATTGTTTAGTCTCCATATATTGTGACTTTTCCAGTGTTCTTCTTGTAATTATTTTTAGTTTCATACCACTGTAGTCAGAAAAGGTGCTTGATACTTCAATCTTCTTAAGTGTACTGAGACTTGTTTTGTGTTTTACCATATGATCTACTCTGGAAATTATTCCATGTGCACTTGAGAAGAGTGTGGATCCTACTGGTTTAAGGTGGAATATCTTATCTACCAAGTTTGTTTGGTCTAATGTGTCATTTAAGGTCAATGTTTCTTTACTGATTTTCTGTCTGATTGAGCTATAAAAATATTTTTAATAGCACCTCTGGAAAAAAAAATCCATGGAAATGCTCAGAGCGAAGAATTGCAGGCTCACAGAGTGAGCAAGAACTAAACAGCTGAGGAAGCTGACCACAGCTCAGAGGTGCCCTGGAAATCCTTGCAGGTGGTGGTGGCCCCTGCTGAGCAGCTCCAGAGAGGCTGAGCACCTCTATCTCCTAAGAGTGCTCTATTAGGTACCATTTTGTCCTACCCATCCTTCCTGCACAAAAAACATCCTGCTTCCTTGGCAAACAGGATTTCTCCACCCCAAAGCAGAAGGGGAGTCTTCTGATAAACGCAAGGGAACCCACTGTCAGAAGTGGGGACAGGCAGGGCACTGTAGAGATCATTCCTTCTGAGCATGCAAGAGCCCTGTGGCTGATACATTACAAAACAGGTATGGATTCTCTTGACAGTCACTGTTACTTTTCTGGTCAGGCCAAACACTTGCCCTGTGTACTAGGTTTTATAAAACATGGCTATTCATTTTTGGTCTGAATCTTTCCCACCATGTTATCAGCTGCCTCAGAGCACAAGCTGCTGGTGAGCAGAGCCTGGATTCTATAGAGTGGTGGGCCCAGTTTTTATCATTCATTTTACTTTATGTTTATTAAGGGTCTATATTTCATGGTTACTATTTTTTTTAAGATTTTATTTATTTATGAAAGACACAGAGACACAGGCAGAGGGAGAAGCAGGCTCCATGCAGGGAGCCTGACATGGGACTCGATCCCGAGTCTCCAGGATCACGCCCTGGGCTGAAGTTGGCACTAAACCGCTGAGCCACCCGGGGGGCCCTCCATGGTTACTATTGATGGTGATGCTGCTGCTTCAATGGAGCAGGGAAGCCAGTGAGTCCAGCTCCCCTCTCAAGACTTAGTCTATAGAAATAACACCAGCTCCCACTTAGTGCTTCCTTCCTCTACACAACACATTTTACCGCCGTTAGCACATTTAATTTGCACAGTAACAGTATGTAACAGTATGTAATAGGCATCAGCTTGAACATTTTCATAGATGAGGAAACGGAGACCCAGAGAGGTTAATCAACTTGCTTAAGGTCACACAGGAAGTGTCTGGGCCAGGATGTGAGTCTGGTCTACTGCTTCCAAAGCTGACATTCTTTCCTCTGTGCTGCTCCATAAATGCTACTTGTTCCCTCTCTCCCTGTGGGAGGACATTCCCATTCAGAAGGGCGTGGGTTGGCAGTCTCCCCAAGTAGAGGGATCCCCATTGGGTCAGAATCATAAATAATCCTGCCACTGTGATGTGCCTGGGAAAGAGGCCAGCGTGGATTATGTCCCCTGCCTTTTCCAGCAACTTCCCTCCACACTGCCCTCTGTGCCTGGGCAACACCAAGAGAGCTTATATTCCTGTCCAGGCGGAGTGCCCGCTGAGGCAGCTGCCCTCCCAGCAAGCTTCAGGGGCATCTTAACTCCTTCCCAGCCTCAAACAACCAGCTGGCTGCAGCCCCAAATGAAATCATTGGCTTGGAGGCTTGGATTTCTCTTCCAATCCCACCTGGAGTCATCATGATATAGATGAGATCAGCTTTGAAACACTGACAGCAGCAAAAACACCCAGCCAGGAACAGAATGCAGCCTGGCCTTGGGGTCCAGAGGCCCCGCTTCGCATCAAAAATAACAACAATGACAATAACAACAGCAGTCACCTCCATTGATGGTGATTCTCTCGGGGAGCCTTTGCTACTACCTTCGGAGGTTCCATAATCCTATCCCTGTTTTACAAACGAAGAAGCCAAGTCCTGGAAGATTTCAACCGCTGGCTCAGGATCACACTAATAGCAAGTAGAGCCCAGGTGTGAGCTCTGGTCTCTCTGCCTCTAGAACTTAGGCGTTTAACCCCAATGCAGCTTTGCTTAGTAGCTGAGCGGCCTTGGGCCATGTACACTTCCTCTCTGCTCCTCCATTTTCCTACCTTTGAAAGTAGTTGAACTCCAGGATCCCTGAAGTCCCTTCCAGCTTGAACAACACAATGATTCCAGCCCAGAATCTAAAAGAAAGGAGGCTCTGGGCGGGCCAATGCCTTAACCCAATGTGTCCGGCAGTGCCAGCCATGCCCCATGAATGGCCAAAGCTCCTAGAGCCACATGACTGGTGTGCAGTCAAGGAATGGGCTGGAAAGCCAGTGAGGGTAAGGCCGTGGTGGCATTCTGAAGAGGATGATTGCTTGTCTGCTTGAAGTACCCCAGCCCTTTTCCTTCTTGGTGTCTCTGCCTCCCCAGTATAGACTGAAATCTTGCCTGTAATGTCCCCACTTTGCCACCAGCCTTGGAGTTTCTTCAAGACTAGCAATGGGGTCTTCTCCATAGTAAGCAATCAATGTGGGCCCTGGCTCCCTTTCCTTCAAGTTCTCCTCAAGGTGAAGGAATTCCTCCTAGCCATCTGGAGCTATTTAAGTTTAAATTAATTAAAATTTAAATTCAGTTCCTCAGCCACACTAATCACATGTCAATTGCTCAGCAGCTACATGTGGTTAATGGTGACTACATTGGGCAGCACAGAGAGAGAACACTGCCGTCATGGCATACGGCTCTATGGTATAGCACCAGGAGCAGGGGTTCGGCCTAGGTCAGGAGCTCTGAAGATGGAGGGGATTTTCTCACTGGGCAGAGGGATGAAAGAGAAGTCAAATCGGTGTACTCCAAAGTCTGTCCCACATACTAACTGTAGAGCTGGAAACTTGGAAAGACTGTCAGGTGAACATTAACCCTCCTTCCTGCACCTTCCCCTAGATGGTGGTCCAAATGCTAAGCTGAATCCATCCATGGAGAAAAGAAAAAGTGAAAAGCAAAGTCAGGTCAAGGGATTTGTAAGGCTGCCTCAAGCCACTGCTTCTTCCTGGATTGCAAAGGACAGCCGAGCTCCTTACCTGGGCTGGAGGAGTGTCCACTCTGGATGGGGGATTCCGTGCCAGGGTGCATCCAGCTGGTTGACTTTTCCTCATCACTATGGAACACAAATAAGAAAGTGTCAGATACAAGAGAGGCCTCGCTGGGTAGATCACCCCTCTCCAAATTCACATCGACCCTGACTGTCTCATCCCAGACACGTGAGATGGGCGAATCCACACTGCCATTCATTCATTCATTCATTCATTCAGATTCACAAAGCATTTACTGAGCAGACGCCGAGGATTCAGAAATGAATAATAGTTGACCCTGACCTCAAAGAAGCTCTAACCCACTGGGGAAACAGACATATAAAAAGATAGTTGCAGTACGATGTGAAAATAAGTAGATCCTCGTATAGCCACGCATAGAGAGCATTATCCCATCATAGAGGAGTGAGGGCTAACCAGGATGAAATTAAGGAAGGGGAACAGCATGAAGGCTTCTTCAGTAAAGAGGTGACATTTGAGGTGACGGGTGAAGTCTCTGGGGAGACCATGGGAGGTCCTTACCTGGCAGCTTCTCAATGGATATGAAAGAAGGAGGCTGCGTAAACCCAGTCTTTGGGTGTCTACAATGCTAAATATTTTCATTGACAAAAGTCCTTCACATTAGGAACTTTACAGATGATGAATCTGAGGTTCAGAGAAGTTAAATGATTTGCCCCAAATCATACAATCAATAAGTGATGAAGCCAGGATTCTAATATCTTACTCCCAGCAAAGTAGGCTCCCCAACACTTCAGATCCTCTGGGTTTAAGTCAGAAAGCATATACATCTATCGACACTTCTCAACCCCCAACCAAGTGACACTGATTTTTCCAGAGCCATGAGTGACCCAGCATGAAGCACCTGACATCTGCGGCCAATCCAGGTATGCGGAGGAGAGGATGCTCAGATCACTTGTATCATCCAGACGTTAGGGTGGGGCTGTGAGGCCCAGAACAGGACTCCACTCACTGCTTTCAAAGTATCATTAATACTTTAATTAATATAATAAACCCCATTAAGAAGGGTTCCATTAAATTTGTATTGAAGTAAGATATATAATACTACAGGTACTTAAAGTACACAATTTATTTTTTTAAGATTTTATTTATTTATTCATGAGTGACAGAGAGAGAGAGAGAGAGAGAGAGAGAGGCAGAGGGAAATGCAGGCTCCATGCAGGGAGCCCGACGCGGGACCCGATCCCGGGACTCCAGGATCACACCCGGGGCCGAAGGTGGCGCTACACCGCTGAGCCACCCGGGCTGCCCTAAAGTATACAATTTAAAGTTTTGGCATGTGTATGTACTTGTGAAACTATCACCAAAATCAAGATGTGAACCCCCCAGATTTTCTTTGTGCCCCTTGTAATCCCTCCTTCCCACCCTGCCAGCTCTTGCCACCTGCACCCTCCCCCCAGCAACCACTGATCTGCTTCCTGTCACTATAGATTAGTCTGTGTGTTCTCAAGTTTCTAGAACTTTATATAAATGGAATCATGCAAGCTAGACTTCTGACTTCTTTCTCTCTTCTTCTTTTTTCCTCCTTCTTTCCTTCCTTCCCTTTCTTTCCTCTTTCTCTCTTCCCTCCCTGCAGCAGCACGTGTTCGTGGTTGATTCTGTTTCCCAGCTGACGAGGATTTCGTCACAGGCTATACCACAGTGAGGGACATTCGGGTTGTTTTCACTTTGGGCCATCATAAATAAAACTGCTGTCAACATCTATGTCTAGGTCTTCGTGTGGACACATGCTTTCTTTTCACTTGACCCCATGACTGTTCCCCCTGGTTTGGACACCTGCCACCTATAGGAGGGGACTGCCTAGCTGACCCACCCCTCTGACAAGGAGAGAAGAAACAGAGTCACTATTCTAGTGCTCCACCCCCCCCCCCGCCCACCAGGGCCCTGGAGCCATGTGCACCCTGAGGCCCTGTGATGTGGGCTTTGGTCCTGGGCCACAGTGGGAGAGGAAGCCCAGGGAGGAGAGAGCCAGCACTACAGTGTACGTGTGTGTGGAAACCCACGCTCTTACACCTCCTCTTCAGCCGCCCTGAGACCTTCCGGCCTGAGTGCTCTTCTCCTCTCACAGTTGCTCCCTCAGACTACACAACTACCTCGAGCCCTCCTGAATATCATGGACAGTCCCAGGGTCACAGAGGTGGCCACAACCCCAACACACCATCAACCACTTCGTCCTGTTGTGCTACTCTCTCATCAGCTCTCAGCCCAGAAAGACGCAGTCACAGGCTGTCTACACCCTGACTTTGGGCTGACAGGGGCCTGCAAACCTGGGAAGACCAATGTCACTATAAATCCACAATCCCCATGCTCACCTGGAATCTTCTTCTGGGGCCCCCACCAGCTGCCATTGGCAGAGTGTTCTAAAGCTTCCCCACCAGCCTCAAGTCCCTCCCTGGCCTCCCTTGGCCTCCCTTTCCCTCCCCCGTCCCCATCCTCAATGGACAATCTTATTGCTTACTTCAAGGAAAAATAGAGACCATCAAGCAGGAGCTTCTTCAATACACCCAACCAGCACCCCCACAAAGAACCCATATCCCCACCTCAATACTTGCCTCTACACTGGGGAGGAACTGGCCTTCCCCCAGTTAGGGGTTATCCCTCTGCCTGTGTTACACTCCCCGTCTTCTCCTGTCTTTTCTAGAACCTTATTCTATTGGGCATCACAGGCTCATATCTTCAACTGCTCTCTCTCTCTCTCTCTCTCTCTCTCTCTCTCTCATCATCATCATCCCTTTAGCCCCACTCTGGTCTGTGTCTTTCAGTCTGAACCCCCACTTCCCTCTCAATGCCACCTCCCCTTACAGCTTCCTGCCTCATGCTCCTCTTGTTACTAGCCCAGCATCCTTCCTGGAAACTGGTCCCTTCCGCTGCCTCCACTTTCTGGCCTCCCTGTCATCCATCCTTTGCAATCTGCTTTCTGTCCTCAACCCCTCCCCCTGAAACCATTTTTCCTAGAGGTCAATAACGAGCTCCCTATTTCCTAAATCTAGTAGGTGCTTTACAGCTTCAGCTCATTTGGCCTTTCCATACTGACCACTCCTTCCTCCTAACACCCCTCTCCCTCGCCTTCTAGGGCAGCGCCCTTCCCTGGCCCTGATGCCATTCACCCTGAGATCCCTGGTCTCTCCTCCTCTATCCTCTCCTTCAACACTGGTGCTGCCTGGGTACCCCGTCTTCTTGATCACACACTTCTGGATGGTTCCATCCCTACGCAATGATTTCCCCAGCTGGGGAATCCCCTCCTGTGAGAGACAGAGAGAGAGAGAGAGAGAGGCAGAGGGAAAAGCAGGCTCCACGCAGAATGCCCGACACGGGACCCGATCCCGGGACTCCAGGATCACGCCCCGGGCCGAAGGTGGCACTAAACCGCTGAGCCACCCGGGCTGCCCTAAAGTATACAATTTAAAGTTTTGGCATGTGTATGTACTTGTGAAACTATCACCAAAATCAAGACGTGAACCACCCAGATTTTCTTTGTGCCCCTTGTAATTCCTCCTTCCCACCCTGCCAGCTCTTGCCACCCGCACCCTCCCCCCAGGACTCCCCTTCTAGCCCAGACTGCTCTCTTGAACTTCAATCCTGTACAGCCCCTTGTCTGTCAGCTATCACCTCCCAGAGGTCCCATAGGAACTTCAAACTCAATACCTCCCCCTGAACATTTGCTCCGCCTCGTCCCATACTCCTGATCTCTGTCAAACTCAAGTTAAAAAATGTCTGAGATTGGTCTTCGATTTTTCCTTTTCTCTGTCTTCTCCAACATTCAGGCAGTAAATGAACACCCTCCGTTCTACTCCTAAAGACTTCTCCTATCTCCCCTCCCCTATCCTCACTGCCAAAACCCAGGCCCCATCAGCCATCCCCTGGACTTGGGCAGTTGCTCTCCATATGCCAAGTCTCTCCCTCTGCCTCCCTATCTTCAAGTCATCATCTGCCCCCCACCCCCAGCTGCTGGGTGGGGGGATCCTGCCAAGCCCAGGTCTAAGTGTGTCAATCTCATGCCCTGGCATCCACCGGCACCCTTCTTCCCACATGCCTCTGCTAAGGGACCCTTTCTCCCTGATCCTCTGCTCCAGAATCAGCTCAAACGTCTCCTCCTCCGGAAGGTCCTCCCTCCACTCCCCAGAGAACGCTACTTCTTTCTTCCTTGTGTTCCTAGACCATCATGCAAAATACCTCTAGAATATATCCTATTATTTCCTAGGTATTTTTTTTAAAGATTTTATTTATTCATGAGAGACATAGGCAGAGGGAGAAGCAGGGTCCTCATGGGGAGTGTGATGCGGGACTTGATCCCAGGACCCTGGGATCATGACCCGAACTAAATGCAGATGCTCAACTTACTGAGCCACTGAGCCACCCAGGCACCCCTCCCCCCTCCACCTAAGTATCTGCATTTTCTTCCCACAACCTTCAAGGAAAAAACCTGTCTCTTCTTGGGACTTTTATCTGTAATGCCAAGTGAGGTGGCACACAAATAGTGGTCACTCAAATGTTCCCAGAGTAAGAGACTAAGAAAAGCTGGAAGGCAAGCAAGAGTTTGGGAAGAAAGATGAGAAGAGGTGAATTAACCACCTGGACTGGGGAGCTTGTGGAAACACACCGCGAAGGCCGCACCCCAGAAGGCAATCGCAATCTCAGGGGGTGGGGCCCAGGAATCAGCCCTTTGTCATAAATTCCTTGGGTGATTTTTATGGACTCCAAAGTCCCAAACCATTGACCAAAGGGACTGCAGTTTTAATACCAGTGAAGTTGTTATTTAAGAATCTGACCCAAGGTCAAGAACTTCCATGGAGTTAATTTCTAAGATAATCTAATTGCACCATCAATTATGATCCCGGTGATGATAATTACAGAAGGGCCTAAAGCAAGCGTGGAAGCTGAGAAGCACCAGCGAGAAACCGCTGGCCGCCCCGGGGACTGCTACAAAGGCCGCGGGTGCAGGGGGAAGGCCGTGCACTCCAGTCATCGGGTACTGGGCTCATCTGAGCTCTGATGAGCAAAAGCGGTTTTATCACAGACGAGTACTCTCCACCCCTGCAGCCCTGGCTTCCCCATCTGAGCAGTGAGGGGGTCGCAGCCGAGGCTCCTTTGAGCTCTGATGTTCTGTGAGTGGCTGTCTTGAGGAAGAGAACCATCACGTGTGGGTAGCGGTCCCCAATGCTGCGCTGCTGGACTTGCCATATTATCGGGAGATTTCTATCCTGGCAAAGAAGGACTACAGTAGGAGCGGGCCAAAATAGCACCAGCGGGGCCACTCTGCTATGATGAGACCGTGCCAGAGCCAGTTTGGCTTATGAAATTAATATAAGGGCACTGGCATGTTCACTGGGAGCAGCAGAGGCTTCCTCTCTTTAAAGAACGCCAAATGCAGCATGGGCATCTTCTCCCTCCCCTTAGCCACAGCCCCATAAGGAAGCAGGAGGGGAGAGGGGGCTGCCGGGGGTGGAGTCCTGGGATGACGGGAGGCCCAGGCAGGGTCTCCAGGTGTGATGTCACTTTGCCCAAGTGTTCTTGTTGGAGAATCTGCGGTGGGGGCAGGAGAAAGCACGTCCCCCTGGCCCTTTCGGTGGATGGGGCTGAAAGGAAGGGGCCCGCTGGGCACGGGGTCGGGGCCGCCCTCCTCTGGGCAGCTGCTGGCCTCTAGGGCCTGGCGGGGGGGGGGGGGGGCGCGGCGCGGCGGGGCGGGGCGGGGCGGGGAGCCGGAGAGGCCCGCACCTGCCGCCCGCACCTGCCGCCCGCACCCGCCTTCCCAGCCCAGGGCAGGCCCGCCGAGGCCGGACTTTGACCCAAGGAGGAAAAGGCGGGAGCCGCATCCGAGCAGGCGGGGCCACAAACTTCTCAGTCGCGCGTGCCCTTCCCGCCGCCGCTCCCGGCCGCCCCGCCTGCCCCCGCCGCGCCACCTTCCAAGTCGGACAACTCCGGAGGAAGAAGGAAACGGCAAGACTAGAGAGCACGTACTTGATGAAGAAGACTCTGCCCCCGCGGTCAACTCCGTAGGTCCACCGGCCGGGCAAGTCCAGCCAGGCGATCTCCTCGGCCATCGCGCGTCCTGGAGCCCCCGCCGGCCGCCCGGGATGCGGGGATGCGCGGGGCGCGGGGGGCGCGGGGGATGCGCGGGTGCAGGGGATGCGGGGCGCGCGGGGGATGCGGGGCGCGGGGCGCCTTCCTGCCCGGCCGCCCTCCCTCCCTCCCGCGGGCTGGGGCCGGGGCCGGGGCGCAGCGGGAGACTCAGCCCGGCCGGCCCGCGGCACCGCCTCCTCCGCCTCCGCCCCCGCCCCCGCCCCGCCCCCGCCCCGCCCCCGCCCCCGCCGAGCGCTGTCCCGCCGCCCCGGGAGCAGGTCGCGCCTCCGCCCCGCCGCCCACCTGCACTGGAGCCGCGGGCCGGGGAGGGAAGCGCCCGGCGGGTCCCCGAGCCCTGGTCGGCCGGAGGGGCTCGAACCGCGGCGCCAGGGGCCGTGTCCGGGCGCGGAGCGCGAGAGGCCGAGCGGTCAGACCTGGCCCCGCGGCGGGAGGTCGGGGGAGAACAAAGGTCAGCCGCGGGCGGGGGCAGCGGGGCCCGGCGGCCTCTCGGCCCAGCCAGCGCCCACTTCGGCCTCTGGCACTTCCTCCAAGAAGCCGCCCGTGACTAAGGAGAATCAGGCCGAGGCCGCGGGGCGCGCCCGAAGACCGGCAGCTTTTGTGCCTCTTGCGCCTGAACTTGCACCAGAAGACGAAAAGGGAAGGAAGGAGAAAAAAAAAAAAAAGAAAGAAAGAAAAAAGAAAGGGAGGGAGGGAGTGTGTTCCGTGTGCAGAATGCAGGTTGCAGGCATTCAAAACTGGCATCTCAAAAGCGGAATCGCAAGAGCCCGCGGTCCTTTTATCTCCGTATCAACGCGGGAGCTCAGTGAGCTTTCCCCATCACTCGGGACCCGCCCCTGGGGCTCCCATTAGGCGCCGCCGTTCCAATCCGTGTGTTAGACCCGACCCATGCCCATGCCTTAGACGAAGGAGAGAGACACCGAGCCTTTGGAGGAAGCGGCATGTTCCGCGGCAGCTGGCGAGCATTCTTCCTGTGAGCACCCTAAGGGATCTGATCCCTGTTCCACCTAAACTGTGCCTGCCCCTATGTCACCTCCTCCAGGAAGCCATGCCTGCTTGACTCCACCCCAGCCAGATTGGTGTATCCACCCTTTATGTGTCCTGGTACCTTATTAATAATCCTATAGTGAGTGGAACTTAGCGCACTGTAGAGCAATCCTTGATTTACTCATCTGTCCCCTTCATTGGGCTGTGTGCCCCTCAAAGCAGGGGCTCATCTTATGCATCTTTATAGCCCTAGCACCAACCTCGGGCACCTACTTAATGTTTGATGAATGACTGATACTGTCTTGGCTGGGAAAACTCTTTTTTTAAATCATTTTCTAAAAAGATTTATCTATTTATTTATTTATTTATTTATTTATTTATTTATTTATAGAAAGGGAGGGAGGAGGAGGAGGGAGATGGGAGGGGGAAAGAATCCCAAGTAGGCTCCCCCCTGAGCACACAGCTGATCACAGATTCATGACCCTGAGATCACCACCTGAGTCAAAAGCAAGAGTCAGTTACTAAACACGACTGAGCCACCCAGATGCCCAGAGCCTGGGAACAACTCTTAACTCTAACCACAGTCCTGTACTTGGGGGCTCACTTACGGGTCTGCTGAATATAACCATCAGCCGTATCAAGGTACGTGTAGGAAGTGTTTTCTGTTGAATGAAACAGACAGGGAGCCTTCCTAGGTATCTCAGTGCTCAACCCGGGGGCCTTGGTGTGTATACTGCTGCTGGACAGTGAAGCCAGAAGATGCCTCAGGGAACGTCTAGTCCAATCCTTGTGTTAAATATGGGAAACTGAGAAGCTAAGATGAGAAGAGGCTGATTAAGGTCACTGAGCCAAGTGGAAGCAGAGAAGGATCTGCCCACCCATGTCCAGGCCAGAACTCTTGCGATTACATCATTTTGCCTCCAACTCTGGGAATTCACTTATGCAAGTAGACTCCTGGATGCCAGGTGGAAGCTGAGCCCATTCCTCAGACGCAGAAGAGTTGCAGAAACCCCTAACACCCAACTTTTTCCTCCCCTCTCAGAGCCTAAGGGCTTCTAGATGAGAAAGCTGCATTGGACAACAAAGTAGAGCTGCACCTGGGAAGCATAGGTGAGGATCTGTGCCCCTTAGTTCCTGAGCTGGGGAGCCTGGGAACCTCAGGGATCAGACGCCCCTCCAACTCCAGTCCCTTGTCTTGTGAAACACCTGTTAGACTCGTCCTGCCAATAAAGTGCAGAGCCACCTACCAGCCCCTGTGATAGCGAAGGATCTGAACCACTAAAATTATTGCCAAGATGCCCCCAGGAAAAATACCAACAGCCAGTGCACTCCCAGTCCAACCTGAGCAACCTGTAAGGGCAGCTGCTTGGGCCGAATGTGGGTGGAAACGGGGATGAAATGACATATATTTGAAAACATGTATCCTGCTGCTGTCTTCTTTGAGATGTAGGCTTCCTGTTGATTTCTTCACAAGATTTTTACATTATTGGTCTCTAATCCAGCCTAGGGTTCCCTGGAACCTTTACCTGGACAAGAGAAGGCTGACGGTTGAGATTTTGAAATTTTTTTACTCATTTAAAAGAACTCAGTTTTGAAAATACTTTTCCAATTGTGGTGTATTCTCACCAGTGACTTTTTACATTTTAGATCTTGTTTCTCAGTTATGATCAGCATTAATACTGCCAAGAAAGACAGTTTAGGGGGACCTAGGTGGCTCAGGTGGTTAAGCGTCTGCCTTTGGCTCCGGGCGTGATCCTGGGGTCCTGGCAGATGCTCAACCACTGAGCCACCCAGGAGACCCAAGATTTACTTTTTAAGAAGATCCCAGGGTTCTTAGATAGAAGCCCTTTTTCCTCTTGGCTTTGAAGCTGGCAGTTGTCATTTTGGTGCTCTTGGGATCCTCGTGTGGAAAGGGCAAAAATGACTACAAGAGGAAGTAGAGCCAGACATGAAGAGAGCCCAGAGCCTCCTTCCATCCCATGAGCCTTTGGGTTGGCTTGCCAGAGGAGGCTCCACCCTTGGGATTTCAGTTCGTAGGTGCCGTGGTTGCTTCAGCCCATTTGAATTGGGCTTCTTCCCCTAAAAACTAAAAAGTCCTGACCAACACAAAGGTCACAGTGTCTTGTGCTTCTGTTTCTTTGGCATAAACAATGTTTCTTTGGGAAAGCCAATGAGATAACCCCTGCCTTTTCAGTGATGCAAGAATAAGAATGCTTTTCTCTCAAGAAAACCACAATTTTAGATCAAGAAAAGATCTTAATGATCATCTCATCCAAAACCCACTTTTCCCCCTGGAAGACACTGGAAAACTCAGGTAGAACCCAGAGTTATGGCAAATTCCACAACTCCAGTCTCCCAACTCCAGTCTCCTGGAAACCTGATTAGCAGAAAGTTATAGATTTCAAGACAGTGACTTACCATGTCAACATATTTGGCTAAGAGACTTACATAGTTACAAGGTTACACCAGATTCCTCTGCTCTATAAAGAATAACAACAATAGTAATTTTATGAGTGCTGATGTTTCATAGTTAATGTTCACCTGCAGGCTCCGTCATCTGCCCCTGGTGACTTTCTTACAGGGACTAAGATGCAAGGGAAAACACAAGGGCCATCTTGGCTGGGATTTGATACGTGGGTGTAAATACGTAAAAGCCTAGATAAACTAGTTGCTCAATTTGTGCTTCTAGCAGGGTTTGAGAGAAAAGGTTTTGATTATGAAAACCGCAGAACTAGTGCTGGTACCAAGATTGTAGGATCCTGCAGTTTCCCTACAGCCAACTGAATTCGATTATAGTTACTCCACAGGTATTTGGTACCTTCTATGGGCCACGTACTGTTCTAGCTACAGAGGACTCAGGAATTAAAACAAACAAACAAACAAAACAGAAAGTCCCTGCTCTCCTAGAATTTATGTTTAATAGATATATAGTCTCAGGCGACGATGAGTGCATGGAGGACAGATGAGAGAGTAAAGGAGACAGGACTGCAGTAGATGCTGCCCTCTGACATTCCATATATTCCATATATAGGGTGCACAGAAAGGCCTTACTGAGAAGAATGACATTTTTAAAAATTTATTTATTCATGAGAGACACACAGAGAGAGGCAGAGACACAGGCAGAAGGAGAAGCAGGCTCCAAGCAGGGAGCCTGACGTGGGACTCTCCGGGATCATGCCCTGGGCTGAAGGCGGCGCTAAACCGCTGAGCCACCCAGGCTGCCCGGTTTAACACTTTTTAGAGGCTCATTCTGGCTGCTGTTTGGAACAGGGTTGAAGCAGATTCCAGGTAGGAGGCTATCCCAGTAATCCAAGCAAGACATGGGGTGGCTCAGTTCGTGGTGTTTTGGGGGTAGAAGCAGTGAGAAAGGGTGAGATTCAGGGTAACCTGTTGGAGGTCGAACTGAAGGATTCGCTGGTAGATGAGACTTGAAGTGGACTGTGAGGGGAAGGGAGGAGTCACAAGGACTTGGAGATAATTGGTCTGAGCTGTTGGAGGATCAGGATCCAGTTGCCATTAACTGATCCGGGAGCAGGTTGCAGGAGGACTGGGGGGGGGGCGGGTTTAGGGGGGAAACACTAATTCAGTTCCAAGTATGTTAAGCTGGAGATGCCTCGAGATACCCAAGTGGAGTTGCCAAGGAGGACATCCAAGACGAGAGAGTGTCCCAGGGGTAGCGGTCCACATGTGGTATTTTTCAGTGATTGGATGATAGTAAAAGACGTGAGGCTTGTTGAGGTCACGAAGGAAGTGCACGTAGACAGGGAGGAGGCCGAGGTTAAGGGCTGAGGACTGAGGCGCTCCAGCTCTGAAAGGTCAAGTTAAAGAGAAGGAATCTGCAAAGGAAACTGAGGAAGGTGAAGCTAGTGAGGTCGGAGAAGGAGCGACGTGGTGCCCTGGAAGTGCCCTGGAAGTGCCCTGGAAGTGCGCCTTGAGTGCTTCGCCCCGACGGGGACGGGGATGGGGATGGGGCGGGTCCAGAGGGCCAGGCTGGGGTGGGCTCCGTCGGAGCAGGAGGCAGGAGGCGACTTGCCCTCCGTGTGAGAGGGTGGGGAGGCAGCTCAGGTTATTTTTAAGTTGGTCTGACGATGGGTGTGGGAAGACGGGGAAGATGATCGTTTGGCTAATGAGCCCTTGCTCCCAGGTGAGAAGTGCACCTGAAATGTGCCCCTTGTGCTCCCGAGGATCCGAGGATCCGCTCTGGCTTCTCCCGGGGCGGCCGGGTCTTCCTGCCGGGACTGCGGCGTGGGCTGGAGCCCTGGCGCTGGCGGCCCCTGGGAGGGGTGCGGGGGCCCGTCCTCCTCCTCCGCTCGGGCAGGACACCTGGGCTGGCTGCAGCCAGGAAGATGGCCCGTGGGCCACCCGCTGGTGGCTCTTCTCTGGGTCCCTTCTTGAACCCTGGGCTCAGGCAACGTTCCTGCGGTGCTGACCCCGGGGGTCCTGGCACGTGGCAGCCAGCGCTGACTCGGGCATTTCCTGGAACTGACCCGGCACTTTGGCTCCGTTTATTTAGTTCAATAAATGCAAAGGAGCCGTTATGCTTCTCTCTGTGTGTAAAAATGGCCCCAGCCTTCAGCCAGCCCGTTCCCTCCCCTCTTGTCTCTGCCACCACCAACCCACCAACCCGTTGGTCACTGCGCTACACTCTCAGAGCCCTCGGCCCCGGTTCTGTGTCCCCCTCTCCATGCCTTGTCTGCCTCTCCTTCAGGGTGATTTCAGTGCCAATGTGAAGTCACTCTCCAGTGTCCTAACCCCACAGGACCTTCATATCCTCGCCTCCGGGGGCAGCCACCCCGCTCCATTAAGGCACTCACACCCAAGGCCGTGCCTTAAACTTCCTGACCACTCAAATTTACTTCAACTTGGAAAACATAAACTTGAATACGCTACTTTCTAATACTCGTTTGGGTCCTTCTAACACTCTCATTCCTCTCTTCCCTTCCCATCTGTTCCTTGCTTCCGTGCAGTACCTGTGGCCTCTCAGATCTCCTACTCTCTCAATGGAAGCCTTGTTCACTTCCTGTGCAATTAAGCCCCAACTCAAGGCCCGTCACAGGGTCCACCACTGGTCCTCAACCGCATCCGCACTGCAGAGCTACCCCCTGGATTAATCTGTCCACCTTTGCTGCTCTCAGGCCCAGAAAAGCATCGCCCCAAGCCGCTAGAGGAAGTAAACGTGTCTCTTGCTGGGTCTGCAGCCAGTCTCACCACCACTGGTATCATAACAGGCCCCCTCATCGTTCCAGGGGAAGGTACGGGCAGTCAGAAGGACACGGCCTTGACTGGAACACACTAGTTCAGTCTCCCTATGCCCTCTGTTCTGACCCCGTCTGTGTTTCCACCTGTCTGGCTCTCTTTCCTCCTATCCAAAGCTCCACTTTCCACAAGTTCCAATCTTACAACCACCCATTGCTCCGCAGCTCCTCAGACATCTTCCTCAATTATCTCCTCTCCCCTGTATTTTCAAGCTTTCCCTCTCTTCTAGTTTTTCCCCTCAAGCATGTACATATGCCACATGCATGCACTCAGTAAGCCCCAGTCCCAGCTACCGTATCCCCACCCTCCTTCCTTCCACTTCTCTTAGGGCCCAATTCCTGCCTCCCAGTGACTCATAGTCTGGTCTCTGTCCCCACAGCTCCTTGAAAATGGCTAAAACTAGTTTGGCAAAATAAGCACTTACTTCCAGGTTGCTAAGTCCAATAGACACTTCTTGGCTCTCATCTTGGGTGACGCATCCGACAGCTCTGGCCCTGCCTCCTCCCAGCCCTGGGCGCCACTGTCTGTTCCTGCACTCTGTGCCCCCCCCATCCTGAAACCCCCTACAACCACCTGTACCTTTGTGCCTGTGGACCTCCACCACCTGCAGAACCCTTCTGTGTCTGTTCTTGTTTTCCAGACTCCTCCCAGAGAGGAGCTCCCTGCACTTGCCTGGTGTCCTGTGCTGTATGGCAATGACTTTCCTGTCGCCCAACAACACTGGAACTCCTCAGGTGCCTGGGTGGCTCAGTGATTGGGTGTCTGCCTCTGTCTCTGGTCATGATCCTGGGGTCCTGGGATTGAGTCCCCCATCAGGCACCCTACTCAGTGGGAAGCCTGCTTCTCTCTCTGCTTATGTCTCTGCCTCTCTCTCTGGGTGTCTCTTAAATAAATAAAATCTTTAAAAAAAATAAAAGAGAGAACTCCTTGGGAGCACTTCCTTCCTTCCCTATTTTTATTTTAATCACCCTGTGCTCACCTCCTTAAGCCCCATCACCTATTTCACCCAACCCCTCCCCACCTCCGTTCTTGTAACCATCAGTTAGTTCTCTATAGTTAAAGAGCTGCTTCTTGTTTTTTTTGTTTTTTGTTTTTTGTTTTTTTTTTCTTTCTCTCTCGCTCTCTTTTCAGGGACTGTCTTTATTTAACTTGGTGGTATTTGGCCACTCCCACCTTCATGAAGCTCTTTTTTTCTTTTCTTTTCTCTTCTTTTTTTTTTTAAGCTCTTTTTTTTCTTTAGGCCTTCATGACACCACATTTTCCTGGTTTACCTCCCACTTCACTAGCTACTCCTCTTGGATAACTGCTTCTCCTCTGTTTAACCTCAAAATGTTGGAAAATCCAAATTTCACCCTCAATCTGGTTCTATACTCTACCTACACACTCTCTCTAGGCCATCTCCCCCATTGTGTTAAATTCCATCTATTTGCTGCTGGCTCCCAGATTTCTATTTGAATCTGGCCTCTCCCTTGGGCTTCAGATGCATATATCCAGTTGTCTACTCCTCCACATGGATATTTAATAAGGATCTCAAACTTAATGTGGTCAAAATAGAACTCTTGATTCACGGCTCTAAACCTGTTCTCCTGGAGTGCTCTTTATTTCAGTATATGGCACAATCAATAATCACCTCATTGCTTGGCCCAAATACCTAGGAGTAGTGTGACCACCTGTCCTGGTTTGCCTGGGACTTGGTCCTTGTTTCAACCCTGAAAACTCTATTCCAGGAAACTCCTCAGTCTCAGGCAAGCCAAGATGGTTGGTCATCTCCCCCAGGAGTCATCCAAGATTTCCTCCATTTCCTAACATTCTACATCCAGTCAACAAGATCTCCATCCAGACAAACCCTCTTTCCACTTCCACTGCCACCTGGTCCAAGCCTCCATCATGTCCCACCTAGACTATCCCAATACCCTCTTCTTCTGGTCTTCCTCCTTCCTTATTTAGCTCACCCATTTTTCATGCAAAAGCCAGAGCACCTTTACAAAGAGAAAATAGAATTATAGCACCACACACACCACCAATTGGTGCTACCAATTATAGCACCACACAATTGGAGTGCTTGAACTCTTAGAATAAATCCAAATTTCCTTCCTCTGTAGGCTCTACATGATGTGGCCCTTGCTTCCTACCTACTGTCATCTCCTACTTCTCTCCCCCTTCTTCCCATCCCTCGCCTCCCTCCATCATCTTATGACTCACTCCTTCCTACCATTCAGGTATGAGGTCAAAGTTACCCTCATGACTGTCTCCAGAGTCATTCCCCATGTTTTTCCCTATCAGATCTCTCTCTTCCATTATCTTCAAGGCTTATATCATCACCTGATGTGATCTTGTTCCATTTTTGTGTGTGTGTATATCAACTCCCCCATCTAAGACGTAAGCTTGAGAGCAGAGATCTTGCCAGTCTTGTTCACATCTATGTTCTCAGCTCTTGGCTTGGCACATAGTAAGTACTCAGTAAAACTTTACTGAATAAATGAATATTCAACCAAGTACGGGGTCTCTCACTGTGCTCATAAAGGATATTGAATGAACAAATTAATGAGAGTCAACCAAGCTCTGGCTAGGCACTGGGCCCACCTTAAGTAAGCTATGGTTCTTTAGGAGTTTATGGTTTACTGAGAGACAGACACATAAATCAAACTTTTAAACTAGTTATAAGAGTTATAAACATGCTGGGAAGTAAGAAATGTCATCATCTTTTCTTTTCCTTTTATTTTGTATAACTAAGCTTTATACCCAGCATGGGGCTTGAACTTACTGACCCTGAGATCCAGAGTTGTGTGTTCTACTGACTGAGCCAAACAGACACCCCATAATTGCTTATTTTCTTAAATAAAAGGTGATCTGCTCTGAGTCCTCATCCCACTAGGGGATAGGAGATTTGATCTCAATCACTATTTAGCCACTCCCCCAACCTCTAGAGTCATAAGAGCTCCCAGGAGTCCAAAAGACCCTTTAATCTTCTGCCCATTCGGTCCACCCCCCATCCTAGTGCAAGCCTTCACAGTTCTTTGAAGGGTCATCTGATTCTCTACCAAGCTTGGACCTGGGGGAAAGTTTGGATAGGATAGCTGAGTGGGAGTTTTGTGGGAACAGTGTGCCAATCAGGCAATTCATAAGACCTCTTCCAAACCCCTATGCCTTTTTCAGCTTAGGGAAATTGTTCCAAATCTGCTTTTAGTCTGTGAATTCCATCTCTCAGCCCTTCCTTTCTTTTCCTCCCCCACTAGAACTACCCTACAAAATCTCCCTTGAATGGCTCCTGTGGCTGCTTCCTGCAGATAGAGAAGATGCTAAAAATGGTCAGTTATCCATGTAAAGCAGAGTTCTAATGTCTCCCTCCACCAACCTCTTTCAGAATTCTCTAGCTCAATTAATAACATCACCCTCCACTTTGTCACCAAAGATAATAAAGCTGATGCATCTATAATTTCTCCTTCCCCTCTAATCGGCCACCGAGTCCTGCCAACTCTGATACCTCTAACAACTCCTCCCTTCTGGTCTAACCATACCTCTGGTTGAGCTCATTACTTCATACCTAACTTGTTCAAGAACATTGTGCCTGATCTATTCTAGTTTCTCCTCAGTTCAATCCAGCTACCAAATGACCCAGGACATAATCCAGAAGAACCAGTCTGACCATGTCACTGCCTTGCTGGCTTGTCACTTCATGTAGAATGAAACAGACTAAATTCTAGCATGACCTTCAAAGTACTCTATCATTTATAGTAAATTTATCCTCCACTACTTTTCTCCATCCCATACAACCCATATGCTGCTTGACTTGCCTATTAGCCATTCCTCCAACATGCTTTCTATATTATTCCATTGTTACATTTTCTCTAAAGCTTTTTTTTTTTTACTTAAAATATCCTTTGTGGGCAGCCCCGGTGGCGCAGCGGTTTAGCGCCGCCTGCAGCCTGGGGTGTGATCCTGGAGACCCAGGATCGAGTCCCGTATCAGGCTCCCTGCATGGAGCCTGCTTCTCCCTCTGCCTGCGTCTCTGCCTCTCTCTCTCTCTCTGTGTCTCTCATGAATAAATAAATAAAATCTTAAAAAAAAAATCCTTTGCCTCCCTACCTTTTAACTGCTCCCTTCCCCCAACATTTACCCAATTAAGAGTACTCTTTTTCTTTTTTTTTTGGAAGTCTAACCCTATTTCCACCTCATCTATGAAGATTTCCTAAAAGGAGTGAAGCAGGGACTCTAGAGCCAGGCTGGGTTTAACTGCCTGTTCTTTGTCTTCTTCTAGTTACATAGCCTTGGGTAGGTGATATATATATATATATATATATCATATATATTCATAACAGAAAGAGGGAAATAGACTGCAAATCAGAAATCAGGGAACTAGAACACAAACACAGCAAAATAATAGAGAAAAATCAATGAAACCAAAAGCTAGTTATTTGTAAAGATCAATAAAATTGGAGAAGACATAAATTACAAACACTAGGAATGAAATAAAAGGAATCACCAATCCTACTGGCAAGACAAGGGTTTTGCTCTCACCATTTTCTTTTTTTTTTTTTCCACTATTTTACTTATCTATTTGACAGAGAGAGAGAGAGCATGAACAGGGGGAGGGGCAGGCAGAGGAAGAAGGACAGGGAGAAGCAGGCTCTCGATTTCAGGATCCCGGGACTCTGGGATCATGACCTGGGATGAAGGCAACATCTTAACCAACTGAGCCACCCAGTTGCCCTGCTCTCACCATTTTTATTCAACAATGTACTAACTATCCTAGCCAGTACAGTAATGCAAGAAAAAGGAAATAAAAGGGATACAGATTGGAAAGAGAGGCAAGCCTTTTGTTTTAAGGTATGATTATCAATGTAAAAAATACAAGGATACAAGATCAATATACAAAACTAAATTATACCTCCATATATTAAATGCAGCAAAGAACTGGACATTGAATTTTTTTAAAAAGTATAATCTATAATAGCATCCAAAAAGGGGAAATATTTAGGGATAAAAGTAACAAAATATGTACAAGATCAGTATTTTGAAAAGTACACAATGCTGCTGAGAAAAATTTCTAAAGATCCAAATAAATGGAATGATATACTATGTTTATGGGTCAGAAGATTCAGTATTACAAGTTGTCAATTCTACCTAAATCAATCTCTAAAGTCTGTGTAATCCCATTCAATAATTCAGCAGACTTTTTTTTTTTTCAGCAGACTTTTTTGGGTAGAGTTAATATTAATACGTGGCTCTAAAATTTGAATACAAATGCAAAGAGAGCTGAAACAATTTTTGAAAAGGACAAAGTGATTTCAAGATTTACTATAAAAGGGACTCCTGGATTGGCTCAGTGGTTGAGCATCTGCCCCTGGCTCAGGGCGTGATCCTGGAGTGCTGGGATCAAGTCCCACATCAGGCTTCCTGCATGGAGCCTGCTTCTCTCTATGTCTATGTCTCTGCCTCTCTCTCTATGTGTCTCATGAATAAATAAATAAAATCTTTAAAAAAATATTTACTATAAAGTTATAGTAACCAAGACAGTGTGGGGACCCCTGGGTGGCTCAGTAGTTGAGTGTCTGCTTTTGGCTCAGGGCATGGTCCTGGGGTCTGGGGATTGAGTCCTGCATCGGTTAAAAGAAAAAAAGGCAGTGTGGTGTTTATGTAAGCACAGAGATACAAACCAATGAAATAGAGGGTCTAGACATGAACCCAAATATATAGTCAACTGATTTTTTTTAAAAGATGCCAAGATTATTCAATGGAGAAGGGATAGTGTTTTCAACAATTATCTATGTGCAGAAGCATGAATTTTAACCGTTACTTCATATCATACATAAAAGTTAACTCAAAATGGATTATAGGGGCACCTGGGTGGCTCAGTCAGTTAAGCATCTGACTCTTGGTTTCAGCTCAGGTCATGATCTCAGGATCATGGGGCCAAGCCCTGCATTGAGCTCCAAGCTCAGTGTGGAGTCGGCTTGAGATTCTCTCTCTCCCTCTCCCTTTGCATTTCCCCAAACTTGTGCTCTCTCTCACCCTCTCTAAAACTAAATAAATAAAGCTTTTTTTAAAAAAATGGACTTAGTACACTTAATAGACTCATAGACTTAAATGTCAGAGTTAAACCTATAAAACTTCCAGAAGAGCAAAAATATTTGTAACCTCACATTAGGAAAAGAGTTTTGACAAATGGCACAAAAAGCAGGGACCATGAAAGAAGAAATTGATAAACTGGACTTCTACAGAATTTCAAAATTTTACTCTGAAATAACATTATTAAGAAAATGAAAATGACAGCCACACAGACTGGGAGAAAATATTGGCAAAGTATATACATGGTAAGGACTTTCAGCCTTTTTTTTTTTAAAGCCTCAAATACACTCACACACACACACACACACACACACACACACATGCATACAATCTTAGTTTAAAAAATAGACCAAAGAAAGGGGTACCTGGGGGGCTCAGTCAGTTAAGTGTCTGCCTTCAGGGCAGCCCGGGTGACTCAGCGGTTTAGTGCCCGCTTCAGCCCAGGGCATGATCCTGGAGTCCCGGAATCGAGTCCCACGTCGGGCTCCCTACATGGAGCCTGCTGCTCCCTCTGCTGTGTCTCTGCCTCTCTCTCTCTCTCCTCTCTGTGTTTCTCATGAATAAATAAATAAAATCTTAAAAAAAAAAAAAAAGAGTCTACCCTCTAAAAAAAAGAAAAAAAAAGTGTCTGCCTTCAGCTCGGGTCATGATCCTAAGGTCCTGGGATCCAGCCCCACATTGGGCTTACTGCTCAGTGGGGAGCCTACTTCTCCCTCTCCCCCACCGCCCCCCTCGCCTGCTCATGCTTTCTCTGTCTCATAAATAAATAAATAAATAAATAAATAAATAAATAAAATCTGTAAAAAAAAGAAAAAAAATAGACCAAAGATCTGAACATGTACATCACCAAGGAGGATATTTGCTATTACAAGTAAACATATGAAAAGATGCTCTCTAACATTAAGTATCAAGGAAATGCAAATTTATACCGGAGTAAGATTACCACTATAAATTCACTAGGATAGCTAGACTTAAAAAGACTTACAATATCAAAAGGACGTGGAACAACTAGATCTCTCATGCATTGCTGCCAAGTGGTACAGCCTGTGGAAAACTGGAAGTTGTTTCCTTATGAAGTTAAACATATACTTACCATATGATCCAGCAATCTCACTCCCAAATTTATCCAGAAGGAATGAAAATGTGTGTCTAATGTTCATAGCAGCTTTAGTCATGAGAGCCACAAATTGTAAACAAACCAACTGTCCACCTACTAGTGAATGAATAAATAAATTGTGGTGCAGTCATACAATGTGATACTACCCAGCAATTAAAAGGGTGGACTACCAATATACCCAACACCATAAATGAATTTCAAACATATTACACTACATTAAACAAGCCAGACACAAAAGGGTACAAACTCTATGTCAAATGCCATTTTTATGAAACTCTAGAAAAGGTAAAATAGTGATAAAAACCAGATCATTGGCTGCCAAAAGCTGCAGGTTAGTTGAATACGAGGGAGGGGCACCTGGCTGGCTCAGTTGGTAGAGCATGCAGCTCTTGATCTCAGGGTCCTGAGTTCAAGCCTCACATTGTGCATAGACCTTACTTTAAAAAAAAAAAAAAAAAGAAAACCACGTGGGAACTTTTCTCGGGTAATGGAAATGCTCTGTGTTTACCCAGTGAGGAAATGCTTTTCATAACACTGATCAAGTTCCAGTGAACCTCATGCTGTCACTTGAAATATCAGTAATGAAGACATGACATCAACTGATTTAAAGCCATTAAGTTTGGGGCACCTGTGTGACTCAGTGGTGGAGTGTGCCACCCCACAGGGAGCCTGCTTCTCCCTCTGCCTGCATCTCTGCCTCTCTTTATGTGTCTCTCATGAATAAATAAATAAAATCTTAAAAAAATTTAAAGTCACCACTAGTAATACTAGCTTCTCAAAAACATCCTAAGTACTATAAATAAGCATAATGCATACAGTGAAGATAGAGCTTTCTACACATTTCATTGCTTTTTTGAGACACATGAATCAATACATCACTTAATTGTGTGTGTTGGCAGGGAGCCTATCCACTGGGAGGAGGAGGCTATGGAAATTCTCACTTGAGTTAAAGCAAAATATGTTGTACATTTAAGACATTCTGGTTACTATGCTAAGGACCCTTCCAGCAAAGAGGTGACAGTCTGCAGGAAGAAGTGGAAGTGCAAAGCTACAACTCAGTGTGACATGAACAGTAAGAGAAAGGGGCCTGCAGGCTGTAACACTGAAAACAGCGTAATAAACTCCATGAGGATACAGAGATGGAGTCATCATCAGGGAAGCCTTTAGGGGGAAGATAAAACCTGATCGAGGAAAGTAAATACTCCCAAAGGACCCTGAAGGGGTCTATGCTGAATGGGAGGCCTAAGAGGGGACACTGGCTTAACATAACTTGTCATCCTGCTTGAAGTGGCCTGGGAAATTAATTGCAAGAACATGCACCTGCTTCAACCCTTTGACTTCCCAGCAGGACTTTTCTTCTGTAAATCATTATTCCTCTAAAAAAACTGCCATCTCTCAGGCAGTATTGGGCTACACCCGCCAAGCCAATCAAGCCGTGACTGTCTGCGGGCTGTCTCCGGAAGGTTGTAGCTGTTCAGAGGTGGGTGTCAACAAAATGGGGCAATTAGAAGTCAACAAAACAAAGCAACACAACTCCTCTGTGAATTTCTGAAGGTAAAACCCCCAAACCCCCCCAAAACAAAATATCTCCGAGGCTCCCTACTCAGTCAAATCAAGCAGAAACAAAAAGAAAGGAAAAGCACCACTATAATACAGTTGAAAGGTGGCCCCAGGGGCACCTGGGTGGCTCAGCGGTTGAGGGTCCGCCTTCAGCCCTGGAGACCCGGGATCCAGTCCCACATCCGGCTCCCTGCACGGAGCCTGCTTCTCCCTCTGTCTCTCCCTCTGTGTCTCTCATGAATAAATTTAAAAAAAAAAGTGGCTCTGTCACTGCAGGCAGAGGAAAAATGGATGCAAACACACAGTGGCCTGCGTTCTGCACACCTGGAAGTGGGCAGCCGGTTGGAGCCAACGCCAGCTCACCGGAGGGCAGGCCTGGGTATCCACCTGGCCGTGGCTCCCAGCTCTAAGAGGGCAACAGGGAACAGCATGAAACCCTCGCCCAGTAGTTCCTGAGGATCTTTTCCTCCTTCCAAGCCAGTCACATGCACAACTCTGTAATCAGACATAGCGACTCTCCCTGTCTCGGGGTCGTGCCATCCTCTGTGCTCACCGAGAGCCACTGCCCTGGTTCACAGGAATGCAATAGAAAGCAGAACGCTGGGCAGGTAGTTATGGGAGAGGAGGCCCTAACTGGAAAAACCCTGATCCAGAAAACTCAGCAAATATGCGTGCATCAGCCTCTTGGATTTCACCCCCAATCTCCTACTATCCTCCCTCTGTGGAGGTCACGAACAATCAGCTCATACAAATCTTGGTTCTCAAGGAGCAGTTGCCACAGAAAGGTGGAGCCGCAGCAGGCAGGCCTGCAGGGCAGCAGGGCCGTCCCCAGCCTGTTCCCACGCCCAGGGAACCACCTGCCAGGGAGCAAGGGCCTCCGGGCACCCCAAGGTCGGCTCGGCCTCCAGCGGCGTCCACCGCGCATCTCCAGGAATCCGCAGCCAATCTTGGGCCACGAGTGAATACGCGGAAAGTTCCAGTGCTGTGGGCAGGATACTGGGATACCGGGCCTGGGTGGCCCCGCGGTTGAGCATCTGCCTTCTGCTCCGGGGGATCTCGGGGTCCTGGGATCGAGTCCTGCGTCGGGCTCCCCGCAGGGAGCCTGCTTCTCCCTCTGCTGTGAATAAATAAATAAAATCTTTAAAAAGGTATATTTTGGTATTAATACAGAATACTAATTCTGGAAAAGAAAGGTCTCAGCTGACTGGCTCACGTATGAAATTCATAAGTGAACATGAACCTTATTAATAACACTTGAGTTAATCGACGGGGTATCCTTCCTCACATTGGAAAGATGTAATTACACTCTGCAGATTCAGAGCCTACTGCAGCTTCTCTCTAAGGATCTTTCAGTTTTGTGATTTGACATCAGCTAGGATCATGGCACACTTGTTCCTAATCAGGTATGGCTGTGTTGGTGTGATCTCAGTGAAGGCTGCATGGGAGGTGACTTCAGGAAAGTGATTGACTCAGGGCACCTGACTGGCTCAGTCGGAAGAGCATACATGCAACACTTGATCTTGGGGTTGAGTTTGAGCCCCATGCTGAGTACAGAGAGTATTTTTTAAAAAACTTGAAAAGAAAGTGATTAACTCATTCAAAAAAATTTTTTTAAAGATTTTTATTCATTTATTTGAGAGAGCACACGAGCAGGGGGAGAGGGAGAGGGAGAAGCAGACTCCCCACTGAACTGGGAGCCTGATGCAGGCCTGGCTGCAGCCCAGGACCCTGAGATCATGACCTGAGCCAAAGGCAGATGTTTAACTGACTGAAGCACCCAGGTGTTCCAACACATTCAAATCTACACACTAGGCACAGTTCTAGGCTCTGGACTCATTAACAAGACACACAAGGTCCCTGCTCTCACAGAGTTTACAGATTAGTAGAGGTGCAGCACCCACAAAACAGGTGAATATGTTAGCAAGACGTCAGAATGAACATAATTTAAAAGGGTAAACTGAAAGGGAAAGGAAGGGTTGTGGGTAGGTCCCTGAGAGGTCTCTTAGAGGTGCATTTGAGATCCAAAGAAGAGCTCTTCTCGTGATGAAAATGTTTTAAAGATTTTATTTACTTATTTAAGAGAGAGCATGAGCAGAGGTGGGGGAGGCAGAGGTTGAGGGAGACGCAAACCCCCTGCTGAGCAGGGAGCCCAATGCAGGGTTTGACCCTGGGACCCCAGGATCATGTCCTGAGACAAAGGCAGATGCCTAACCAACTGAGCTACCAAGGGCCACCTCATGATGAAATGTTTTTAAAGACCACCATTCCCGGGGCACCTGGATGGCTCAGATGGTTATGCATTCAACTCAAGCTCAGCTCAGGTTTTGATCTCAGGGTCATGAGTTCAAGCTCTGTGCTGGACCCCATGGTGGGCGTGGAGCCTACTTAAAAATAAAAATAAAAATAGGGGTGCCTGGCTCAGTCCATTAAGCGTCTGCCTTTGGTTCAGGTCATGATCTCCAGGTCCTGTGGTGCAGCCCCGGGGAGTCTGCTTCTCCCTCTCCCTCTACCCCTCAGCCTACTCATGCTCTCTCTCGTTGTCTCTTTCATTTTTTTTAAACAGCTTTTTCTTTTTTTAAAGATTTTATTTATTTATTCATAGAGAGAGAGAGAGAGAGAGAGAGAGAGGCAGAGTCACAGGCAGAGGGAGAAGCAGGCTCCATGCAGGGAGCCTGACATGGGACTCGATCCTGGAGACCCAGGATCACGCCCTGGACTGAAGGTGGCGCTAAACCACTGCGCCACCTGGGCTGACCTCGTTGTCTCTTTCAAATGGATAAAATCTTTTAAGAAATAAAGATAAGGGGGAATATAAAAAATAGTGAAAGGGAATAAAGGGGAAATGAGTGGGAAATATCAGAAAGGGAGACAGAACAAGAGAGACTCCTAACTCTGGGAAATGAACAAGGGGTGGTAGAAAGGGAGGTGGGCGGGGGGTGGGAGTGACTGGGTGGTACTGAGGGGGGCACTTGATGGGATGAGCACTGGGTGTTATGCTGTATGTTGGCAAATTGAACTCCAATAAAAAATAAATATAAAAAAATTGTTTAAAAATGTAAAAAAAAGAAAGAAAGAAAGAAAGAAAGAAAGAAAGAAAGAAAGAAAGAGAGAAAGAAAAGGACAACCATTCCCAAATATATATCCATATGAGTTTTCTTTGGTTTTTGCCTTCTGAGACAATGTATGAACTCCATCAAAAAAAAAAAAAAAAAAAAAAAGCAGGCTTGAGAGCACCTGGCTGGTTCAGTCTGAGAGCATATGGCTCTTCATCTCAGAGTTATGAAGTCCCATGTCGGGTGTAGAGATTACTTAAAAATAAGGTCTTAAAAAAAAAAAAAAAGAAAGCCACCAAATATCAGAAAGAAAGGCAGATTTAACTCAAAGCAGCCTACTGCATGCAGCTTTACCATCACCTCTTCCTCTGACCCTGAACGTCTTTGGGATATTTCTGAAAATTAATCCCGTCCCAAGCCACATATATGGTAAACCTAACATTCTGATGGGAAAGTATGTAGCAAGCTCTGGAGAGAGTTAAGAACTCTGGGGTCCTTTCTTCTCTCTTGGTGGATAGTATCTCTAATGAATGCACACCTCTGGCAATTGTACTGTTCTGTTCTTTTGCTGTGGAGGTCCTCATGCTTCATCTTCTAGGAAGGATCTATAAAATAATAGTAAACATATATATGTTATATATATGTATGTATATACATGCAAATAAAAGGGGGAGGAGACGGAGACAAGAATACCCTTAAGACGAAGGGAAAAGTAAAAGATTAAAAGAACAAAACCCTGGGTTGAGGAGCCCCAAAGGTGGAGAGGTGAAAAAAAATATTTTTTAAGATTTTATTTTTTCCTGAGAGACACACAGAGAGAGGCAGACACACAGGCAGAGGGAGCAGCAGGCTCCCTGTGGGGAGTCCGATGAGGAACCCATCCCAGGACTCTGGGATCACAGACCTGAGCCAAAGGCAGATGCTCAACCACTGAGCCACCCAGGTGCCCCTCAAAAATATTTTTTTAATAAAAATAAAATAAAATAATAAAAGAAGCAAACCTGATAATTCACTCCCAAGTCGTCCCGTGTAGTCCAGCTTTCTTAACCTGTCCTCATCAGATCCCGAGGGTATCTTCCCGATGGGTCAGGCAACCCACTTTTCATAAACCTGGTTTCCCTTATCTTCCCTGGTGAGATTAACGAGTCTGCCCATGCTAATACTGTGATGCAACTCAAATGATTATAAAGTGACACATACTCCCACCTCCCCCTGTATTCTCCATTCCATGTGTACAATGGTTTCTTCTTTAAAATCCCTGATTGGCAAACTTGTCACTAAAACATATTAAAAACAATATTAAGTCTTACTTGATGAATCCTCAAAGTGAGCCAGGTTAGAAGAGATCTATTTATCCTATTGATTACCCCTATTGCTATTGGTCTTGATACCACGCTACCTTTGTATTTTAAAATCAAAACTGACCCACACAAACTTAGCCTCCCTGGAGCAAATCAGGGAGAAAAAGACTGATGCTTTGTATTGATCACAAAGCATTCAAACTGTGTCAGTAAGGAAAAGAGCCCAATTACCAACAGAAGGATTCCAAACAACTCACATTTGTGTTAAAGTCCGTAAAATGAAGAAATAGCAAAACCTCTTAATACATAAAAAGAAATTAAGTCCCTCACCTCAGAAAGGTGAACTGGGCAGCATACTTATTTTTTTACAACATAAGAATGCTTTTATAGGTTTCTATATTAGATACTTTCATAAAGGTACATAAAGGAGCTAAAGGAAGTCTCCAAATTCTTAAATTTTTAACTGTCAAATTTTGAGGTCAGCATTAATATTTGCTTTAAACTATTAGAATGGGGGGGAAGCACAATTTCTATGATATCAAGAGTCATAGCAACAAATCTGGCTTGATATGAATATGGCTATTTTCATAAACCTTCCTGGAAATAACCAAAAATGCTTAAATTAACTCCAACTTGATAATAAAGGTATAACCTGGGGCCATCAATTCAATTTGTACTAAATACTGATTATTTGCAACTGTGTTTCTTTCCTTCCAGTTCAGAAATAGATCTGTAATAAATTTTCTTCATTAACTAGGATCTAAGTACCTAAACGAAGAATGCTATTATGCCTTAATCCATGAACAGGCTTGCTATGACCCAAATGTTTTCTTCAGGGTACGAAGTTTGAGTTTCCTGATGCAACATTGTAAATGGGAGTGCGCCATGATTTATAATACCATGGCTATCATTATTAGTAACTCACCAATTAGAGAAAAGTTGATTTCCCTACTACTTCAGAGAAACGCTGCATGAAGCCCAGCATGTGAATTTATTTTACTGCTTCTGTGCCTACTCTATTTTACAGTTTTCTCTGTAGCAGAAGTGGATGACTGGGGCCAATTTTTGAATCAAATCCCCAGTCTCTAAGAAGGGCATTTCATACTCTAAGAATCAAAATTTCGTATTAAAATGTAGTTTGTGGGGCACCTGGGTGGCTCAGTGGTTGACCATCTGCCTTTGGCTCAGGTTGTAATCCCAAGGTCCTGGGATCGAGTCCTGCATTGGTCTCCCCACGGGGAGCCTGCTTCTCCCTCTGCCTGTTTCTCTGCCTCTGTCTCTCATGAATAAATACACAAAATCTTAAAAAATAAATTAAAAAAATTTAAATGTAGTTTGCAATTCTATTTATCCCTTAAAACTCCTCCCCTTTGGGATCCCTGGGTGGCTCAGTGGTTTGGCACCTGCCTTTGGCCCGGGGCGTGATCCTGGAGTCCCGGGATCGAGTCCTGCATTGGGCTCCCAGCATGGAGCCTGCTTCTCCCTCTGCCTGTCTCTCTCCCTCTCTCTCTATGGCTATCATGAATAAATAAAACCTCAAAAATAAATAAATAATAAAAAAAATAAAACTTCTCCCCTTCAATAAGCTGAGGTGCAATTTCCATGCCACAGAACCTTTTTATACCACAGCAATTTGTTCAGTACCTCTTAAATTTATAGTGCCTCTATGGAAATACTTGATTTAATCTCTGCTCAGTAAGTCCAAAACTAATGTAAAATACTAGTACATATAAACTTGAGGGGCACCTGGTGGCTCAGCGGTTGAGCATCTGCCTTTGGCTCAGGTCATGATACCGGGGTCCTGGGATCAAGTCCTGCATCAGGCTCCCTGCAGGGAAGCCTGCTTCTCCCTCTGCCTGTGTCTCTGCCTCTCTCTGTGTCTCTCATGAATGAATAAACAAATAAATAATCTTTAAAAATAATAAACTTGAACCAAAATATCATGTAACATTTAATAATTGCAAATATATTTATTACAATTTACAGATTAGTTAAAGTTATATACACAAATATAATTTTAGCTATAAAATCCCAACAAACTGGTTACATTTAAGTCACTGGATCTGTAGAAGCCAATTTAGAGTCTTCTAGTCCCCTAAATTCACCTTCCTTAAATTATACAAAAATAAAATCTGATAGTTTTGATTTCAAGTTAAAGATGAAGAGGTGCTGTTATCACACTGGACACTCAGAAAAGGAAATTTTACCTGTCTATACAACGCCTTTCACATGCTACATTGATACTTAAAGCACCATTGCAAGACTTAAAATGTGTACAATGTTCAATCACAACTTCCAAGTTTAACTGTGTTCTAACAACTAGGATTGGGATGAAAGGACAAGAATTTTTTTCTCCTTCAGTCCAACTTAAAAACAGCCCTGTCTCTATCACTTCTTTTAAAGGAGGGTAGTAAATGGGAGAATCCTTCACCAAGCTTCTACTCATTTGGTGGTGAGGCTGGAATCCCAAGGGAACAAGTTTCTAAAATCCAGTAGATGTCAAACTATCCCATTATTTTCAAATATGCGGAGGTGCTAGGTTTCAGACTAAGCCTGTGAAATAAAACAGTATATACTTCAGTCTGGTTTTAAAAGAATGAATATACATTTTCAGAAAGCGCTATTCAAGGCAGGTGATGCCTTCTTTCCAACTGACACAGCTGGTGCCAGAAACCAGCCTGTTCTCACGGTGTTAGAGCAGGACTCTGCAAGGGTGTCCCCTGTGATCACCTACCATGGAGGTGCACAACACGTGCTGAATGAGGGCTCTGCAAAAATCTGAGTACTCTGGGTGTGTTTGTTTACGGATATATCTATTACCACTGGAGGCAGTTCTTAGAGCAAACCAGATAGAAAATAACGACCAGGTAGATTGTAAACTGAGGTAGTTAACTCTGCAAGCACTTCTGACAAAAAAATCTGTTCCCACACCGAGATAAGCTCAAACTTGAGAGGTCACCTGTTCTACTCGTGTTTTCTATTACCTACAACAAGGGGCACGTGGGGGTAAAAACAGACCACCAAGGAGCTGCTAACACTGCCTCAGCCTAACAGAGGCAGACCAGGGAGAGCCAAGTACATAAACCAAGGACAACCAGCCCCCGCAAAGCCCTCAATTCAAAAGGAAGCTTTGGGCTAAAATTAGGAAGACTTGCTATTATTAAGTCTACAGTACTGTCCTTTCCTGAAAGTAGAGACAAATTACTTCTCTCACTACGTAGAACACAACAGGTGTGGACGCTGACGGAGTCTGTATTTTACACTGCAAACTGGGAAATTCCTAACTACCCATTTCCAAGTTTCTAGTGTCACCCTGACAGGTTTGAAAAGTGACGGTGCTGAAGCATGGGATTAATAACACTGGTCTTCTGTTGAGAGCATGTACAACAAAACCAAATTGCCCCGAGAAGTCTCCTAGCTTCCTTCCTAAGAAAATTCTTGACTTTTAAATTTAAAAAAGAAATGTCTATGATGCAATTATTACTTTCTGGAGTCTTACAACGTGAAACATACAAAGAACCATGGAACTGGGACGACAGTGACACACACAGCACCCACTCCAAGAAACAGGTTGCACAGGAGTGAAACGTGTGAGATGGTAAAATTTGGCAGAAAGATGCAGCTTTTCCCAAGCAGCAGAGAGTACCACGCATGTTAAATTCTGTGGCAGTCCTTGGAAATATCTCGGGTAGAACTTAACCTTGAAATAAAAACCCACCACATACGTTCACCCCAAGTCATTTTGAGAACAAATGTCATTTTAACAAACGTGACACAAAATAATTTAAGTTGGTAGCATATACAAGATTATTTTCTTAAGCTCAAAGTTAAAAGGACCACATCACTGAAATAAAAATACAGAGAGAAAACATAAAAGCCCATTAACTTTAGAATGTTGGATGGGGAGAGCCCAGGGTTTTCGGGTAGGTACACACAATTTAAATTAGAATGGAAAAAATGGGCTTTGAACCCTATAAATATTGTTTCCCAAGGAAATAAATTTTGAACTATAAAATTCCACCTTCAGAGGTCCCCTTTTGGCCTCAGCAAGCACAGGACACTCCAAATACATCCAACTAAATCAAAAAAGGGAGGATTAGAAATCACACCATCTCATCCTTCATTTACCAGGACTTGTCTTCAAACCTGGACATTTCTGAGTGGGATCAGTTACCAAAAAAAAAAAAAAAAAAAAAAAAAAAAAAAATTAAACTAGGTCACTGGATCCAAGTTGCATATCCTCTAAAAAAAAGGACAGCTGCCAATTTTTGTTTGTAAAAGAAACCTCTCAAGTAAGAGGTAGCTAGCGTATGCTTGAGTTAGAGGCCGTCAAATCATCTTAACATTGCTTGAAAGCATTAAGTCCTTTGAAGCAGGTTTCTTGGAGTCTATTAAACATTCTTTCTCTGTGCTCAAATGTCAAGCAATATCCAATAGCATCTTCTGTTTCTTGAATTCGTTTCTGGAATCTGCACGCATCCCGTGCAAATTGTTCCCATGGTCCTCTGCGGTCCTCATCTTCACTTATATAATACTCAGTAACTTCTTCAAGGAAGGTTACCTATAAACACAAAGACTAATTTTAATCATGCTCTAGGATCTTAAAATCATCATTGAAGTAATTCACCCTTCTTGCTACTAATACTTTCAGAATATCAAATATCTTACAGGAATATTTGGTTTGAACCATTAACAGAAGAAAAAAGGAAGTTCTGATTGATTAGATGGCAACTTAGTAAAAAAAAAAAAAAGAGAGAGAGAGAGAGAGAGAGAGAGAGAGAGCAGGGCAGCCTGGATGGCTGCCTCAGGGGTTTAATGCCACCTTCGGCCCACAGTGTTATCCTGGAGACCCAGGATCCAGTCTTGTGTAGGGCTCTCTGCATGGAGCCTGCTTCTCCCTCTGCCTGTGTCTCGGTCTCTTTCTCTCTCATGAATAAATAAATGAAATCTTTAAAAAAAAAAAAAGTGAGCAAATGCCATCTTAATTCCCTTCACACATATACACACATTCCTGCCCCCCATCTGTCATCGTGTCATCCCGCCTCCCTCCTCTTGGCTTTTGGTGTTAATAAAATGAATCCAGATGGGGAACTGAAAATTTCCTTAAGTCATCAGTTTTGGGGTTTTTTTTCTTAATACTCAGGGAAATACAGTTCTGTGGCACTCTTCTTCCGAAATGACAAATGTTTCCCAACTTTTCAGAAATATTTGGAATAGTTATTAGTCAATGTTAGTCAATGCTTTTATTACAGCACAAAAGCTTTAAAAAGATCTTCACCGATTTCTAGTCTATTTTTAAATTTCTATTTATTTTTCGTAAAGATTTTTATTTATTTATTCATGAGAGACACAGAGAGAGAGAGAGAGAGAGAGAGAGAGAGGTAGAGACTTAGGCAGAGAGAGAAGCAGGCTTCATGCAGGGAGCCCGATGTGGGACTCAATCCGGGGACCCCAGGATCACGCCCTGGGCCGAAGGCAGGCGCTTAACCGCTGAGCCACCCAGGCATCCCCCTTTTTCCTTTTAAATACAATTTCACTTTTCAGTGCTTTGCAATTTTTACATCATGAACGTGTAGTATTACTCTTATATCATTACTGTTGTAATCAGACTATAAGAAAAGTTACTTAGTAAACAAAATGCAGCCTAATTAACCTATCTTTATGGCTATGTTACTAAAAGAGACTTTGTAGTTGAGATAAAAACCCTCTTTATATTCCTCCTCAATATGCTATCACTATATACATATGAAATTGTAAATACTATAAACACATGATTTCATGTAATGAATGACTATCCTTTTTAATCCTACTTAATTTCTTTTTTCAATCCTACTTAATTTCTAATATTGAAGTTTCTTTACAACACAGCAAACTAAGAAAGTAAATACATGCTTTAAAATATGTTCAATAGTTACATCAGCTAATCCCACCGTGGCCTACTCCTTTCATTCCCTTTACAACAAGTTAAGGAATGCCCTCGAGGACAATTAGCAGGAATGTAACATCTTACTAGATATTGCATTCTAGAGTTACTAACTCATTGTGTCACTAAAAATAAGTAATAACAACAGCATTTATATAGTGTTTACCACATGCTAGGCTTATTTCGGAGCACTTTACAGTTTTTATCTCATTTCATCCTCATATAAACCCTATACGGTACTTACTATAAGCACTTCCATTGTATAGATACCTGCCTTGTTGCCAATCACACAGCTTCCCTACGGTGTAGTAATCAGGACTTAAACCTTGAGTGTGCCTCCACAATGGGCACTATGTTGTCACTACACACGGGCGTTTTAAACTCCCCTCTCTGAAAGTCTCATTCTAAGAATCAAGCACTACCCATTACTCCCATATACCTAAAGAAAGGCAAGTAGTCAAAGACTGCCAAATAATTTCACCATATTCTAGACATAATCTTTTAACAAATGTTGCTTCTAGTTCATAGTCAATAGTTTCACATCTACTTGACTCAGCTCATTTTTGCTCAATGAGTAAGCTAAAATGAGACATGAGACTGGCTTGAGGTCTCGGAACAGTAACAGCTACAATTAAGGCGGTGATTTAGGAGTTTTATACAGTCAGCCCATTTAAATCATGCGATAATTCACACATTTATAATTGTCACTCTCAGCAGATAAACGCGTGAATCAAAGCTACGAGAAGTCAAGTTACTTTGCTGTATTCCCAAATTTCTTGGCCCTGACCACTCAGCAGGAGGGAACACAGGCCTCCAGATACCAAATGCTCATTCCGTTGTTCCTTTGTTCTTTAACCTATTCACTAAATAGGTCATTGTCAGGGTCCCCTTAAAAATAAAAAAAGATCTTTTATGACAGCATTAAAAAGTGTGAACCAAATATTCAATATGCCTTATTCTGCTTCTACAGGCAGGACATAAGGTAATCACCACGTAGAGATATTTTCTACCCAGGAAGAGTTTCAAAGGATTAAGCTAGCCATCTGGAACCAACAGATTAGGGCACTGTCCACACGAAACTTTCTCATGCGGCAGAATCTGAGGTCAATAATAATTTACTCTCCTTTCTCTTTCCAAGTAAAGTGTATAGTAAACTACAGAAACTTTCCCTCTACACTAAAAGATACCCTGTGTATTTGGGGGAATTTCTCTCCAATTAATTAACTTCCGCTGAAAAAACAGTGGAGAAAAAAAAAATAAAGCAATTCAAAGGACTTCCCCAAATAAAATTAACCTGGCAAATGTATTCAAAGAGTAAAATGTTCCACGAAGTTTTAAGACTAGCTTCAGACTAGCTTCAAGATTAGCTTCGGAACAGGAGGCAACTACTCAAGATAAACCAAGTAACCATCACTGTTACAAATGATTAGTAACCTGTAAGTGGCCAATGATAACTAGTATTGCGTTCTCAAGAATCAGCAATACTATTTCCTGTATTTTTTTTTTTTACTGTCAATCAAAATCATGTACATGTCACAAAGTTTTTATATTGTAATTTAGTCTCTTCTTTCATGGTAAACTTGTTACTTGGTATTATCATCCCTCTGGGCTCTAAGAGGAATGAAGACACTTATTCTGTAAATAAAATATTAAGTGTCTGCAAGTGACATACAATTAATACCATTTGAAAACTCTATGGCTGTAACAGGACCAGACCAATCTCCAGAAGAAATAAATTGTGTACACACAAGGTGTAATTTTCCTGACCCATAAAAGTTGAAGACTGCATGGAAACAGCCCAGAGCTACAAACGCAAATGAAAAAGGAGTTTTCCTGCTAACATCTATTCTACCCCAGCATCTTCTATTTGGATAGGAACAACATTCCACACGAGGGAAGAAGGCGGTGGTGCTAAGTCCGGTGGGGGTGGGGAGCTGTCATTTCTTAATCCAAGTATAGAGTCCTTCCTCAAAATATACACTCTTATGCCTTCAGGAGTCATGCTACTGTATTTAACCACGTCAAAACAGTATAAATTACCAGGCACGTTAAAAGAAAAAAAACAAAAACAAAAACAAACCTTTTTTCTCTTGATACGCGCGTGTCTTTCTCCAGAAAGGACTCCACCCTGTACCAAGTCTGGACCTTCACTTTCTCGGCTCCCTAATAGTTGCACCTCACAAGACAGGAAGGTGTGACGATCAGAAATGGCCACAGTGGGCTCAGACGGCTTCTCTGAGTCGCGACAGCCTTTCCAATTTTTCCCTGATGTTTGAAAAGGAGCCTTAAAATTTAAAAGGTTGTAGGGGTCTTCGGAATTACAGAAAGAGTTCCACAGTTGGAGACTCTCTGCCTCGTCTGCACTAGATTCCCAGTCATCTTCCTCCCCGGAATTATAGTCAGGAGACTCAGGAAGGCTTCCAGTCTGGGGAGAATTCTCTAGACCAGACTTGCCAGACAAATTCTTCTCCGAGTCCGAAGAGTCTCCTGGAACAATTCTGGCAGCAGACTGAATTGTTGCCGTAAAGTTTTGGGGATCATAAGGATCTACGCTATAGAAAGAGTTCCAGAGGTGCAGCCCTTCAGGGTCTTGTTCGAGGTCTGATGCGGACAGTGGGCTATCGCTATCGAAACCGTCATCTTCGGCTTCCTCGTCCCAAGTCTCACCTCCGGAATCAGAACTGGTTTCCAGATCACTGGACGTACCCCCCAAAATGTAATCTATCAATCTGTTACTACAGGCTGGTCTGGTGGAGGCGGGAATGCTATCTTCTAGGTCTGAGGAGTCCCCGACACTTACTTGGTCCTCTCCAGGCTCCTTCGACGCAGGTACCCCAGCAGGTACCCCCCGCAGACGGGCAGCCTTCCGAAGAAGGGCCCTGCCTTTCCAAAGCGAGTGGAGCCTCTTTGGCCGATAACACGGGGTCTTCCTCGGCGGGGTCCTGGGCCCTTCTGGGAACGACTCCAGCAGAGGGAACACACTGTGCGGGACTGTCCCCGCCGGGCTTCAGATCCATCCGGGACAAGTTCTGTTCCTCCTCCAGGCTGTGGTAGCCATTGTCTTGCTCTGGGGTGGGCAGCGCTTGCCCCTTGCTGGCCTGCTGAAGGAATTCTAGCCGTTTCATGCGAAGATGGTGGATTTCTGGCAGGCCCTCTCTAGACAGAGGCGGACGTCCCTGCCAGGAGGCGCAGGTGAGCTCGGCCTTCGGCCGCTCGGGAGGACCAGCATCCTCAGGCAGGCAGCGGCGCTCGGGGCTGAGGGTCTGGAAACCAGCTGTCCCGCCGCTTCCCACGCCGCTCTGACAGCCGAGCCCCACCCGGGGCAAGCGGTCCAGATGGGTGGGGCTCCACAAATAGGAGACGACGCCGAAGCCGCTTACACGCTGGACCTTTAGAGGCCCAGGAGCCCAGGAGCCAAGCTCCCGGGCGGAGCACAGAGGGGCCTGGGGGCCACCGGGCCACAGCTCCAGCCTCCACGGCTGCGGCTCCAACAGGAGGGCGTTTGCGGCGCGGTCCGGGGCTCCCGCCTTGGCTCCGAGGTCCAGGTCCAGGCCCGGGTCCGGGTCCGGGGACGAGCACTGCCGGTGCATCCCCTTCTGCAGCCAGTCGAGGGGCGGCGAACACGCGGGCTTCTGCGCCGGGGCCCCGGCTGGGTCCTGCCGAGCCTCCAGCGCGCCGAGAGCGCCGTGGCCGGCGGCGAAATCCACCCACCTGGCCGGGATCATCCCGCCGAGGAGCCGGCCCCAGGCCAGCAGCTTCCGAAGCAAGCTGGGGAGCGGCGCGAAGAGCGGGGAGAGCAGCTTGGTCCAGGGGTCGGGCCGAGCCTGCGGCGGGGCGGGGGCAGCCGGTCCGCGGTCCGCGGGCTGCTCCGGGGCGAGGGCTGCGGGCACCTGGCTCGGGCCGGGCTGCGGGCGCCGAGGAGGGAAGGGCAGGCGGAAGCGGGAGCGGGAGCGCGGGCGCGAGGCCTCCGCTGCCGGCTCCATGCCCTCGTGCGCGGCGGTCTCTCCGGGGTGCGGGTCGGACGCGGCTCCGAGAGGCCTAAGCGGTGTCGGGCTCGCCGCGCGGCCGCGTCGGGGCCCCGGGCCGGTCCCCGGGCCAGCGGAGGAGCCACACGGGCGAGCGGCTTCCGCCGCGGGCGGCAGAACACAGTCCGGAACGGCAGGCGCTGGGCGCGCTGGCCGAGGGGACGTTCATCCTGGCGGAACGGAGGTGTCCTGCTCGCAAGAGGCCTCCTGCGGCGACCGCGGCGCCCGCCCGCGACGGACGAGCCCTTAAAGGCCTGGCAGCGAGACCCCGGAAGGGCTGCGCAGGCGGGCGCGGGGCGACGCGAAGCCCAAAATGGCCGCGGGGCCGGCGCGGAGCAGGACAGCCGCAGGCTGGGGGACGGTACGCAGGATGGCGGCCGCCGACGCCGCAGCCCCGCGTCACCTCACGTCACTCCCAGGGCCCCCCGGGCGGGCCTTTCCGGACTCCTCCGAGCTGCCGCAGGTTGGCCTCGCGCGGTCCCCTGTCGGCTTCCTTACTCTCGGCCGGCCCCGCCCCCCCCGCCCCCCGCCCGCGCGCCGGAGGTTGCATCAGCCGGGCCGGAGCTCTGCGCGTGCGCACTCGGTCCTCGGTGGTCTCCTAGGAGACCGCCCCGCGCGGCCGTTCCCCGCCCCCCGCTCCCCGCCCCCCGCCCCGCCCAGCGATCTGGGCGAAAGGGGAACGTTTCCAGGTAACGCAAGAATTCCTGGAAGCAAAAAAATAATAATAATAAAATAATAAAATAATAAAATAATAAAATTAAATAAATAAATAATAAAATAAAATAAATAAATAAAAAATAAATAAAATAAATAAAATAAAATAAAATAAAATAAATAAAAATAAATAAATAAATAAAATAAAATATAAAAATAAAAATAAAAAAAAAGAATTCCTGGAAGCCCTTTTAAGGTCCCAGTACACACCCGAGGGTGCACACGTAGCTTACACTTGAATATTTCGGGGTTCCCGTATCGTTGAGTGCCAAGCAGATCATCTGCAGGAGACCTCAGCATAATAGGACTTGGCAGTACTGCGTAAACCGGTGTCTGGTGTTAGGACAACTAATAATTTGGAGTGAGGGGTGCGTGGGTGACCCAGTGGAGCACGTCCCTCGGGCGCGGGTCGTGACCCCAGGGTCCTGCGGTGGAGGCTCAGGTCACGTCCCTGCTGGGCAGGGAGCCTGCTTCTCCCTCTGCCTTTGTCCCTTCGCCTTCCCCTGCTCCTTCTCTCTCTCTGTCTTCCAAATAAATAAATAAAAACTCAACAAAAAGTAATTTGGAGTGAATGATAAGAGTGCAAACCCTCAAGTGAAAAACGGGTCATTCATATGCATCCCCCACCCCCACCCCTAGTGTTTTCAGTTTCTGAATCACTATTTAGCTTTGTCTAGGACCCAGCTTTCAGGATCTGACCCACATACATCCCCCATGAAAATGTGAGCTCTTGTTTTTCAGGTTCTGTCCCCTTTCAGTGGGACAAATCCGAGTCTCAGAGGAGTTAAGAAACGAGGGCCTCAGAGTTGTCACCCCATAGGCTCCCCAGCAGTCCTATTGACATCCTGAGCCCCCAGAGCAACAGGTGGGATGCAACAGGTGAAGAGGGGCGCACAGACCATTATCCTTGGAAAGAATTTTGTCTGGTAATTTTAATTGCTATATTTGATTCTCTGTCGTGAGTCGGTCTCCGTCCGTTTCTTTATTTCTGCCAAAAGTTTCTCGTCGACTCCTCTGAAGTCGAATGTCTATTCCAGGGAGAGTGTGCAGGATTGAGCAGGTAGGGAGGGCAGGAAGACCATTTTGGGAGCTAGGAGGAAGCAGACTGCTCTTCCCACCTCGATGGGGCTATTCAAAGAACAGCCAACTTCCTTCTAGGAAACTGAGAGGTCCTCAGTCTCTGGTTTTACCCCCTTTAGGATCGTATCCATATCTCTGGAAATACCTCATTTTTGATTCTAAGAACTTTAGAAAAATGTATTAGTAATGAAAGTCAGCTTAATAATAGAAAAGAGATCCAGGCATGCAAAGTAAATCCTTGACGCCTCAGTTTCTTGGTTGTCGAGTGAAGCTAACAATTCTTCTTTCAACAGGTTGGTGAGAGAACTAATTCTAACACCCAGATGGAGTAGGAGTATAAACATCAGCTAGAATCTGTTATTTATTGGCTAACATTTGTTTCCTGTTGTCTACACACTAAAGGCTCTGTATAGCCTGTCCACCCACTACACTTTACCAGCCTTCTCTTGGGTAACTTCCCTTCATGTATGTTAGTACTCTGGAACATTGGACTGGTTTCCTGCTTTTACTCGCGCTCTCTCTCAGCCAAGAAAGCCCTCTTGCTCCCTGTTAGATAAGTCATGCTTCAAGGTCCAACTCAAATGTCACCTCCTTCTTGAAGTCTTTGCTGACCTTCCCAGCCAGAAGTCTATCATTAGATACTGTTTGAGCACTCAGCATGCTACACTATGTATACCTGTAAACGTTCTTTCCTGCTGGCTTCAGTTCCTTGAGGGCTGTATCCCAATACCTAGACCAATGGGTCCCAAAATATGATCTGGGGCTCCCATTTTAAGACCCTTTCAGGAAGCCCTCAAGGCCAAAAAATGTTTCTAATAATACAAAGCTGTTATTTTCCTTTTCTTAAAAGTTTTTTTTTTAAGATTTTATTTATTTATTCACAAGAGACACAGAAAGAGAGAGGCAGAGACACAGGCAGAGGGAGAAGCAGGCTCCCTGCAGGGAGCCCAATGTGGGACTTGATCCCAGGACCCCAGAATCATGCCCTGAGCCGAAGGCAGAGGCTCAACGTCTGAGCCACCCAGGCATCCCTGTTATTCTCCTTTTTTACTCTCATTTTCTCATGAGTGTACAGTGGACATGCATCTTCTACAGGATACATGATAAGTGACCTGGCAACAGGTGGAATGCAAAAACAGATAGGAGACTTGAGTTGTCTTCTATTAAAAGCCAGATATTAAAGACACTTGGGGAAATGTAAAGCAAGGTCACTCTTCTCCAGTTTTTTGTTTTGAAAAATAATTTTTCATTAAATTTTTTTTTAAATATTTCATTCATTCATTCATGAGAGACACAGAGAGAGGCAGAGGCAGAGGCAGAGGCACAGGCAGAGGGAGAAGTGGGCTCCCTGCAGGGAGCCCGATGTAGCACTTGATCCCAGGACCCGGGGATCGTGACCTGAGCCGAAGGCTCAACCACTGAACCAGCCAGACACCCCTAAAAGTGCTGTGTTAACATGTAGTGGGTTTATGAATTTTTAAAAGATTATTTATTTATTAATTTATTTATTTGAGAGAGAGAGAGAACAAGTGGGGTAGGGGCAGAGGGAGAGGGAGAAGCAGGCTTCCCATTGAGTAGGAAGCCAAACATGGGGCTCAATCCCCATACCCTGGGAACATCACCTGAGCCAAAGGCAGACGCTTAATCAAATGAGCCACCCAATCTCCTCTGGTTTATTATTTTTTAACAAATATTTAAAAATTCCTCAGTTTTGAGTTCTTAGACAGTAACTCTTGGCAGATAGAATACAAATAAAAGTTCCATGGAGTCTTCAATAACTTTTAACAGTACAAAAGTGAACCCGAGACCAAAAAGTTTAGGAACCCCTTACCTAGCATGTTGACTGGCACATAATAGGTGACCAATAATGTTCACTGAATGAATGGAAAAGTATTAATAACTTAACAACATCTTCCTTATGGCTAAGCTTTTTCTTTCTTTCTTCTTCTTTTTTTTTTTTTTAAGATTTTACTTATTTATTCATAAGAGACACAGAGAGGCAGAGACACAGGCAGAGGAGAAGCAGGCTCCTTGTGGGGAGCCTGATGTGAGACTCGATGCCAGGACCCCAGTATCATGACCTGAGCCGAAGGCAGATGCTCAACCACTGAGCCACCCAGTTGCCCCAGCCTTTTGCTCTCCATTCTCAACTTTGTCTCTAACACTGCATGCCCCCAAAAAACATGTCCTAAAGCTTTCTTGAATGAGCCTCTTCTTCCCCATCTAGTAATTAATACATAACTTTATTTTCCTTACCTTGGAAGTTATTATAAAGGGAAAACAAAAAACCCACAATCATTAAGTATCAAAAACTATAGGAATATGTGACTTTGTCCTGTCAGTCCCAACAGGAAAATAAAGTGTAAACCAGCCTCCTCAAGCCTGCTCTCAACTAGCAGGCAGACAGGGGGGAGCTCTGGACACGGAGATAACAAGGTGTTGCCATAGCTGCATGTGTGCTGGTGAAGACAAGAAGTCCTGGGACTGGCAAACTGACTGGCACTTTGGCAAAAGATAACATTTAAACCTCAGTTAATTATGTTTATTTTAAAATATTTTGTGGGCCTGGTGTAAAGGGTATGTAGCTTCTGACTTCATTTTTCTGAGTCAGTACCACCTCCAAAATCTTATTTCTAAGTATCCCACACTTTGGCTAGTTGCCACCTCCCATCTTTCCAACACACTGCCCTCGTATTCAGCAGCTTATCAACCCCCAGAGACCCTCCTTCCCTTCCCTCCTTACACATCATGAATTCCGTGAGCCCCTTGCAAAGACCCCTCATTCTCTTACCCTTCTCTGGCAAAATTCCAACCCTAGTTAAACCCAACTACTGACTTATTCTGAGTCTACACACTTGAAGCTAATCATTGCTGAAGAAAAGTGCTCAGCCATGCCAACTGACTTGCTTCATATTTGTGATCGCAAATTTCATCAGTGCCAGGCACGGCAACAAGAGTTGATAGTTCCAGGGTAGTTTTGTTTCTCGCACACTCTGAGACGGTTTCACAATGCTTGTTCTTCCAATTTCCAGCATTCCGATAAACACGCATTCTCAGCTGAGGATCACACCTCATACCTCATTGAGAAACCAGATACAATTGTACATAAACAACTTTGTCTTTCCACCATTAAATCCACCAACCTACCTGCATTTGGAGCCACTACTCTGCCTTCACTCCCATGACAAGAAAAGGAGCCTCCTGGATCCTATCCCTTCATGTCTACCAAAGGAATTCTGGCCTCCCTTAGCCCTTTTCCTGTAACATATAATCTTCTCCCTCAAGCTTCTGGAGTACTCACATGCAGAGTTAGTATCACCTATCTTAAAAATTAAAAAAACAAACAAACTTGGAGCACTTGGTTGGCACAGTCAGTAAAGTGTCCAACTCTTGGTTTCGGCTCAGGTCATGATCTCAGGGTCTTGAGATCAAGCCCCATTGTTGGGTTCCAAACTCAGAGTAGAATCTGCCTGAGATTATCCCCCTCCCTTTGCCCTTCCTTGTGTGCACACATGTGCATGCACCGTCTCTCTCAAATAAATAAATCTTTTTTAAAAATTTAAAGTTAAAAAATTCTCCCAGATTCGTGCCCCTCCAAGTTTCTGTACCACCACAGCAAAGTTTCTCAAGAGTCATCTATGGTTACTAGTCTCTATTTTCTTATGACCTATTCTTTCTTCAACCTCCTCTGGTATGGCCTTTGTCCACACCGCTCCATCAAACAGCCCTTATCAGGGCACCTGGCTGGCCCAGTGGGTGGAGCATCAGACTTGATCTCAGGGTCACCAGTTCAACCCCCACCGCGGGCACGGAGCCTACTTAAGAAAACAACAACAACAAACAACCTTTATCAAGATCGCCAAGAACATTTTACCAAGTCCAATATTCCTACTGTTGTGGGTTGAACTGTGTTGTGTCCCCCTAAAAGATGGTGAAGTCCTAATCCCCCAGTACTTGTGAACATGACCTTATTTGGAAATAGTCTTCACAAGTCAGGATGAGGTCATTAGGGTGGGTCTAATTTGGTACGATTGTGTCCCTATACAAAGGGTAAATTTGGACACACACACACACATGCAGGATACACCTTCACGTGCAGGGAGAGCGCCATGTGAACACGAAAGCAGATTGAGGTGATGTACCTACAAGTCAAGAAACGTGACCATTTCCAGCAAACCACCTTCTGGTAGAGGAGGCATGGAACAGATTGTCCCTCTCCACCCTCGGAAGGCACCAACTCTGCCAAATCTTTGATCCTGGCCCTTCTAGCCTCTGGACCTATGAGCAAATTAATCTTGTGTAAGCCCCAGTCTATGGTGCTTTGCTCCAGCAGCCCTGGGATACGGACAGTACTTTTCTTTAGGCTCCCATGACAGCTCTGCATTGTTTTCCCTACAATTCCAGGGGCTTTTCCTCCACTGAATCTTGGCCTGTATCAGAGCGTGATCCACCTACATCTTTTTTTTCTAGCCTAATCTAGGTGATCTCAATCTAATACTGATAATGTCCATATCTAAACTCCAGGCTGAAGGCTCACTCCCATGAGCTTCAGATTCCATTCTCCGGCTTCTCCACATGGATATCCACACATCTCAAACTTACCAGGATCAAAACAAAATTCCTTTTTTAAAAAAAATTTACTTATTAAGTAGGCTCCATGGCCAACGTGGGGCTTGAACTCACGACCCCGAGGTCAAGCATGCAGTCTTTACCAACTGAGCCAGCCAGGGGCCAGAAACAAAACTCTTAACTCAGCTCCACCAAGCCCATCTTGCCCATGCTCCTAAATGCCTGCCCCCAGTCTTCCTCATCCAGTTGCCAAGGCCCTACATGTAGGGTCACCCTCACTTCCCCTTTCCCTCAACTCCACATTTCATCCATCAGCAAATCCATCAGCTCTACCTTGAAATTCACTAATTCCAGAATTTACTCCTCCCCATCCTCCCCACCCCATCATTTCCCTCCTAGACCACTGCAAGAGCCTTCTCTGCTGCTTCCATTCTTGGTTCAAGCAGCAGCCAGCATGACCTTTTGAAACATAAACTGGGGGGGGCAGCCCTGGTGGTGCAGCGGTTTGGCGCCGCCTGCAGCCCAGGGTGTGATCCTGGAGACCAGGGATCGAGTCCTGCATCGGGCTCCTTGCATGGAGCCTGCTTCTCCCTCTGCCTGTGTCTCTGCCTCTCTCTGTCTCTCTCATGAATAAATAAATAAAATCTTAAAAAAAAAAGTAAAACATAAACTGGACCACTATAGTCCCTTTCTCAAAACCTTCCAATGGTAGCACCATCGCACTAAAAATAAAATCTGGGGGATCCCTGGGTGGCGCAGCGGTTTAGCGCCTGCCTTTGGCCCAGGGCGCGATCCTGGAGACCAGGGATCGAATCCCACGTCGGGCTCCCGGTGCATGGAGCCTGCTTCTCCCTCTGCCTATGTCTCTGCCTCTCTCTCTCTCTCTCTGTGACTATCATAAATAAATAAAAATTAAAAAATAAAAAAATAATAAAATCTGGAGTTCTGATTGACTTTAAAACTGTTCAAATATCTCCTTGGGAAGCCCCCCTTCTGCCTGCCCGGCCCTTCCCCCTTCCTACCTCCGTCCTGAGACCCTGAATCTGCCTCCCTAGCTGGACAGTGACTTCCAGGCGGATAGGATCTACATCTTTGTCATTTTAGTGACCACACTGCTGGGTTGCCTTGCCTGACCCCAAAAAGGCCCTTACACTGTGGTTTGTTGAACAGACATGTTCCAGCCACCAAAATTACCCAACTTAAGAATGCTGCCTCATTTTTTACCTTTCAAGTCCAATCTAATCTTTGCCCCCAAAAACCAGCCAGTCAGGTTACTTCATTTTTGGCACCTCTCTCTGTATTCAGAAAACCCAGCCTCTTGGGCTTGTTTCTCTTTTCCCTGAGCACAAACTTTCTTCCTCTGCTCCCAGATCCTATCCCCACCCCCCACTCCCCAGGCTGGTTCAGATTTCTGCCCCATTTGGCCAAGAAATTTCCTTAACTAAGACTCTTGCCAGATTTAAGTTCTAACTTTTAAAAGGTCCACTGGGATTTGTCCAGAACTGCAGTGACATCTCAAAACCACTTAGAAACACAGCAGATAGCTAAAACTTCCTACTGTTTACTACTAAAAGTCCCTTGGAAGCCCCACAGAATTTCCCAGTGTGAAATAGGACACCCCACTGGAGGGTTTTGAAAACTTCTGGGTGAAATGCTTGAATGAGGGTCATATTGCCTCCTTCTTCCATCTGGACTACGGCTCTACTCTAATGACTTCATAGTTGTAAGCCATCTCAGAGGTTCAGTCTCTTCTGTTATAAAATGTGCTTGGTTAAATGTCACTAGGCAGTAGACATCTTGAGATCATAACCCGAGCTGAAACCAAGAATCAGACGCTTCACCAACTGAGCAACCCTAGGCAGTAGACTCCTTAAATGCATTGTCTTCATTTATCTTTGTAAGGCTCAGTCTGGTATGTGGTCCGCGGCCCAATGCACAACTCTAGGACCTCTATCCTTTGTGAATCGAGGCATGCCACTGGGTAGCACTGGTAACCATGGTAAACGTTTGTTGACAGAGTGAACTGTATTGACTTTCCACAATAGTTGTAATGAAAAATTACATTATATATAAAACACTCTGAAAACTAACAAATAATATACCAACTCAAGGGACTGTGTTAAACATTACCCATGAGGTTGCCCAAGGTTTGGAGTCAATCCTAGATTCAAATTCCAGACCCCAGGCTGACTGGCTGTGTCCTTAGGCAAATTACTTAATCTCTCTGAGCTTCTGTTTCTTCATCTGTGAAATGGGGATACTGCTACTCACCTGATCGAGTTGGCTAGATTTGGCTGACAAATGTTAAATGCCCAGTGTACAAGGGCATCTCCAAGTCACCATCTGTAAGTCCATCTGCTATTATTATTTTCATCATGTAAAGCAGGTGTTTTTTTTTTTTTTTTTTTTTAGATTTTATTTATTTATGAGAGATACAGAGAAAAAGGCAGAGACACAGGCAGAGAGAGAGAAGCAGGCTCCAGGCAGGGAGCCTGACGTGGGACTCGATCCCGGGTCTCCAGGATCACGCCCTGGGCCGAAGGCAGGCGCCACCCAAGTGTCCCTAAAGCAGGTGTTTTAATCTAAATATTGACAGATCTTGAAAATGAATAGTTTCGTTTTTCTCAAATGTCATTTATTGGAAAATACAATTCCAGAGAAAGTAGCAGATATAAGGATGTCTGGGAAGTGGGTACAGTACACAGACCTCTTTAAATCAGGGGCACAGAAGGTCAAAATAAAATGAGCTACAGGCAAAAAGCCAGTAACACAACTATGGTCCATTCATCTGGAGAAGTTCCACCCCTGTTCCCCACTTCCCCCCAGCCCTTCCCCTCAGTGGTCACTTTACCCTTGACATTTTTAAACTAAAAGAAAAGTTAAATTTCCTCACTACCCCTGTGGCTTCAGTGAATGAAACTTCTTTCTCCAGTTATGGAATGAGTCAGTAAATGGGGGAATTTCTGACCTTGGAGCTGAGAGGGAAGCTGGGGAGGGATAGTTGAGAGGATCCTCGATTACCTTTGTGCCCCAATCATGGGGTATATTCCGCCGATTGTGGTTCAAAAAGTTACCATCAAATTCAAAGTCTCTCCCTCTTTTTCTAAGGAATACAACCCTCTGGAGTAAAGCACGGTGTGAATCCGAAGTCCGTCTGGTTGGGAATAGAGTGTAAGAGCTAAGAGACCCAGTCTCCCTCCCAGCTCAGCTCCAGGGGACCAATCACGCCCTCCCATCCAGCCTCCTCACAACCAAAGAACATCACTGGAATCCCGCACCCCATGCCCCTTTACTCCACTTAGGGCATCCCTTTGGCTCCAGACTAAACAGGTTTATGGCCCCATAGAATGAGGGAAATTCTTATTTTAAAAATGTGACAGAAATGGAGTTTGGGGAAAGCAGCACATGAAAAAGGACTGGGTGACGGGTGACAAGACACCCTGGCATCTGCAGCTGAGGCCCCTTCCCAGGGCCAGGATGCCCTTGGGTGGACGCAAATCTGAGAGCTGAGGCAGCACTTTATCCCACCAGAGAAAAAGGAAGGGAGACAGACCTATGGAGGAGCACCCCCAGCATATTCGCAGAGACCATATGGTCCCCAGAGGGCCCGTGAGAATGGAGGGGTAGAAGACAGTATTTCAGGGCGAGTCCTAGCAAAGCAGGGGAAGAGGAGAGGAAAAATCTTCCCTGAAAGAGCCTAGGTCCCTGAATTACAGGTCCTCTGCAGAGCCCCATTCGGAAGGCCCTTCCTTACAGATGTAGGTATCACATCGCTCTCCTTTGGAGGCAAAATCAGAAAGGCCCCATGTGGGCCTCTGTCCAGCACACCAGCCCTCCCTGCCCCTCCCCGACCTGCCCTCAGAGAGGGAGGGCTCTCACCGAGGACCCACCGGGCCCCTCCCCAAGTTAGGTCCTAGAGATAGAAAAACAAAAAACAAAAACAAATAAGCAAACAAACACAAACCTAACAAAAAGTCCAATAAGAACCTTAATCATACAAAAATCCAAACAGTCTTCCTCTTTTGCCTTCCGAGGCATATGTTAAGTCCCTTCTCACAAGGCTTCCTGTCCAGTCAGGACAACGTTACTATTTCATTTTTTAAAAATAAAAATAAAGATATCCGCCCACCCTCCCCCAAAATGCTACTTCCTACAGCCCACCCCACTCACCCCTAAACCAGGCATTGCTCCCTTGACACAAGGTAAACTTAAAACTTTGCTGCCACCTCACAGCCTCCAAGGGGCTGCTTATCACAACCAACCCAAATTTGTTTGGCAGAGGAGGGGATAGCAGAGAGCATCTTACTCTCCCTACCTCCTATCACGGAGGCCTGACCCACCTGGGCAGAGGGGAGGCCTGCCAAGGGCCCCGCCCCTTTGCAAGGAAAGGGCACATCAAGCAGGGGAAGAGTCTACTTCCCCTGGCTTTCCCAGCAGCAGGTGGTCCCCAGGCAGGGCGGGGAGGGGGGTTTGCTTTGCTGGGCTCACAAGGTCTCATGACTTCGAGATCCTAGCGCAAACCAGCCAGTCTTCTCCTGGGCCAGGTCCAGCTCTCGAAGACGGATGTGCACCTCCCCGAGGAGGACATTCTCCCAGAATCCTTGCTCGCTCAGCACACTCAGCTGCAGCTCCCTCTGCTGCAGGTCTCCCCTGGGGATCCCGTCATACACCAGCTGCCAGCACACAGAAAAGGGAGACGCTTAGGTCTGTGGGGGTTTGGTCTGGCTGAGCCCCCAACCAGAGTCCAGGGGGATAGAGAAGGCCCTCGGAACCCAAGAAGAGCTTTAAAGAACTTTGCTCTTTGCTGAGAGGTCAGGCAGGTGAGGGCTTTTGACTGGGCTGCCAAAGGACCAGCAGTCTGCTCTTCCTGATGGAACAGGACAGGGCTGAGGCCACGTTCCAGCTGTGGGATCCTGACCCCCAGGGTCACAGCAAACTTGTTTACGGAAGGGGCCAGATAGGAAACATCTTAGGCTTTTTAGGCCAAAGAGCATGGTCTGTGTCACAGGTATGCAATCCTGCGGGCTGCAACAGGGAGAGCAGCACAACTGAAGGGATAGGTGTGGCCGCATTCCAATACAATAGGCACGGTCCCCCAGCCCCAGCCCTACCCTAGCACATGCCCCACACACCATCTCATTGTAGGTAGGGTTGCAGGTTTTCCGGGCCACCTTGGTTTTCTTCTTAGTCGTTTTCTGAGGATCAGGGAGGAGGTAAATCTTCACGTAGGGGTCCGGGTCATTCCCATCCTGGAGCACTTGCTACAAAGGAAATGACAATTGAAAAAAAATTTTTTTTAAAAGAAGATTCCTATGTCTGCGTCTTTATCCCCACTTCTGCGAACATACCCTGATCCCGACTCTGACCCCCCACAACTGGCTTCTTGTGAGGCACAGTAACATGCTTCCCAGTTCACTCCACTCTGAGAGAAATATCTCCCATGACAGTATTAGATGTCCTCCTAAAACATCAATCTGATTGCCTATTATACAGTCTATTCTTTTCATACAAATGCTCGGGGCATGCCATAGCTTGGTCTGTTTTGACGGAGCCATCATGTCCCTAGAGATCTTCCTGCCTTACCCAATGCCTTTGTCTATTTTGTCACTTGATCCAAGCAACCCCCAAGAGATGGAAGATGAGTCAGAGAGATGAAGGTGCTTGAGGAAGGCCAGCCAATTAGCGCTTCATCCAACCTGATCCTTTTATTTTTTATTTTTATTTTTTTTTCAACCTGATCCTTTTAAATCATAAATTTGATCTTGTCCTGCCTCTGCTCAAAAAGCCTCTAATAGTTCCCATCTCACTCAGGGTAAAAGCACAGTCTTGACTGTGGGACCTGGGCTTCTGTGTGCTGTGCCCTCTCCAACCCTATTGTCCATCCACTATTCTCCCCTTTGCTCTGTAGCCTTCAGCCACCACAGGCCCCCTGCACTTCCCAGCACACCCCAGGCAGGCTCCTGACCCAGGGCTTTTGGGTTTAACTGCTCCCTCTGCTTGGAACAATCCTCACCTCCTTCCATCTTTTCTTAAATACCTCCTCATCAATGAGGGCTTCCCTGACCACTCTTTATAAAACTGCCACTACTTCGCTCCACCCCAGTATTCCTTCTTTGCTTTATTTCTTGCCAGAACACTTACCACTATCTGTTATATGCTCTGTATGTACCCTCCCAACCCTACCAAGTAGATACTAACATTATCTTCATTTTAATAAGGCTCAGGGTAGGAGCGGCTGGTTGGCTCAATGGGTTAAGCATCTGCCTTCGGCTCAGGTCATGATCCTGGGGTCCTGGGATGGAGCCCCAAATCAGGGAAACTTCCCTCTGCCCCTTTCCCATGCCCTTCATCACCCATGCTCTCAATCTCTCTAAATAAAATCCTTAAAAAAAAAAAAAAAAAACTCAAAGTAATTAGGCTACTTGCCAAAGTAAGAAAAAGTACAAGAGATAAAGAACCAAATGAAGACCATGTGTGTACTTACCAAGCCCCGAATATGCATCACCATAATGAAGAGCTTATTGTTTTTGTACGAGATGGATAGCTTCACTTCCCCTCCCACTTTCCCAACGGGCCGGGCCCAGGAGCCATCTAGAGGGACAAAGAAACTCAAGAAAGGTCATGAACCCAGTTCTGTCCCCATTTGGTGCCATGCAGATGTTTCTGTTTTCTTTTCCCCATCCCAGTATCTTCATGTTGGGTTCCTGATACCCCCATGGGGGAACTACCAAGTAAGGTTCGTGAACATGATTTAGAATCAGGTTAAGATGGTCTATTCAATTTGTGTGTGTGATCACCAACTGAATATCCGGTCCCTGGGAAACCTGTGTGAGGAGTTACAGGACCCACAGCCTGAGTGGGAAGCCAGAACCTTGAGCTAGTAAGCAAAGGAACAGAGACACATCAAGGGAAGAGAACTAGGAAGGGGCGGGGTCAAGAGGAACTACCCCTAGGAATGGTTCAGAGAGGTTGGCAGGGACATGACAGAGAAGACAGTATACCTGAGGACTTGGGAGCTGGGCTGGTGCCTGCAGCCTTCTCATCTCGGGACAGGGGATGGAAGAAGGTATACACTAAATCACACTGAAATGGAATCAGAGACAGTCATTCTTCAATAAGACAACAGCCCCAGGGCAGCCCCAGGGGCTCAGCGATTCCCCCTTCAGCCCAGGTCGTGATTCTAGAGACCCGGGATCGAGTCCCACGTCAGGAGCCTGCTTCTCCCTCTGCCTGTGTCTCTGCCTCTCGGTCTCTCGGTCTCTGTCTCTCTCATGAATAAATAAACAAAACCTTAAAAAAAAAAAAAAAAAGACAACAGCCCCATAAAAAAAAAAAGGAAAGGGACTATTCCAGATTAAAAGAGGCCTATGGTGGGGATCCCTGGGTGGCTCAGAGGTTTAGTGCCTGCCTTTGGCCCAGGGCTTGATCCTGGAGTCCCGGGATCGAATCCCATATCGGGCTCCCTGCGTGGAGCCTTCTTCTCCCTCTGCCTGTGTCTTTACCTCTCTCTGTCTCTCACGAATAAATAAATAAAATCTTTAAAAAAGAAAAAAGAGGCCTATGGGGTGCCTGGGTGGCTCAGTTGGTTAAGCGTCTGCCTTTGGCTTGGGTCATGATCCCAGGACCTGTGTCAGGCTCCCTGCTCAGCAGGGAGTCTGCTCCTCCTTCCGATCCTCCCCCTACTCATCTCTCTTTCTTGCTATAAAAATGGAACAACCAAATGTAATATGTACTTCTTGTTTGGATCATGGCTCAAACCAACCAACTGTAAGAAGAATTTTGGGGATGACAGAGAAACTTTGAATATGGACTGTGTATTGGATGATATAATGATACTGTAGTTATATAAGAATATGTCTTTATTTTTCAGAGATGCATACTGAGTATTTAGGAATAGAATGTCATGATGTCTGTGAATGACTTTAAAATTACTTCATACAGAAATAGATGAAGCAGGGGGACCTGGGGGGCTCAGTAAGTTAAGCATCTGCCTTCAGCTCAGGTCATGATCCCAAGGTCCTGGGATGGAGCCCTACCTCGGGCTCCCTGCTCAGTGGAGAGGCTGCTTGTCTCCTTCCCTCTGCCCCTCCCCCTATCTCATGTGCTCTCTCTCTGTCTCTCAAATAAATAAATAAAATCTTTTTACAAAATAGATGAAATAAATATGGCAAAATATTAACTGTTTAGGTGGTGGACATATAGGCACACATTATTATTTCTCCGTTTTTCTGTATGTTTGAAAGTTCTCATAATAAGTTTTTAAAAAGGAAAGAAAACCAAAAATACTCGGTCACATCAGGTCAAAAGCAGTCTGTTCTCTGCCACACCCTCCCCATGGACACACATACCTTTCAAGCAGAGAAATAGTTAAGCCAGCCCTGGACAGAGACCATGAATTCTACTTTTGAGAAAGTTTTTAACTATATTAGGGAAAACAAAAACTAAAATGTATGAAAATACCTACTCTAGCATTAATAGTGGGGGAAAAATGGACATAATGTAAATATTTCTTAAGAAGCAAATGGTTAAGGAGATTTTGGTATTGCAAGTCAAAATATTAACTTGGTACAGATATTTAAAGTTATACTAAGTGAGAAATACATTACAGAGTGATCTTGAAGCTATGATCATAAATGGTTAAGAGTCACATTTGCATATAGACAAATAAGAAGGAAACATGGAAATGGGGTTAGATGATTTGTCAGGGGGATGGGGCTCCTGGTGGCTCCATTTGTTTTTATGCTCATTATAACACCAAATTGTAATAGCATCTGTTTAAAAAAAAAATCTAGGTAAATACACAACCAGCTCAAAAAAACTCCTTTTCCTCAAGAACCCCTTCCTTCCTAAGGTTCTGATCACTCCCACACTCTGGAAGCTTCTGATACGTCAATGTCTCATAATGTGTCTCTGTGCTTGAGGCTGCACATTGCCTGTTTGGGCACAACCCTCCCTCCCTTCCTCCCCCTCCTCCCGCCTGTCTCCCCTTCCTCCCCCTTCCTTGCCTCTCTCACGCCCCCTCCTCCTTCCCCTGCAGTCAGACAGACCCCAAGAGTCAAGTCCATCCTTGATGGCCAGCAGGCTTGCCCCCTCCCTGCTTCCCCCCACCCCCACCCCCACCCCCACCCCAGCGCCCCCAACTGCTGGGAGCAGAGGAGAGCCCACCCACCTCGGCCACCTCGGGGGCTTCGTGGGTCAGGTGCCAGATGTAGCGGTTTAACTCCTCCCTCCGCCGCTCAGCCACCGCCTCTCCCCGCGAGCGGCCGATCACGAAGCGACTGGGGAAGCTGTCGAGGCAGGTGGGCAGTGGGAACGCAGGAGGGGCCAGCAGGGGCAGAGGAGGAAGCAGCGACAGGCTTTTGTCACATTTCATTTGCATGTTCAGCGACCTGCCCCACACTTCCCAGCAGCTGGCCCCATTCCTATCATGGCTCCCTCGGTGGACACACTCTGGCCCATCTCACGTGGCAGTTCCAGGGAACCCAGGCAAGAAAACCAAGCTATTGGACAGAGTCCTAGGGCTCCCCGGAGGAGCTCACGGTTTTCCTCAACAAGGTAAAAATTCATTTGAAAACTCAAAACTCATTTTTTAAGAATTGTGGTGACATACACAGAATATAAAATTTACCATCTGAACCATTACAGTCCAGTGGCCTTAGATACACATTGTTGTGCAACCATCACCAACCATCTTGCACAACTAACCCTCTGGACCCGTTAAACAGCTCCCTATTCCTCCCTCCTTCCCTCCGAGCCCTGGTGACCACCCTTCTACTTTTGGTCTCAAGGCATTTTGACTACTCTAGGGACTCACATAAATGGAATACTACACAGTATTTGTCTTTTTGTGACTGGTCTATTTCCCTGAGCATCATGTCCTCAAGGTCCATCCATGTTGTAGCATGTGCCAGAATCTCCTTCCTTTTAAGACTTAATATTCCATCATATGTATACACCACGTTTTATCTATTTACCTTTTACTCTTTAAAAGCTAAGAAAGTTAGAAACATCTTCAGATCCACTCAGTCCTCTGCCTTTTTAGCTCTAGTTTTCTCTCCTGGCATGTGGACCCAAGCTCATTTTCAAGACTGAACAGAGTCCGGAAACCCGGCCAGCAGAGGGCACACCTGTTACCCCACTCATTACTAGGCCAAGAATACCAAGCAGCAGTCCTGCCCACCCTCTCTCCCATCTCCTTCCCCAGGATCCCCCTGTGCAGAGAGGAAAGGGGGCAGGTACCTGGGTAGGAGGGAAGAAGGGAAGAGCAGCCGCAGCTTATTGTGTAATTCCTGGAACTCCTCAAATGTCCGTTGGATGTAAGTGGCCTCATGAGAGTTCTCTCTCATCACCTTTACCACATATACCTGCAAAGGTCCAAGTCTTAGAAAATACCTGCCAAACGCTGTACACTCAATGAAGGGAGTAGGTAAGGAAATAGAAAAGGGAAGGGGTGTGTGCGTGTGTGTGCACGCGCGTATGTTGGGGAAGCCCACTTTCCAAAAGGAAAAAGGCAAAAGTGTCTCCAAAGAAAAAGATGATAGTACATTTGCAGGAATCTGAAAACAAACATTTTCTGCACATGTTTCATAGGACCCTTGACCCAGAAGGAACACACATCCAATTCAGCTCCCTGATTCTAGCACCCCACTGGGGCAGGGGAGAAGCTTGATCTGTGACTGCACTGCATCCAGCATGGGATGCTCACAACTGCATTGTCCACTATGTGGCTGTGAAGAGACAGAACCCCAACATGATGGGCTGGTGGGGAACAAGATGGGGCCATATTGGAGAAAACACTTACGTAGCCCTTGTTGGGGTGGAAAATCTTCTCATGGCGGCAGAGAAAAACATCAGTGATGCGGCCAGAGCTCTTGAGCGTGTGTGTTCGGGGGGCAAAGGAAAGGGTCAGCCGATCGTCTGAGCCTGTAAACTTCATCTGAGCCAGGTTATGGATGAAAAAATTGAGCTTTGTGGCTACACTGCCCAGGCTGGACTCAATCAACCTGTTGGTGTAGGAGGATGGGAAGAAAAGGATGTTACCATGGACCCAAGTCCCCACTGCTGGGACAGAGCAATCTCAACAAATATGCTCTGACACCTGGAACTAACTCAACTCAGAATCATTTTCCTTGTGAATTATCCTCACAGAGTATTTGACTGGCACACAATCATCTATATGCAATTTATTTATGTGAATCCTGGGGTCTTATCTCCCCTCGCTGCCCTCCTGAGCCAAAGATGGTTAAACCAAGGTAGGAAGGAATTAGGGATTCCACCACAGGGTCAGTATGAAAACGTCTACATACAGTAGACCTCCAGTACGCTGGAACCTCACCATGCACTGTTCAATCTAGAGATTTCAGACCAAAAGGAGAGGTTCTATGTGAGACATACAGAGAAAATGTAGTTTGCCAAATTCCGAAAAGTGCCTGACAAAACGGAGGCATCGCCTACAGGGACAGGACTATAGACATGAGTACAGAGACACTTCCTTGCTTCCATGCAGAGTACCTAGAAACACTGTCAAGTATGGGAAAATGGAATCATGGAATTCCATGTTTTGATAAGGGCAAAGGTTCTGATCCAGAGAGCTAAGAACTAAGAAAAATCCATTGACGTCCCATAAGCAAAGTCTTTGACCAAGACCTGGCAAGAATGTGAGTTAAGGGATTGCAGTAGCTCTATACACAAGAGTAAGCACCAAAGCGCAGACAGGCAACGGAGTCAGAGAAGTCAAGCGATTTACCTAAGTCGGAGGCTGAGGTAGGACAGCAGACACATGTTGTCAACTCTAGGCTCTGCCATCTGAGCTACACCTGTTTTCCTAGCCTTCCTCCTCCCCATCAGGCAGCCTGGAGATGAATGGCAGGGGGGGCAGGGGGCAGAACTGTTCCGTGCACAGGGTGTTACCTGGTGAAGTAGGTAGTAGCATTGGCTTCTGTGTCCTGAGGTCTCAGAGCATCATATACATATTTGAGGTCCTCTAGGTCTGAGAGCTCAGGGATCCCACAGGACAGCATCTAGAAGGAAAACAAAAATGGAGAATGGGCAACCAGAAATGTTTGCTCCTTCCTCCCATAGGCAAGATTTTCTATAGCTAGGCTCCCTAGCCCTCCTAGACGGTGGTGGACGGATGCTGTGGGCAGTGGCTGGAAGGCCACAGGAATTGAGGGGCTGGGGTGGGAAGTCGGACACTGCGCAGACACCACTGTTCCCGGCTGTCTGGGCCCTGCCTTATCTAGACCTCAGAGAAGTAGATCTCCAGAAATCCTTTGAATCAAGACAGGAAAGTCTTAAAGATGGCACCAGATGATAAGAAGGAGTTGTTCAGAAAGAGATGGAGCTCCTCACCAGGCCCAGGAGGTTGAGGAAGAGGTGGGTGTGCTTGCGGATGAGGTTGTAGGCTTGGCAGCAAAGGTCAACAAAATCATGGAAGCGGCTGGAAGGCTTGTCACCCCCGTTGATGACATATGCCATATCCGATGTGAAGACAAAGGGGGCGCGGTCCCTGGGCCAAAGGGAACATACAGGTAGAATGTCAACATGGAGGAAGAAGCCCCCCTACCTTGTGGGGTGCATCAGGGAATGGTTCCCCTCACTACCTGTGGGAACCGGGATAGATGGGGCTCTCTCTAACTTTTTCTTTTCCTACCTTAGTCTTAAAAAATCCCCAGAGATGTCCTTCATTGGTTCCTTGTCCGTGAGCTACCAATATTTTTCCTGGGTATCTAACTGTATTCCCTTTTGCTGCAGTTTGGGCTCATTTCCCTTTGCTCAGTCCTCAGCAGGGAGAGAGAAGAGCTGGTCCCCACCTCCTGCAAGGCCCTGCAAGGACTTCTTCACTTCTCTCTCAGGCTTTTTTCAAAAGCTGCTCAGCCCGGGGGCTCCAGTGCCGCCCCTTCCATGATGGGCTTGTGGTCAGCTTGGAACCATTTCTTTTGACCTCCTTGCCCTCCACACATGGCTGGGCTTCAGGAGATCACTTACCGCTTGATGTTGCCGAACATCTGAGCATGGCCCAGGAAGCGGCCAAAATCTATGTGGAACATGTGGCCGGTGGTCTTCAGCATGATATTATCATTGTGCCGGTCACAGATGCCCAAGACATATGTGGCCACGCAGCAGCCAGCACAGGAATAGATGAAGTTCTCCACAGCCTGGGGGGAAGGCAGGCAGATGGGAGGAGAGGACAGAAAGGGACCCCAAGGGCCACGGCCAGACTGAATTCGGCCAGCCCCGCTCTCTCCCTCCTGAGCCCCAACAGCACCTCATGCCTGCCAGTTCAGCCTTCATCACCCACGCACACAGAAACCTCTCTCCTGTCTTATGGGCTCTACGGAGATGGAAGGCTTCATGTGTATCTCCACCACTTTATCTGCAATTCAGCTTCCTCTGCACCTTTCTTTCTCCCAGAGAAATCGGTGGGAAAGACAGTGAACCTATCTGGGAGCCCAGATTTGCCCAGCCCAGACTGAAGAGACCCTAACAGACAAGAAGACTGGTGCTTTCAGTGTTCCCAAATGCTTGTGACCATCTCAACTCACGCACAGCACCGAGGCAGCTGACCCTGCTCAGAATTCTTCTAGACTTCTCTCTGCCCCATATACACCTCTCATTCCCAGGGTTCTTGGTAGCAGCTAAGTGCTAATCTAATTAAAGTCACTTCACTCCAAAGAAGAGCTGAGACAGTTTAACACTCCTAGGGGCGTTTTACACTTGAAAAATCAGACATCTCTAGTTGGTAAACTGTGTGAGAGATTTTTTAGTTTATAATGGGGTAGGACTGCAGGGTGGATGGCTAAGGGGTTAGATCCACCTTTTCCATATGGTAATTTGTCCCCTTATCTGTCTCTCCAAGAAGGACAAATAATGAAATTAGCAAATGGATATATTTCACCCTCTGAATCATCTTTGTGAGGTTTATGGAATTTCTAAGGATTCAAGAAAAGACTCCTCAGCAGAGTGCAAAAACTGGCATAGCCAATAAGGAATGTACAGGCTTGAGAATTAGAGAAAGCTTCCAGATATAGAATGTGCGTCCTCCCTGCTCTCTGTGCAAATTTCCCTCCATCCTTCAGGGCCTGGAGTTCCAGGCCTTCCCAGCTCCTGCAGACTCCTCTCTTATTGAGCCCCAACAGCCCGACCGCCACCCCCATTCACCCAGCCCTCATTCTTTTCTTTCTCCTGGGTCTAAGGGTCTTATCTCCCAGCAGCTTCTTGGCTTTCCACAAGGCCGGTTTCAAAACTAGCCACACAGAACTGCCCCCCTCCCCAGCGACTTGTCTATTTAAACCAGATGGCGAATCCACAGGAATCTAAGAACAGAAAGTCTATAAAGAAATCACAGAATGCACCTTCTGGAAGAAAAAGACTATTTCCAAGGCAGAGAAATAGATGAATGAAAAGAAACCACACAGTAAGGAGTACAACCCATCACCTCCCAGTCTTGACCTTCATCTCCATCAACTTGTCTTCCTGCCACAGATATTCTTTCTCCCTGGAATGCATCCTTTTTCTTTTCCTTTTTAAGATTTTATTTTTAAGTAATCTCTATACCCACTGTGGGGCTTAAATTCACAACCCTGAGCGAGGATCAAGAGTTGCATGCTCTACCAATGAGCCAGCCAGGCGCCCCTACCTGGAATGCATCCTGTCTTGACTCACAGAATAGCTATGTGGCCATGGGTAAATGACTCAGGTCTCATCACCTGAGTTATGTGGCATGTTTGGCTGCAGGAAGTCTCACCAGACCAAGAGAGCTCTCCTGATTTAAGGGATTTTCATTTGAAGGATGTGGGCAACTCTCTTTGTTCAGGAAGTGGCCAGGAGACAAATAGCTCTAGTTCTTTCCTACTGGAAGTCATCGGAAGAAACTACCAGCACAATTCTAGTAGAAAGCCTAGAAGAGCTGACAGGCTGCCTTTGGAGGACTGATATTAAACACAAAAGACACAGAGTGAGTTTCTCCGTGCATTCTTCTATCACATTTGTTATGACTTCTTATTACATTGGCCAGAAGACATTATAAGTCCAGCACCAAGCACAGCACCTCTGCATGGTCGCCACTTAATACCTGAAGAATACATGTTAGTGGGAAGTAGTATATGGGGTAGAGGAGTGGGAGGAAAGAATTCACACTATTCTTCTCCAAGGGTAGAGGGCCTTGTGACTGGCAATGCACAGAGGGTGGGTTTTGAGGAATGGGGAAGGGAACACTTGACTTTCCAGGCAGAAGGAACAGAATCATCTAAATTTGATTTATCTAAATCATCTATTTTCTCCTACTGGGGAAATAGGAGACTCCTAGGTTGGGGCATAAATTATCCTAAGAGGGGAGGTGCGATAGATGGGACTGCAGGGGTAAGCAGGCCTGGATTACAACAGGATCTGTGTGCAATGCCATAGATTGTATCTAACAATGTATAGATTGGATCTATCTTTTAGGACATACGGAGCCTTTGAAGAACTTAGAGCAAAGGTGTGACATGAGCAGTTAATACTTTATTGAGGGATCCCTGGGTGGCGCAGCAGTTTGGCGCCTGCCTTTGGCCCAGGGCGCGATCCTGGAGACCCAGGATCGAATCCCACATCGGGCTCCCGGTGCATGGAGCCTGCTTCTCCCTCTGCCTGTGTCTCTGCCTCTCTCTCTCTCTCTCTCTGTGACTATCATAAATAAATAAAAAAATTAAAAAAAATACTTTATTGAAAAAACAACCTCTGACATCAAGCAGAAGATGATGACAGGAGAGCATTCCAGTGGTTCAGGGACAGATAGCACATAGCTGAGAGAAATGGAAAGAAGAGGACAGATGTGGAAAGATGCTGGGGGAAGAATTAACAGTGCTTGGTATAGCCGAGGTGAGCCAGAAGGAAGCATCAAGACCCATGGCTCTGTCTTGGGTGACTTCAGAGACTCATACCATTTACTGATAGGAAACATACAAAAAGCAGGTTTTTCTTGAGAAAAGGAGACAGGGAAAGCTTGGGTTTGCCTATACGGAGTTTGAGGTTATGGGTAAAGTACAAGGGGAGATATCCAGCAAGCAGGTGGCTTAGGGCATACAGCTCCAGGGAGAGAGGAGGGAATGGCTTTGGAAGACGTCAGCAGGTGGGTGGTACCTAAAGTAATAAGAGATGATGAGCTGGCACAAGAATACAGAGAGTCCAGCAGGCCAGGAATTAAATCCTGAGGACACTTGATGGGATGAGCACTGGATATTATACTATATGTTGGCAAATTAAATTTAAAAAAATTTTAAATAAAGAAATAAAAATAAAATTTAAAAAATCCTGGGATATGCAAACATTTAAGGCCGTCTACAATCGTCTAGTTCAATGTTCACTGAACCTTCTGATTATAATTTGGCTGTCCATATGGGTTTTCCCTTAGGAATAAAATGCATAATAAATAAAATGCATTGATCCATATATATTAGTATCAGGGTCCCCTTGGAAGTTAAGTTATATAATTTAGCATTCTGGCTTATAGTAAATCTCTTATGAGGTGGTTATTATGACTTGTTCCCTCCCCTAAACTCAGTTAACCCAGATTAGCGCCATGACAAGCCTTGGACCACGGCAGGCCACCAAAGCCCTACCAACTAGGAATGCTCCACCTAAGGAACAGGCCAGCCTCCTTTCCTATTACTTCTGTCTCCTATCTAACCTTAATCCTGGCTCCTGCTTCTAGCCTGGCCTCAAACCAGCTCCGCATCTAGGAACAACTGAGTGAATATTAATTCACATTCGTGAAAAGAGGATTTGGATTAAAATAATCTCTAAAGTCTATTCCAACTAACTCTTGCTCTATAAAGTGCACAGAAGGGCACAGGAGGAACGGAACAGGATGCACAAATAGGAGAGATCCAGGCAGTTTCTTGAAAGTTGGCCCCCTCCTCCTCCCAAAACTCGATCTGCCAGGAGGACTCAACAAAGGTTTTCCAGCTGGATGCCAGGGGATTTTCTCTCCGCTTATGACAGTCATTTGACCCAAGCCCTCCAGATGTGGAGGCACCCATCAGCTGTGTCTTTTTCCTCTTGACACAGCTGAGCTGTCTCCACAGTGCACATGCAGACCTTGTATAACAGAGCAATGTGCCAGAGTCAGGCACCCACCCCACCCCCAGCCTCACCCCCACCCCCAATCTTACCTTCTCATACTCGTCTTCCCCGGGGTTGTGTTTCTGCAGCCAGTCCGCCAGGGGCCTGTCCTTGAAGGAACCAGTCACCCCATGCTCCACCTGGATCTTGCGCAGCGTCTCGGCATTGGGAATCATCTCCACCATCCCTGTGAGAGGAGGCATGGGTGTAGCACTCCCGGGGATAGCAATGGGGACTATGGGGACAGAACTACAGGAGCTTTGCTGCAAGCTTCCCTAGAAATTAGGCTCTAGAATATTTGGATAAAGTCTGATAATAAGGAGAAAAGGACAGTAGAGGGAATACTGTTCCCACGCTTCATATTCCACACTGGGATATCAGGGCTCTTTGCTCTCCCAAACTCATAGTTGCTATTCTTTTTTTGTTTCTAACTTTTACAATTGGAATTTTCAGATACATATATGTATACGTATATGCCATATCCGAACAATGTTCATATACGAACAATGTTCATATGTTCATCAATAATTATTCATATATATGTATGAATTTTATACATATACACACACATATATGAACAAAGAGAATGAGATCATGAATTCACACATAATGATCACCTAGTTTCAAAAATTATCAACATTTTGCTAATCTTGTTTTACCTGTTTCACTCAGCCAACCGTGCTTCTTCCCTCCTTACTGGAGTACCTTTTCTCTTTTCTTTTCTTTTCTTTTCTTTTCTTTTCTTTTCTTTTCATTTATTTATTTATTTATTTATTTATTTATTTATTTATTTATTTATTATTTATTTATTTATTTTAAGTAAACTCCAGGAGCACCTGAGTGGCTCAGCTGGTTAAGCATCTGCCTTCAGCTCAGGTCATGATCCCAGGGTCCTGGGATCAAGCCTTGCCTTAGGCTCCCTGCTCAGTGGTGAGTCTGCTTCTCCCTCTCTCTCTCTGTCCCTCCCTCTGTGTGCGCTCGCTCTCACACGCGTGCTCTCTCTCTCTCTCAAATAAAATCTTAAAAAAATAAAATAAACTCTGAGCCCAATGTGGGGCTTGAAGTCACAATCCTGAGATCAAGAGTCACATGACTCTATGGACTAAGCCAGCCGAGTTCCCCTTTACAAATCCCAGACATGTCTTTTCACTCATAAATGTTTCGAGTACCACTAACAAGGGCATAAGCACCATGCCATTAGCACACCCAAAAAATTAACAATCGGCCTTCAACCCAGTCTTTATTTACATTTCTCCCTATTGCCTGAAAAGTACCTTTTCACACTTGATTAGTTTGAGTTAGGACCCAAAGTCTACACGACATGTCTGGTTGTTACATCACATCGTTTTATTCCGGTTTCTTTGTCTCTGCTCTGCCTTCCTTTTCTTAATGCCCTTCCATAGCTTCTATTGAAATTATCTTGTCCGTTTCACTTTTCTGGAGAAGCACACAACCCATGTTGGGGAATGGGCAAAAGAGCAGTAAAGCAAAGGGGTGCCCTTCATGCCAGCTGCCTGGGCACAGCCCCCTCCCCCTATTCCCAACTGACCTCTCCCCCGGCCAGTGGAGAAGCAGCGGAAAATGACCATGCGCATGTCCAGCCCCTCTTGAACCCAGATCTTGTTCATGATGCGAATCATCTGCAAGGTTAGCATGTCCTGGCGAAGGTCATCCCCGCACTGGAGAAAGAAAGTGAGCAGAGCTCATCTCCACTGCCTCCCCAGGCTCCCAGATCCTCCAAGAGAGCCACGCTGGTCCAAACAGCGACAGAGGACCGCCCAGTTTTCCCACCTCCCATCTCCCATCTTCACTCACACCAGGTCAAACGACCAGAGATGTGCCAGTAATTACATTCGCCCATGCAGTGTTCTGGCTCTTGCTTCAACCCCGCGGCCCCATTTGAACCAAATTTAGATTCCTGATTAAGACCTTTTAAAATCTGAGCATTTATCGCTGGGATTTGGAGCTCACACACAGCCAACATATAAATTACACAGTCACATACACGCATCTCCTCTCCCCCCAGATGACATGTTCTCAGACTATGGTTTACTTCTCAGAATCATGAATGTATGAATGTATCAGGAAGGACCTGAGGGTTCATCTAGTCCAAACTGCACCTGTTCTCTTAATTTCCTCTTCAACACTGCTGCCAGGCAGCCATCCAGCCTCCACTTGACTACCCTCAGGGACAAGCAGATCACCCCTGTATCCATTCATTCTCGGGATGGCTCTGCCTCCTAGCACACCTCTGTAAACTGAGCTGCCAGTAGCTTTGCTACACCTGCCAACATCCTATTCCTAGCCTGTGGGGCCATGCAGAATTCCTTTTTGATTTGGCAGGCTCTCACATGTGAAGATGGTAGCTCGGAATGACAGGAAAAGAAGTGCCTGAGGCCACTCCTGCCACCCTTTGACTCCCTTCTCTACTCTCCTCTATCACTATCATCCCACCAGGCTTTCGAGGTGTCCTCACCTTGAAGATGATGCGGATGTTCTCACCCAGAGGATCCACATTCTGGAAAGACAGCTTGAGGGGGACAGCATTGGAGTTGAAGTAGGAACAGTCCTGCCACAGGAGAGACGGTAGTGACGAGGGTCAGGAAAGACAACGCCCTCAGGACTACGCACCATGGGTCAAGCTGCCACCGGCCCACCAGCTTGTAGTTTCTGCCAGATTCCTCAGGAGCCCGCACTCCTTCCACACACACCACCACCCCCACTGGCCCTGGGCAGTTTGTTACAGCCTCAGCTTCGGCACCTGCTCTCTCATCCCTTCAGTGTATTCGGCATACGACCTCCTAGGACAGGACTCCTGTCTATACCTCAGTGTACCCCTCTGCAAAATGGGTCTCACGACAGGACCAACTTTGTAAGAAATGTGAGCATGAGACACCATGCCCAGTGTAAAGCACTCAGAAGAGTACAGGCACAGGCACAGAGATGGTGCTCGGCAAGAACAGATGCCAGCTGCGGTCATGATCACCAGCCTGGACTTACACCCAGTGGCATCAGGGAGACACCCAACTCCCAACCCAACTCCTCCCTCCCGCGCAGCTGTCAGGTCAAAGTCCATACACACTAGAGCTGGAAAGAGGCCCCAAAGATACCTTTCTTCTTCATACCTCTCAATAACCAGGGTGTGGGTGCCTCACCTCCATTGAGCCCTCCCTGCCCCGAGAGCCCCAACCCCCCGTCACTCACCCTGGGCACAATGCCCTTAACCAGCAGACTAGGGCTGAGTGGCAAGCGGCAGGAGCCATTCAGGGCAAAGAACTGCCTCACCTCCTCCAGGCCCGTGCGGAGGATCCCCTGAGAGGGAGAGGGAAGGACAGTAGGGGTGAGTGGGTTGCCCATAAGCTCTACTCAGAACCAAGCCTCTCCCGGGGCTGGGCACCCAGTAGTAGCTGGTGTGAAAACCACCATCTGAGAAGTGTGGACAACTCCCAGGAGACCGTGAAGAAGGAAAACCACGCAGCCTGGGGTATGGCGCCTGGGACAGTGCACAGGCAGCAAGCCCAAACAGCTTACAGAGGCGAGGCAGATGACATCACGGTGAGAGGCAGGTGCATCTCAGAGGGGTGACGCTGCTCAGGCTGTTGCCAAGAAAGGCCAACAATCCGCACTTTAAATTCTCCCAATTTTTAAATGTTAGCAAACAGGAATACTGTTGGCTTAATACAGCCTGGTTATACAAACAGATAAAGGTCCCGCTCTGGGTAGCAGCAGCACTGAGCTATGACTCATGGCATAGGGAACAACGTCAGACTGGATTTCAGCCCTTGTTTGCCCTCTCCAGCTGGGTGCTCTCATGCAGTGAACAACTTATAAACTTCTACAAATGTGCTTAGCCTTCAAAGCAAACAGTTAAATAAAAACTGTAATACTTTGCAGGCTAACCAAAACCCATCCGTGGGCTGTATCCAGCTTGCAGACTGTCAATTTGTGGCTTGTGGGTTAGAGACAGAGGCACCTCCTTCCAGTCCCTAAATCGGAGACGGTCAAGTGCCATCCTGCTGGTGAGGACGTTGAACAAATTAATGACTTAATGGTTAAAAAAGCCCAAGACCAGAAGTGGGTGGAGGTGGCCCCGCCCCCCTCACCTGCCGTGTGGATGGGGTGGCCTCTCGGACTTGCTGCGCCAGCTTGGCCAGGGTATTGACAAGCCAGCACTGGCGGTTAAACTCCTCTCTCAGCCCCTTGCCACAGCAGCACAGCAAGGCTGCCAGCAGGTACTGGTAGCGGATGCTGAACTGGGAGTCTTTGAGGCCATCCTTTAGCAGCCTGCAAAGCAAAGGGAGCAGGGTGGGTCGGGACACTTGGGATCACAGGCAAGGGTGTGTGGATTGGGGGATAGGAGGGGTCAGACCCAGCTCCAGCTCCCTGGAAAACCCACCCCAAGCCTGGGAGGGAAAGCCCCTCTGCAGCTCCTTTGTCCTTTCTGTTTCTGCCATGTGTGGATGGAAAGGAGGGCCAGGGATGATCCACATGGTCCTCTTGGGACCGAGACCACAGGAGGAAAAGGTGCTAGCCTGTGGCCACATGGCAAGTCAGCAACATACTAGAGCCCAGGCGGCTCAGCTCCCCACCCTCGCACACCCAGGATTACAATATTCCTGAGCGAAGGCAGGCACATGTCTGCCTCCCACCTCTCCCCACACAGTTTACCAGAAGAAGTAGTGAGTCACTCTCAAGTCAGAGACCGCTCGTTTCAGGAGAAAGCGCACCAAAGGGCTGTCCAGGTAACACTCATACTTCAGAGCCTTAGGGGAAAGGAAATGTGAGGCTGTATTGACGGCCTGCAATCTACACCTGCCACTATCCTGCCAGGGACCCTGGGTTCCACAAGGAGGATGCAGACCAACTTGGGCCTGCAGAAGGATCATCAGAACCAGAGGGAGGCCGGTCTGCCTACCTGCACGAGCTGAGGCAAGTAGTCAAGGAGCTCAGCATCTGACAGCGAGCCGATCCACTGGACAGCCATACGACGCACCTCCTGGTCCGGGAAGCTGCGAAACAGAGCCCAGCCCCCTGACAACCGAGCTGCAGACTCTGTAGCATAGGAGTGAGCACCCTCATGCCCGGGCTTTGGAGATATAGGTGGAGACAAGCCAGTGGCCCTCAGAATCTGCCAAACCCACTTAGAAGGATCCTTAGCACCTTGTCTGGAAAGCAACTTTTTTTTTTTTTTTTTAAGATTTTATTTACTTATTCATGAGAGACACACAGAGAGAGGCAGAGACACAGGCCGAGGGAGAAGCAAGCTCCCTGCAGGGAGGTGGATGTGGGACTCAATCCCAGGACACTGGGATCACACCCTGAACCAAAGGCAGGCATCCCTGGAGAGCAACTTTTGAGAATGGCCCTGTCCCCTGGTCAGAGTGGGCATGGGGCCACGAAGGACCAGGAGAGTGGCCATTTTCATTCCTTGTATTTTTTTTTTACTTTATTAAAAAATTTTTTTCTTGTAAGATTTATTTTTTTTAAATAACAAACTCCTTCTTTTTTTTTTAAAAAAAAGATTATTTATTTATTTATTCATAGAGGCAGAGAGAGAGAGAGAGAGAGGCAGAGACACAGGCAGAGGGAGAAGCAGGCTCCATGCAGGAAGCCTGACGTGGGACTCGATCCCGGGTCTCCAGGATCACACCCCAGGCTGCAGGCGGCGCTAAACCGCTGCGTCACGGGGGCTGCCCTCCTTGTATGATTTAAAGAAAACTAGACAGTCTTCCACCCCATTCCTGAAAATATTTTCCTTAACTCCCACCATGCTCAAAATTCCTGTCGTCGAAGAGCCCTTACGTGGATTAAGGCATGGTGGTATCTTGGGACCATCCTTTAACGTAAAGCCACCCAGGCAAAGGACAGAAAATCACGGAGTTTTATGTAAGCGAGTACCCCATAGCAGAATTGAGTTGAGCAGAGATTAGCAAAAACGTTTCCAAAAGTCCTGAGGGCAAGCCACATGGATTGGGTACATTTTAATTACCAAGAGCAGTAAGAAAGAAGCCAAGAATACTGGGTACCATCTGGAAAAGGCAGCCCAGGGGTCTGAATCTGGGAGGCGCATGTCCCCAGAGAACCCTTCTGAGGGAAAAGAAGGAAGAGAGGCCTGTTAGAGTCGAACTAAGTGGTAGGGTTTGTGTTACACGGGGTGTGCAGGCATCAAGAACCAGCCCACATATAGGTAAGGCTTAGGCATCTCCTTACATGTAAATTTTGCCTCAAAAGAAAAAACAAACGTTGAGTTCTAGTTAACGATATACATAGGCCTAAGTATTTAGAGGGAGGCCTGATGTCTGCAACTTACACGGAAATGTATTTAAAAAGTAAGATGGACTGATGGTGGGATAGAGGGATACACACGCAAGAAAGCAAATAGAGCAAACAGAACAGTTAGGATCTAGGTAGTGGGCACATGAATGTTCACTGTAAAGCTGTTTTGTAGCATCCTTGGACAATGTTCACAATGTAACACTGCGGGGCAATGAGACAAAGAAAAAGCCAAAAAGGAGAAGTGAAAACCCCCTGGATTTCCTAGCCCACTGTACCACTTTCTCCAGTACTGGCTCAGGCTAGTGACGGGCAGTGCCAACCCTTAGTTCTGGAAGGACACGTAGTCAGGGAGAGGTGGTGTTAGGACTCACGTGGCATGCAGGAGCCCCAGGGCATCCTGGTGGTTCATGTGGGTCCACTGCTTCAGGAGAGCATAGATGTCGGGCAGGCAAGCCCACTCCCAGCTGGGGGCGCTGGCAAGCACCAGGGGGAGGGAGCTCACCTCCGAATGGCAGTAGTATCGCTTCTCCCACAGGCGCTTCTTGTCAGCATCAGTGAGCCTGCGGGTGGGGGTTGCAAGGGAGGTGAGAGAGCGCCCTGAAGCCACAGGGTAGGGTACTCACTCTCCAAGAGAATGCTACGCTCTCCAATTTGGTGGTTCCCAAACTTTGCGGCACATGACAATCACCTGCAGAGGTTTGTAAAGTTCCCACGCCTGGGCCACACTGACACCAATGGAGTCAGAACATCTGGGGAAACCAGGACATCAGTATCTTTTTTTTTTTTTTTTTTTTAAAGATCTTATTGGGATCCCTGGGTGGCGCAGCGGTTTGGTGCCTGCCTTTGGCCCGGGGCGTGATCCTGGAGACCCAGAATCGAGTCCCACGTCGGGCTCCCGGTGCATGGAGCCTGCTTCTCCCTCTGCCTATGTCTCTGCCTCTCTCTCTCTCTCTCTCTCTCTCTCTGTGACTATCATAAATAAATAAAAATTTAAAAAAAAAATAAAAAAAATAAAAGATCTTATTTATTCATAAGAGACACACAGAGGCAGAGACATACAGGCAGAGACACAGGCAGCAGGAGAAGCAGGCTCCCTCCAGGGAGCCTGATGCAGGACTCAATCCCAGGACCAGGGTCACACCTTGAGCCGAGGCCGATGCTCAATCACTGAGCCCCCTAGGGGCCCAGGGACATCGGTATTTTTTAGAAGATTCCTAGGTGATTGCAATCAAACTTTGAGAAGCAAAGTTTGTGAAGCAAGGCCCACCTCTCATCTCTGATCCTGCCATCTGAGGACATCTCAGACTGAGAGAGAATACACAGGTCAAGGGCACCCAGCCAGCTACCCTTCCTGTGGATTTCCCTACGAGCACCACTCCCAAGATGAGCCACCAGAGGGCAGTAGTCCTCGCAGGTCAGGGTCTGGATGCTGAGAAGCCTCTGGGGCTTCTCCCGCCAGCTGGAGGTTTTATAGCAGCCACAGCTAACTAAGCCTTGCCTGAGATCAGGTGTCTAATGGGAGAAGGGAGCTGAGGGGCTCGTGAAGCAAGGGGTCAGCAGAGGGGTGGGAGCGGGGGATCTGTAGTCACTCAGCTACTCTGGCTCCCTGGGTGGGACATGAGGGAGAGATGAGCCTCATCTCCATTCCCCAACCCCGGCCCCCCAACGTGGCCTAGGATCATGCAATGCAGATCAGGCAGGGGAGGAGCCCCATTCCACCAGCTCCTCCTTCCCTCGGTTCTTCACCCCACCCCTTCCAATCCTGGTAAGAGAAGCAGCCCCAAGGATGACATCAGCTTGGACTCCCTTACCCTTGAGGGCTGCCAGCTTGCCCCGACACCTGATCCTTTTTGGAAAGTGACAGGGCCAGAGAAATGCAAAGGCTGTGGGTGTGGAACGGGCAGGAGGTGGGGGCAGGTTGGTGACGACAGGAGCCAGCTGTCCCCATGGATAGCAAGTAGTAGACGGCATATCTGGGGTGTGGGGCAAAGCTCTGGTCCTCTGGCAAGCTGAGGGGGCCAGGTTCCCATTGTGGGGATGGGCATTCCTAGATCTAATCTCCTGAGCCTGGCCTCTCCACCTTGCCTAGCGTCAGCTCACAAAAAAAAGCCTGGAGGCTGCCTTCGCCACTGGTCCTGCTTCAGTGGCAATGCCCCCCCCCGCCCCCCCCATCCCACCTCTACTCCCAAAGCAAGAGGGCAGGAACTTGGAGCTGGCAGGTGAGACATCAGACAGGATGGGGGCCTGAGCAGCACATGGGAAAGGCCCCGGTTCTCACCAGTACAAGGACTCCTTCTGCATGATGTTTTTAAGCACACGTTGGTCTTCCTCCCGGAGGCTACTAAACACATAGCGGGGGCTGAACTTGTCTCTAGGGGGGCTGGTGAACTTGATGTCGAAGGCTGAGGTGGGGAAGTCGATCTGGAGGATGGCGTCAGTGAAGCAGGGAGAAGAGAACAGGCAGGTGAGTGGGGGCCACCGCCTTCCCAGGTCTCCAGCACCCTGTCACATGCTGGCAGTCCTGCTTTCCCCCCTCCCTCCCTTCCTTGCCTGCAGGTGGTTTGTAAAATAACCCTGTTGGGACTTGGTGGGAACTTGGACTTTAGGGAAAGTCCCTTCCAGCCGTCACTTCCAGCAAAAAATGAGAAGGAAACAGAGAGAGTGAGAGGAGAAAGGGCAAGTGAGAGGTTGGGTGGAGATGCAGTGGGGGGGAGGGGAGGCCCCAGGCCAGAACTTTTTTTTCCTAAGACTTTATTTATTTATTTATTTATTTATTCATTCATTCATTCATGAGAGACACAGAGAAAGAGGCAGAGAGGGGATCCCTGGGTGGCGCAGCGGTTTGGCGCCTGCCTTTGGCCCAGGGCATGATCCTGGAGACCTGGGATCGAATCCCACGTCAGGCTCCCGGTGCATGGAGCCTCCTTCTCCCTCTGCCTGTGTCTCTGCCTCTCTCTCTCTCTCTGTGTGACTATCATAAATAAATAAAAACTTAAAAAAAAAAAAAAAGAAGAATAGCATCTTGCTCTATGCTGCCAGATGTTCATCCTCCTAAACTGGATCTCAGAGCTGAGTGGGTCCTACATTCCCTCAATCAACAAATGTTTATTGAACCCTTATATGTGCCAAGTGTTATTCTAGGTCCTAGGCACTGAGTATAGTCAATTAAAATAGACAAAAATGCCTGCCTCTGGAGCTTTTGTTCTATATCATTATGTTTCATGCTATATCCACTTTGATACTCCACATTCCATACCAAAGCATCTCATTGATCGGACAACAGGGGAGCCAGAAAACGGTAACAAGACCTTGGATATGATCAGCTCCAGGTCTTCCTCCTCTCCCCAGAGAATGGCCCCACTCCACAGGAGCACTGAGTGACCGGCTGCACGGGGAGGAGGCAGGGGTGGGGGGCTTCCCCTCAGGCCCCCAGGCATATAGCTCAGATTTTATCAGGCTCCTAATATAAAAGCTCAATACAAAGGACTCCAAAGAGCTGAGCCCAGAATGGGGGTGGAGATGCTCAGGCCCTGCCTTCAGCCTCTTTAAAATCAAAGTTAACCTCCAGGAGATGGCACACAGATTCCACAGAACTCCTCCGCACACTGGGGTTCAACCAAATTCACCCAGTTCCTTCCAATGCATTAGCATCCTATGCCCAACATCCCAGCACTTTCTCTTACTGCCCAAGCCCAAACCTCAAGGCGGAAAACTTGGAGCTGACTCTTGAGTAGTCTGGAGCAATGGGTAGGAGGGAGCTGAAGCTGGGGTCTCACCTGCAGGATGACACTATCTGGCTGGTGGAAATTAGGTGCGCTCCAACGGGCACTGGGGTTTTCCTGTGTTGCTGGCCATAAGCCCAGAAGCTTCCGCCCACAGGTCAGGACTCTAAGGAGGATGGGGGCGGGGAGGAGAATCAACAAGTAGCTAAGGAGATGGTTTTCCTCCCCCTCCCCAACCAAAAATCTGCCTTTGAAGCCACTACCCAACTCTGTCATTCTCCCCATAGACTATAGGCTCTCCCTTCTTCCAGGTCCTATACAAGCACACTAACTTCAGGAAGCCTCTGGATGACCTCGGTTGCCACTGAGGCAGGATGCAGTGGAGAAGGGGGCTCTGCTGGGGGCAGCAGTGGGAATGCCCCCAGAGGCACAGAGGTGGACTAGATGACCTCTAAGGCCCTTTCAAGGACAGGGCCAGATGACACGTTACCCAAGCACTACTTTTCCACACCCCTCTCGCCCTTCCTGCACCACCAGTCCTGCCCAGAAGCTCTTGGTTATGTCAACTGTCCTGGTGTCTACTCCTGTGCCTTGGTCCCCTGGCTAGGGCCCTGTGGACTCTGTTGGTGAGCCCCACATGGCCAACCCTCCCAAGGGGCACTGGCCAGGGCAGCAGCCAGGCCCCTCTCTCTATCCCTCTCCTTCCCTCCCGAGGCCAAGAAGCCGCTGCCCTGGGAACCACATACTGCCTGAAGTTGAAGAGTGGAGTAGTGACCCAACCCAGGGCTTCTGGCAGACGCCTCTGCTTATTGGCCTCTGAGGAGCTCCCAGGCAGGGGGATGGGCAGAGCATAGAGCGTGGCACACAGCAGGGTCTCCCGAGGCAGCCGGTTCACCTGCACAGGGAAGCAGATCCTAGGGAGGAGAGGAAACCAAATCAGGAGGGGCCACTTTCGTGGCTTCAAGGGACAGGCGGCCCAGGAAGTTAAGTGGAGGCTGAGAACGCGGCCTGCCTCTTGGGATATCAGATGTGCTCCCCGGGGAAGCCTTGAACCAGGACAGGTCCCAAACTGTAGGCGAAACCTCCCCCGATGCTCCCAGAAGTACATCATGCTGTTTTTGTAATTGCAGACTCTCAGTAGTGTGCGGCTAACATCCCGATTTTGAGGCCACCCCCAGTGACTGGACAGAACTTGGATAGCCAGAGCCATCCTGGAGTTGAGGTGACTGTAGTTCCCACAGTGAAGCCATATGCCCCTTGTCCCGGGGTTTCTGCAGAGGGTCACCAAGAAGCTGCCCCTCTGACAATCCTTCTGCACTGAACCACCCTCGTCCCTCCCCCACTTCCCATGCTGAAACAAAACAAGGAAGAAGCAGGGTGTCCTTTGCCCTCAGGTCACCCTCCTCCTGACAGTCCTCCCACCTGTCTGTCCTCTCCCATCCCCTTCTTCTCCCAGCCCTCAGGGCACAAGATGGTTTGTTCTCCCCACCCCCACCTCACCCCTCCCCACAAAAAAAAAAAAGATTTTCAAAGCTAGAGGGATAAAGAGAAGGGGTTTCCCAAAGCCCCTGCAGGGAGAGAACACAAACTGGCCAGTGAAGCCTTGCCACTACCCAGTCCAGATGTGCTCTTCCGGGGCTCCTCCGCCCCAGGCGCACCCAGCCACTCCCTCCAAGTTCAGGATGAGGCACTGGGGTGGGGTGAGGGAGAGAGAGGAGGGGAGCTCTCAGGGAGGGAGGACCCACATTACCTTTTGGGGAAGCTGTCCCTGGGCCAAAGTCCACACTGTCACGCCCTCCTGGCCAGCCCAGGGCAGGTTCTACACCAGAAGGCACAGAGGCAGGGTGGCCACCCTCAAGGTGCTGAGTTGCCTGATTAAGCAGCCTCCCTACACTGCTGCCCCTCACTCCTGCAGCAAAATCTGCACCTAAGTGAGACTCCCTCCCTCCCACCCGCCAGAGACTGGCAGAGCCCTGCCGTCCCAGCTGCCTGTCCCCTGGGGGCCCACGGCTATAATTAGGGCCCCTGCAGAAGCCAGCAGACATGCCAGGCCCAGGCTTGGCTAGGTGGTGGAGCGAGGCTGCTGGGCCTATTTTGAGAGTTAGCTGATCCCTGTACTGAGGCGGCAGGACAGTCAGCTGATCCCACAGCAAAGTGGAGGGGGGCTGGAGCTGACCCCCATCCTGTCAGCCCAGAAGAGGCTTCCCACTGTGTATCTGGAGGCAGAGAGGAAACCACGACCCCTAGAACCAGCCAGAAACCCCTTCTCCTCAGTCCTCGAGTCCATCTAGCATTCCAAAGCCTCTTCCACGGATCATTGCCTGGGGTCAGTCAGGAAAACCATATGTTGGCTGCGGCCTGAACCTCCTCCCTGCCTGCGAAACCCCTCTTCTTCCCTCTGCAGCCATTCCTCAACATCACATGGCAAGGGCTGCCTCCTCCAGAAAGGACTCCTGGGATGTGCCGGTTCCAGTCCTGGTTTTGCCGCTCACAACCTCAGAACTACTCATGCCTCTGCACTGTTTCCTCATCAGTGGAGAGGGGAAAACAGCTTGTGTGATGTGTGTATACACTGTGTACCTTTTGCTGCGAAACACTGAGGGTTCTGCACCGGAACAGGGCTATGCAAATAGGATTTACATGTACAAATATGTCCATGTATCAGTCACTGCGTCAGTCACTTGGAACGGGGAAACCGGAACTGAGCAGGCTCCCCCAGCTAAAAAGATGACAAGAATGAAGAAGAAAGCATCTATTGTGTGCTAGGTACCGTGCAATGCCCTTTACCGGCAATGTCCCAGAAGTTCTCAAATAGCCCTGTAAGTTAGGCCCATCACTTCCCAAGGTTCCACCTATAGTAAGAAAGGGAGTGTGCCCAGGCCTGTGCTTTGAACCCTACAGGGTAGCATCTTCTCCCAGAAGCCTTGATCTTGACTATGAAGGCAGGGACCAGCCTTTAGGATTCGAGGCCAAACCTAAGACAGGGAGTGGAAGGAGACGCACAGGACAGGCAGGCTGAGGTAGACCAGGCCTACCAGGAATCTGATACTCCATGGCAAGAGGGTCTCGGGCTAATTTTGTGGGGTCTGCCTGGGGTGGGGCACTGTACGGCATGATCCCCTTGGCACCGGTAGTCACTGAAGCCAGAGGATCGGAAGGTGATGGTGAAATTCCAAAGCCATTTGAGGCAGCCATCCCTGCCTCCAAAGAGCCTCTCCTGCCCTGGCAGTTATTTGATTAGTTTTATTTACAGCTTTATTGCTCTATAACTTACATAAGTGTGAAGACAGAAGAAAGGGTCTGCCTCCCCAGCTGCCCCTCTGTAAATAACCCACCTCTCCTGTTGTTTGCACAGACTCTGCATTGGCCTATTTTGGCAATCTTGGCCTCCCCAAGCACCCTGTTCAGTCTCTCATCTGCACTCCAGATACTGAAGTTCCAGTTCTGCTCTGCAAATAAGGACTCAGATACAGTCAGTCTAGGGAAGTGAAGCTGGGGGCAGCCAACAAGGGGCTTTCTGACAGTCTGGAGGGAGGGCAGGGTGCAGCACAGAGAGGGCCCAGGGCGGGTGCACACCTGCAGTGCCACCACTTGGTTCACCTCCATTTCCCTCCTACTCTGCTTGGCTGATGCCTTTCTTCCCGGCAGCAACACTTGCTAATAAACGCTGATTAATACTACCTTGTGCTCGTGGTTTCATATTCATATTTATAATTTATCTCATTTCATTTTATCTCAGCCACAACTGCCTCTGAATTAAACAACTGTCCCCACTTTACAGTGTGAGGCACAGACAGGCCAAAGAGAACATGGGACTAGACACAGAGCTAGAAATAGAGGCTTCTTCCTGCAGCTCCCAGCCCATTATTCTTCTGTCTAGACAACCTGTTTTTTCCCTTCTAGAAGGAAGAAAGCACAGGCCCCTCTCCCTAGTCTATATGAAACTTTGGGAAGAAGGGAGAGGATGAGAATCCCTCAGACTAGTTAAACCTTTTAAGGAAGACAAGATCAAGACGATGGATTATTATGAAAGCTAACCACTAACTTTTTTTTTTTTTATGATCTTTTATGTTTTACAGAGAATCTTTGTGGATTAGAAATGGTACTTGTCCCCATCTAAGGGTTAGGGAAGTGGAGACTCCAGGCGCTGAGGGCTCTTGTGGGGGTAGGGTTAGTGGTAGAGACTGGTTTAATGCAGATGTGGGTTCCTCCGTGGGGTCTGCAGGGGCCGGGGCCAGGGCTTGGGCGGGGGCGGGGGGCCTTACTGCTGGTCCCAGATGATGAGGTGGAAGAGGTACTTGGAAAAGTGAGCCCTTCGGGTGTACAGGGGGTTGCATAGTTCCTTTCCACCATGGCTGAGGGAGCAGGAGAGGTAGAAATCTTCATAGCTGCAACAGAAAGAGAGGAAGGACGCTCAGCTCCCAAGCCCCATCACAGTCACCCAGCGTGTGCCAAGCTCCATTTCTCCAGCTAAGACTCCTCCTTGGTCTCTGGGAGCTAGAGCATGGGGTCATGGGGCATTTGTGAATAGGAGCTCCAGGAGAAGCAACTGGATCTGGATCCCTCCGCCCAGCTTCAGGCTCTTCCTCCCTCTTGATTGGGGACCAGCCCACGCAGCCGCCTTCTTACAGTTGGCGGTGGCAGCCCATGGGGGTGTCTGTGTGCGCATGCGCAGGTGACAAGGGGAGGGGGATGCAATCGACATATGCCGACGAGAATGCCAACACATGGGGGTCCCTGTGGCTGGTGACAGGTGCCTGACAGAAGAGGTCAGAGAAGGCCCTGGTTTCCCAGGCTGGCTCCTTTGTTCTCTGCCAATCTCCCAGAGGAATACATTAAGTGAGGAACAAAGAGAGAGGGGGAAGGGAGAGGGAGGGGGGTCTGGAAAGGGCGGGGGGTGCGGGGGTGGGACCAACCCCCCCCCCCCATGCCAAGGCACTAGGCAGAGGAGCTGAGGATTACCAAATGAAGGTCCCCCTTCACTCACCCCTGCAGGCCTAGGGAACACCCAACAAAGGGTCATTTCCCCCCTCCCCGCCCCCTCCCATTGTGCATCTGCAGGGTAGTGCAGTCATCGGCCTTGGGGCATGCACTGGATCTGGGAAGCTGCCATCTGTCGCAGTGTCTCCATCAGCGGGTCTGGGATGGGTGGGGGGCAGGGATGCCGATGCAACCAGCACTGAGAGGGCCCCGCAGGATCTGACTGCTGTGGCTGCCTCTCCATCTCCCAGGGGACCTTCTGGCTCTCCTTGGGATGTCCCTGCCTGCAATCCCCCTCAGGCACTCGGCTCATCCGGTTCAGCTAAGGTGCACTGCAATGCCACAGACCACCATCAACTCAAGACAGGGGGTTGCACCCAGACAGGGAGAAGCCATCTGAGAGTCAAACTCAGCTCGCTCCCTACAGGACAATCAGCCCTGGGCTCACCTGGTAGCCCAGGTAATGGGGATGCGGTGGGTGGCATAGACAGTGAAGGCCAAGGGCCCGGAGAAATGGCAGGCCTCCTGGACCAGATCGTGCTTGCGGCTCCCGTGCACAGCCGTCTGGAAGTCCGCATCAAATGTGCTGCAGTATAGCTCCACCAGATCCAAGATGGAAGCTGTCAGAGCTTCCACAACCTTCTCTGTGAAAGGAAGAGGTCACAAGGAAAGGTCACAAGGTCTCAGCAAGTGCCATCCTGTTGCCATGGCATTGGCTAGGATGGTACACACCGGGACAGTAGTCCCCAAATGCCAGTTGGTTTCCAATAGCCATGACAAAGTTCACCCATCTGTAGTGAAATGAGGGGAAAAAAAAGGCAGGATTGTATCATGACCTGCTCATAAGATGATGCTCAACTTTAAACATTCTCCTTATTTTTACTTATTGCTACTTATTTTGTGTTAAATGTCCTTTCTTTTGGGAAATACTGGGAATGATAATGGTCAGTGACTTTAAAAGTCATTCCTTGGCAAAAGCAAAGCAGTCAATTTCTATGTTGGTCCCTAAAATAATGTTTTGTGGAACAACAGGTTATTAATTCATGAAATCCAAAAGACTGGGAATCACCAACCAAGAATCCCAGAGGTGTGGGCTTCATAGAGCAAAGTCTGTTTAAAAGACTCACTCCTAGTGAAAAATTCTTTATCACCTTCTCCCCAGGCCCATTGTGAGTTGGAAACACAGGCATTATGAGCCTCCTGGAGAATAATGACAACCCTACACAAGTAAGAGCTTTTTCTCATCTGGAGCCCAGGGCTAACTTTGCCTTGCCACCCCCACCCTCACACGGACACCACCTCATCGCCATCTCCCAGGGACACCACAGGAATAACTAGTAAAAATAATGAGATAACATTTTGTGGAAAGAAATGTGCTCTCCAGCTGGAAAACACACAGATATACACACATGCAGAGGCAGACCTAGGCCCATAAATCAAGGGGCCAGGGACAAAAGAAATCTGGACAGAGAGCTGCTTTCAGCTGCCCCTGCTGAATAACGATGGAGACTAGTTTCCTTACCTCGGTTTTCCCTCACAGCCAAGACAGTGGGATCCTATTGGGGAAAAGCAGAGGGAGGGGAGCTTCAGGGCTGTGGCCTTTTCCAGCACAGCTGGAAGAAGGCCTTTTCACAGCTGTGCTCATCTGGATCAGACAAGCCTGAAATTTGAGGAGCAGAGACTCCTCAGGGAAGACCGCATCATGGTTTGTACCAGAGCCATGTGATGGATAGAGTGAGTGAGCCAGGCCAAGGTTAAAGTTGTGTCCACCCAAATGAGACGCTTCCCCCACTCAGGCCACTCCGGCCCAGGTCATGGTGCCTATCCTGCTGGCCCTGTGTATGGCCCACGGCCGCCACTGGGGAGTCACAGAGCCCCTAGCTCAGGAGAGGGTTTGGTTTTGCACCCTGATGGGGAGGCAAAGTGCCAGGCAATGCCTTGGTGATTATGAATAAAGTCTTTGGCCAGCCCAGGCTCCTGGTGATCAGTGCCAGGGCAGACCCTAGCCTACCCTCATCCTCAGGAAGAAGGGACACGAGAATTCTTGTGGTTAAACTCCAAACTTGCAGGAAGGAGGTGGAGAGAAGATCTTTTTAGTAAGTGGACATCCAGTTACCCAGTTTCCCTGCAAATACTGTTCTCTTCCCTCCCCCTACTAGTGCTCTGAGCCCGTTACCTTCTGAATCTTAGGCTGCATGCGGGAGGGGCAGGGGGGCAGCTGGTTGAGGGCGTTGGTGATCTCAGGGGTTTCCACGGCGGCTAGGGCATTGCAGATGGCCTTGACAGACTGGACCACCCTGTCAGCCTTCAGTGGGAAGTCCCCCTGTGGGAGGCGGCACAGCAAGGCTGGCAGGTGAGCACTCTTAGCCTCCAGCACCCGCCGCGCTGTTGAAGGAATGGGTTGGGGGGAGTAGGGGTTCCTGACCCTCGGGAGGAATAGTGGAATCTCACGCTTGACTGTCAAGCATCTGGCATTAGCCCCCAACGGTCACTCCTTTTGAATTAGATGAGCCATGCCCACGCTCCCAGGTCTTTCAGCCATCTCCCCTGAGCCTCTTCCTATTCCCAGACTCCCTCTGGCAGCTACTGTACAAACACATAATACAAACACATCCCCCGGAGACACAGCTTTAATAAACTCAATCCATAGGGAACAGCAAAGAAGCCAGAGACCCTGTTCAGGCCCCTTTGCCCAGGCAGCCTTATTTCTCGTCCTGTCATTTAGAATTTCCAGGAGGATTTCATCTCAGTACCACAGACAGGCTGCACTGCCACATCCTCCTCTGCCCTTGGGCCCCTGAAGTTTTCTCACTTGGAATTCCCTCACCTATCCTGTGCTGAATACCTGTATAAGTGCAAATCAAAGACCAGTGAAAATCTGGCCTCCTTCTCAGAGTGCCCCCCTCCTGCACTCTACTCTGTCTTCCTATCACTCTCTGAGAACCCTTGATGACTCATAGCCACCTGTTCTGTCTAATAGCTCTATGTTACTGTCCCATCTTTCTAGTGGGAATATGGGCTCCCCAAGACGAAGACCATGTTTATGCTCCTCTACCCACAGCAGCCATTAATGTAGGGCCAGACTAGTGCACAAAAGGTACTCAGAGACCCTCCGTCTCATCACAGTAAAGGAGGGGAGGAGCTTTGGGCAGCTGGGCCAGCCCTATGATTTATACTCACATCAGCCAGCAGGAAAGCATCCACTTCATTGTGGTATGTGTCGAACAGAAGACCCAGGGCCTGCCTGGGGAGTTGGGGACAGGCAAAAGTCACAGGAGAGGTCAAGACAGACCCAGGGTACTGAGAGACCTAGTCTCTTCCTCCCTCCCCACAGCTTAGGATTCAGATTCTAGTTTAAAGGGGTCCCCACTCTTTCCATAGGTTCACCACCCCTCATCTGGAGAACGAAGGCAAAGTACTAGAGGGAAGAAATGCAACACACCCTAGAGTGAGGCTCTTCTCCTATAATACTCTTGGGTCTCATCCCAGACACCTGTAAGAACCCCTGGCCCTGGCAGAAAGGTAAGTGGGGTTATGGGTTGGGGTACCCTCACAGTTCCTGGCTGGCCCACATCCAAGATGGCACCTGCTCTCACCTGCTGATGGTCTGTTTGACTGGCCTCTCTTGTAGATGGACGAGGTAGTTCAAGGTGGAGGGGCTCTGGTCATCATTCACCTGTGTAAGAAGCGTCCTATTCAGAGAGGAGCAGTACCTTTATTGCAACCCCACGCTCCTACCCTACTCCCACTGAAGGTGTTCCATATCACCTCTGCCCACTCCACGTCCCCATCCCTGTGCAGCCTCCCGAAAACCCAACCCCCGCACGAACCGTCCGGGCCAGGTCACTGCGTACAGCTTTCTGCTCCATCAGCTGTAGCCGGATGTCGATGTCAAACTTGCGACAATACTGAATGTACTCGTGGCTGCCCAGGGCATGCTTGCTGGTGGAGTGGGGGGACAAGACCATTAGCGCCCTGGGGACTCAGTGGGAAGGGGGATGTATACCTTAATCCCAGGAAGAGAGAAATAGGGAGAAGGGGGCAGTGAGGAGGTACTATCTGAGCTCCTGGAAATCTATCATTATAGAGCTCAGGGAAAGAAATGGAAGTCTGTCTAAAAAAAGCCATCTAATAACTTGTAACCTTAGTCTACACAAACACAGACTTTCCCAGGCATTTATTACCCATATCATCATCACAACAATCGTCCCAGGGCTGGGCCTTCTGGAGTGAGTGGGGAACAGAGACTTCTCAGGGGGACAGTGATGGAACCTCATTCTCTTGGCTCAGTATGCAGGACACTCTGGAATGCACCTGTGCTCTGGCTCGGGTGTGGTGCTCCCTGAGAGACACTCTCCCCACACCGTGGCCCTCATCTCCTGCCCCCCCACCATCAGCGACTGGGGTGCTGAGGCCAACCAAACAAACCCACCAAGATTCTAAGTCTGTTATTCCCAAGCCCAAAAGAGTCTGCTTCTCCCCTCCCTCTGTGGGTCCTGTCCGACTGTGATTAACACAAATCTCTACAGACTTCCTTACCCACATCCACCTGCAAGCCATTCACTGCTCCAGCAACAACATATGAGACCCTGTCTACCCACATTTCGGAGGAGGCCACAGGAGTCCATCCGTAAGCCAGACTTTTCCTCCCTCCCAAATCACACCATAGTCAGAAAGGAAACCCAGGATAAGGGGTAGAGTGAGTCTGTCCTGCAGGCCAGCATTGCAGGCCTGGGCTGGGTCCCAGCAGCTGGGTAACAGAAGCCGGAAAGGGACTTCCTTCCTCAGTAGAGCTGGGAATCTAGGCCAGAAATGGAGGGGAGAGGAGAGGAGTATGTGCAGAAGCCCAAGAGGTACTGGCCTGAGACCAGTCTGGGTCCAGCTAGGACCAAGCCTTGAATCCAGGCTCCAACCTACCAAGGCTGAGCAGTAGCTAAACCCCGGGGGCGAAGCGGCTGGGCTGGTGTGTCTGGTGGGAGTGCCCCAGGAGGAAGGAAGAGTGAAGTGGGGGTGGAGGAGGCAGCAGGAAACTCAGCCCTCCCCTGGGACTGTCTCAAGGTTCTTATCTGAGAGCAGCTTGCATCCTGGACCCACCACGCCCCTTCAGCATCAGCCCCTGCTAGGCATGAGTAGGAAACCACAGGGTTTCCTTGGGAGCTAACAGCCTTCTGGAATCCCCAGGGAGTCTGTCCATCCCTACCCAAGACAGCTGTCTTGCGCTCAGAGGTCTAAGCTTTTCTGTCAGGTGGGAGGGAAGGGAAGAGCCTTGGTGGAAGAGGGGGGCTTCTGAACCAAAAGTGACGGACACTGGGGTCCCCTGGGGACTTAACTGACCTTCTCTATGGAAGGCTTTCCTCTGTGTGTATTCGGCTTAAAGGGTAGGAGGGGCATGACCCCAGGACCACTGATCCAGTTGCACCTCACACTAAACACTCCAGCTAGGTCTTGGCAGGACATCAGAATCTGGCAGCTTATCTACCACCTTCAGCCCTGGAGGCTCAAAGACTTTGGAGTGTCCAGCTTTCTTCCATTTGGGCTGGTCCTTCTCTGCTCACTGGGTCATTCTCACATTCAGTCCTTACTACATTTCAGGGAAGAAACTGAGGATTGGGTTTTACAAGCCAGAACCCAAACCAGCCCTACTGCTGTGACCCATTATGCCCCTTATTCCCTTATAAGAGTGCCTGGGGCGCTCTCTACCAGGGGACCCTGAGTCTAGCCCCTCTTATTCCTCCAGGGAAAATGAGTACACATGGAACACACTTGAATGGTGGTCCTGGAGTGGCACCACAAAGGCCCTGCCCTTCCTTTCCCCAGAGTGAAAGAAACCAGTCAAGAACTGCTCTAGCCAGGGGCACCTGGGTTGGTCAGTGGTTAGGCGTCTGCCTTTGGCTCAGGTTGTGATCCTCGGGTCCTGAGATCAAGTTCTGCATCAGGCTCCCCATAGGGAGCCTGCTTCTCCCTCTGCCTGTTTCTCTGCCTCTCTCTGTGTCTCTCATGAATAAATAAAATCTTAAAAAAAAAAAAAAAAAACTGCTCTAGCCATTGGTCAAACATCCTTGCATCTAGAGAGAGTGCTGGCACTCCTGAGGCACTCCTAAGGATGGAGATCCAGGTCCCTCCTTTCCCCACTGCCAAGGCTGCTTTCTCTGAGTGGCCAGAGGAAGCAGGCAGTAAGCAGCCAGAATCTTAGGGAGGAAAGCACATCTTTGTTTTTTTCTCTTATCTGCTGCCTTCTGGCTGATTCTAGAGCCTGCCACACAGCCCAGGTGGTGTACCCTCTCCGCAGCCCTGCCCCAGCACCCAGAGCCCCAGGGCAGCGGATAGGGTTTAGCTGTAGCTGGTCCACCTCAGACTTTCCAGGAGGCTGCCCACTGGCAAGGCACTGGATGGAGAGGAGCTGGAGGCAAGCCTTTGCTGAGGAGGATAACCAGCTGCACATGCCAGCAGGGGAAAGGCTTAGGGGCAGGGAAAGGGGGAGGAGGGAACCATTGTAATTTCTCCACTAAGTTCCATAAGGGCATTTCTGCCCAGTCCTCCATCTGTCCCCGGCCACAGAGACACACAGTCTAGGAGAAGTAGCCCCTGACAGTCCCCTCCACCCCCACCCCCCGGCCCCACACACGCATCTCTCCACATGCAGACGTCTGCAAGCAGATAGGACTTCATCTTTGCCTGGTCCCAGCTCCAAGCTCTTTCCACAGCAGACTTGGCTCAGAAGCCGACCAGCCCTGCTGGAAGACACAGTGCCTGGGGAAAGTGCGACGTGGCTGTGCAAGGGCCCAGAAAGTGTGATCAGGGAGGAGCTGCCGGCCCCAGGCCACAGCCCAGCACCACCCTGAGGGAGCCCCCTCCCAATGCTACCACCCAGAAGGTAGGTGCCACCTCCTATCCGCTTTCCTGACAGTTCACTTACTTCTGCAGGAACTCCTCGAGCCCACAGGGCTTCAGCACGAAGTCCCCCACGTCCACATCCCTCAGTTCATCATGGGTATAGCACAGGGTCTGGTGGATGAGCAGGTCTACAGTGGAAGAACCTGTAAGGGAGGGGCAGGGGAGCAATGATGAGGAGTGCCAGGGCAGGCAGGGCTCAGGGTCCCCATGCTGATCCCCCTGTTCCTGACTAAGCACTCTTCAGCACAACTGCTATCCAGAGAAAGCAGGCAAACACACAGTCTGGGCTTGGGGAAAGTGACTGTGGGGCCCATAAAACTGGCCCTGGAGCCAGTCCCCTGGAGGAGCTTCCCCATTGCCCCTCATCAGGGGGCCATAGGTGGGGTGGGAATTGAGGTCACATTACTGTCCTCCGTGGCCCCCCCCTCAAGGGTTACTCATCCACCCTCCCCACTTACAGTTGCAGGTAAAAGTGAGTGGCTCCTGTAGGCTGTCACACAACACAGTCACCTTCAGGTTGACCTCATCCCCAAGGTGCTCTGGGCTCGGGGTGACAGCACTCCAGACATAACCGGTGAGGGAGTAGTCTTGGATGTCAGAGCCAGATCGAAGGCTGTGCAGGAAGAGAGGGAGAAGGACCCTCGCTGTGCCTTCAGAAGAGAGCAGTCGAGAAGACACCTGCTGGGACCCTCCCACCCTGAGGCCAAGGGCTCTTCTGTCGCTGCTCAGCCTGGCTCTCCAGGCCTGCAGGCCAGGATGGGGGCAGTGGGGAAGCTGCTCCTGGAAACCTTGCTCTCGACATATTGGCTACAGTTACAAAATGTTGCCCAAGCCCCACTGCATGGTAGGGACAGTTCTACAGTGACAAAGCTTTCCCTGCTAAATTCAAAGGGAAATTCTCCTGGCTCCATTTCCTTTCTCTTTTAGCTCCAGGTAAAATACTCTTAGCTCTATCAGTGGTGCACTTGCTCCTGAGGGAAACCAAGCCTGAAGCCATTAGGATAATGTGACTGTTGGATGGAGGGTTCATAAATGTCCAAAATGTGAAACTTCTAAGATTTCAAAAAGTCCGCCGACACCTGTTGTTGGAAGCACCTCGTAGCTGTGAATTGAGATTTATTCAGTATGACCCTCCTTCCTTCCTAGAGAAAGCTCTGAATGGGCTGGCCCTCCTCCCCAGCCCCTAAGAGCCCTTCCAGGCACCCCATTCATGAACTCTTACATATCCAGCATGTGGCAAAATGCAGCAACTTCCTCATCTCTTTCCTCTGAGACCTCAAATAATTCATGGCCGTTGGCAATAGTATGGGGCCGTGAGTCCACCTTTAAGAGAAGAACAGGCGACTCAGCACCTTTTCCCTTACGGCACCCTGTTCCCACAGGTTGCTCCCAGATCTAAACCCTGAAACTCTGGATGTAAAGGCTTTTCAAGCATTGAACATTCGGGGGCACAGGAAAATGTGGGAAATTTAGGAATAATACATCCGCTGTCCTAGGAGACCAGGAACCAAGCAGAAAGAGAGAACCTGACGCTGTAAGTTTGGGTGGGACGGACAAGGTGTGGCCAAACCTCCTCTCCCGGGGTTGGAGGCAGAGGCGCGGCATCTAATAAGCTCAACCCAGGTGAGGCAGCACATAGCACTGCTGGGTCGCTGGGCGGCTTTGGGGGGGTGCTCCCAGGGGTGTGGCGGAGAGCTCTGCAGACGGCTACTCTTCCCGGGCCTGGTGTGGAGGCCAGAGCACGTGGGCGGCCCAACCGTGCCCACGGAGGCTGGGCTCTGGGCAGAGGCCCCGCACCCACCGCAGGAGGCGGTGACAGACACACAGGCCTCCTCGGCCAATGCTATTCGAGCAAGAAAGTCTTCAGGCCGCTTCCTGGGCAGGAGAGAACCCGGAGGAGGCTTAGCTCCTCCTGGTTCCCGAGAGGCTTAGGTTCTGCCCGGCTGGCACGTCGGGGAGCCCGTCCGGGCCCCGTTCCCACCGAAGAACACGAGGGCGGTGGCGGGGGTTCTGTCAGCGGGGCCTCGGCGTCCCTCCCGGCGCAGAGCAGCTGGCGGCCGGCGGCTGGCGGCTGGCGAGCGCCTGCCAGGCCTGCGGCGGGGCCCGGGGAGGAGGAAGGGTGCGGGGAGCGGGCATGGCAGGTCTCCCAGACAGGCCTGCCCAGAGGTGCCGGGGTCCGGGGGCGCGGCCACTGCCACCAGCTGCTTCCGGGGAGCTCCAGGCCTCACCTCTCACGGTCTCGTCCTGCCCACCCCTGGGGCAGATGGCAGCAACTGAGCTCCGCACTTGAATATCCAAATTGTTTCCTCTGAGTGCCCCCTCTCATTAGCCCTGCTCCGGGGAGGGCGGCAGCGGGGCCCTGGCACGTGAGGCCCTTGCTCTGCCAAGTTCCAGCCCGGGTCCCACTCACAATAGTGCCACTGTCAGCAATTAGCCCCCAGAAGTGAGGCAGAGAGGCTGACGGAGACGGAGAGACAGGAGGGGAAGGCCGGGGAGAGGAAGAGCGTGGCTACCGAAGGCCATTCTCATGCCCCCAGTACCACTCCCTGGCTCCACAAGAAAACAAAAGCCACTTACGTTTGCCCTGCTGGCAGGCCCTGGTGGCATCGCCCGACGCTGGCTGGGGGAGTCTGCCAGGCAGAGGCTGGCAGTGGGGGTGCCAGGCTGGCATGTGGAGCCCACCATTTCCAGGGCTGGCCCCGCAGGCCTGGGATAAGGAGGGTCCCTCCGTCCGAAAGCCCGGTGGAGGCGGGGCGGCGGGATAGGCCGAGGGCCCGAGAGGTGCCCCCTCCGGGTGGGATGCGCCCCTGCCCCGAGCTGAGGTGGGGGGGACCAAGGCCGCATTTCCCCCCCTTAGAACTGGCACGAGCTCTTGGCTCTGCCCAAACTTCTTCCAGGACACGCTGGACCCAGGGCCCCCTCAGAACCCTGGTGACACACGGGGGTGACGGGGAAGGGTGAGGCCGTGGGAGGAGGCAAGAGAGATAGGGAGCAACAGAGGTGACCACCTACCCGGGTGGCCTGCCTCCGAGCAGGCCCAGCTCTGGGCGAGGAACTCGGAGCTGGGAACAGGAATCTCCCTGTCCCTATAAATAGCGGGAGCAGCCCCACCTCTCACAGCAGGGCCTTTAAAAAGCCCTGAGCTCCAGAGTCGTGCCTTCTCCCAGAAGCGGATTCTGCTCTGAGGGACTCTCTTAGCAGCAGCACAGGAAGGAAGGACCATGTGGCTTTTCCAGAGTTGTGAAGGATCCCAATTGCTGGGACACACGGTGGGAAAGCCCCTGTGTCCCTTAGACAATGGATAAGGAGGAAACAGGGATGGAATGAAGTGGCACGCCATTCCTACGGAAACCTCCAGCCACAAGGGTACCTCTCGACTCCTTTTGGGGTCAGGGCTTCCAGACCCAAGGGTGAAACTCCAAGTGTCCTCAGGTCCCACCCATGGAGATGCTACTGATACTTTTTAAATCAGAAAAAAAAAAAAAAAAAAAAAGATCAAAGCTGCCCTGGAACCTACCCTGTGCTTCTATGTAGATACTATGCCATTTTACACTATCCACTCATGAAAATAAAATCATTATTGTCATACTGCATTTCTTTTAAATATTTTTTAAAAGATTTTATTTATTTATTTGTGTGTGTGTGTGTGTGAGAGAGAGAGAGAGAGAGAGGCGCAGAGACAGAGGGAGAAGCAGGCTTCATGCAGGGAGCCCGACGTGGGACTCGATCCCGGGACTCCAGGATCACGCCCTGTGCCAAAGGCAGGTGCTAAACCGCTGAGCCACCCAGGGATCCCCTCTTTTAAATATTTTTACTGTGAAAGGAGGTAGACGGTGGCCACGGCAGCACAACAATGTGAATGTCGCTAATGTCACCAACCATACTTTGCAGATTGGCCAAGATGGTAAACCTTGTTATGTATATTTTAGTGCAGTGAGAGAGAGAGAGAGAGAGAGAGAGACACGGAGGGAGACAGAGAAATAGAACCAGAGAGGAGAGGGAGAGAGAGGGAGAAAGGCAGAGCCGGGGGTGGGAAGGGAAAGATGGAGACACAGAGGAAGGCAAAGCAAGGACCAAACTTTGGGACAGGAAAGACCAGAGCTGTGTGCCTAGGACTATCAGGCAGACTTCTTGAGCACGAAACACTGGTTAATACTGTGACTGAGCCTCAGCACTACAGCACTTTGGGCAAAGCAGGTCAGAAAGCAGAAGCAACCTGCTCCAGCCCACAGGGTCATTCAGCCACAGAGTCACAGAGAATCCCCTGAGCCCGGTGCGGAACTTACCCTGTGAAGCGAGCACATGCTAGGAACCGACATCACAAACACCTGCCCTGGCAAGGGCTGTTTTGGTACAAAGCTCAGCCCTGAAAAGGAGCCACATCTCTAGTGGTGTCCCTCTTCCTCTCCCCAGCCAGGGCCCAGGGGCCAGAAGACAGGGGAGAGAGGAGGAGAGGTTGACAGGGTGAGCCGGTAGCAGATTCGAATTTGGAACAACAAAGATTCAGAAAGAAGGCCCACTCTCTGTGTCCGAGTGGCACTGGGAGGGGAGGCAGAAGGGACACACTGAGGTCCTCACCGGGGCAGCGGAAATCCGGCGGTTCTTGCCTGGTGTCGTATTCTTTCCATTGGCATAGCGGGAGGCATAGGTACGGGGAGGCACCTGAGGGGGCATGGTCTTGCTCCGGGCCACGGGTTTTCCGGGAGTGTCCTTGCCGCTGAAGTCCAGGGGCCCCCGGCCCTCCTTCCAGCCCCTGGTGGTGTCACGCAACATCTCTGTATCATAGGTGGACTTGAGGTTGAGCCGTGTGATCGCATCATTGATACCGTCATAGTCCACAGGCCCGAGCAGGCGCCCCGGAGCCCCACCCCCCAGCTCCTCTTCCTCTTCCAGGATGCGACGCCCCAGCAGCTTGCCTGGAGGCTGCTCTGCCAAAGAAAAGGTGTTGACGTCATTGGGCTGGGAGGTCTTGGAGGATGAGGGAGACCCCTTTCTGGGAGGTAGGGGAGGGGTGTCCCAGATAGAGACTCGGGGCGGCAGAGGAGGTGGGGACAGTTTCTTGGAAGAGCCATCTATGTCCCCCTGTCCTGGGGACAAAGAGAGTCCCTCATCTGAACCATCGAAAATGTAGAGATAGTCTCCAGCCAGAGAGCCTTTGGGCCAGGGATCTGGGCCAGGCTGGGAGCCCTGGGAGGTAGAGTGGTTGGGTAACCCCTCCTGCGGGGAGAGTGAGTTGTAATTGAGGGTAGGATCAGAGCCAGAAAGACCACGTAAGAGCTTGAGGTCCTTCTGCCTTCCTGCCGGCTTGCTGTAGAAGTCTAGGACAGGCTCGTCCCAGCTGATGAGAGAGGAGTCTGTGTTCTGCTTGGCTCTGCTTTCCTCCTTGTCGTGCCGCAGCCGGGACAGTGCATCATACTCCATCTGCAGGGCTTCGGCCATGGCCAGCTCTTTGCGGCTGATGCCCACTGACTCCAGGGACTTCCAGTGTTCCCCACTGCCCTGAGTCGAAGACATGGTGAGGACGGGGGATGGAGGAGACAAGGAAGTCTTTTACTTTCTCTCAGTGTCAGGTGTGCAGGATTCCAGCATGGTGTCTGGGCACCTGCAGGTGAGGGGTTGAAAACATCAATCACTCAGTCACAAAAAGGCTTGAATTAATAACGTGACTTAGGTGACATCATCTGGGTCACTGCTGCTCCTCGAGTGTCTACAGCAGATGGGAAGAAACAAAAAAATGGAGAGAAGAAATGCAGACAACTCTATCCATTTAATACATCCATTCACCTTTCCATTTATCTATAGATGTCTGGTCCCTCACTCCCACATACCCTGGGAATGGCAGAGGAGGTCCGGTCCTCTCTCTCCCATGTACCCTGAGGGAGGAAGGAGGCACCTTGCATCAGGCGAGAGAAGACAGAAAAAGGGGCTCTTCAATCCATTTAAAGAGGACCGCTCTCATACACTGCTGGTGGCGAATATAAAATGGGGCAACCACTTTGGAAAACAGGCAGCCTGCTGAAAGGTAAACATCCACCTACCATATGACTCAACTAACCCACCCCTAGTCACTTACCCAAGAAAACTGAAAGCACGTATCTTCACAAAGACTTATACGCATATTCGCGGTGGCCTTATTTGTCATATCCCCAAACTGGAAACAACCCAAGTCTGTCCATCAACAGGGGAATGGATTAAACAATGCGATTCTGTCCACGTAATGATACTAACTCAGCCACAAAAAATGAGTTACCGGCACATGTCCTAACACGGATGCATCTCAAAATAACTATTCTGCGTAAAAGCAGCTAGACAAAAAAGCACGAATATGTAGGATTCCATTTATATAAAATCCTGGAAAATGAAAACTCTACAGTGATAGCAGATCAGTGGTTAACTGGGGAAAGGTAAGGTGGGAAAAGAGGCATGGATGACAAAGAAGCTTTAAAGGACACTTTTGGGGATGATAAGTATGTTCATTATCTTGATTGTGGCAAAGGTTTCTTGGGTATATAAATACGTCACAATTTACCAGATTGCACATCTTAAATATGTACAGTTTATTGTATGTCCATTATACCTCAGTAAAGCTATAAAGTGAAATAGAGTCCAATGAAACAGACTTTGTAATTACTCAGACTGCACTAAGTTCCTCCCCAAATAAACCAATGTGAGTAATAAAACAAAGCCTGGCAACAGGTGAGACCCAGATACCTGACGGATTACAGGTGTGCCACATCGATTCCCCTTGGCCCTCAGGACACCAGACAGGAAGCCAGGACCTCCAGGCCAGCTGCCACTGGCTGAAAGCAGCCCCCTTCATGTACTCCAGCGTTAGCATCCTTTTCTTTAGAAGCCATGACATGAAGATAGCCCTGAATGAATCGTTATCAGGACAAGGCTAGCCTGGCCCAGCAGTTCTCAACCCTGATTACACATTAAAAACACCAGGGGTCCTTTTTAAAAGTACTGATACCTGGGTACTCTTAAGAGTGTCTAATTTAACTGGTCTGCCGTAGAACAGTAGTATTTTTTTTTTTAAACGCCAAGAGATGCTGGTCTATAGCTGGAGCTAAGAACCACAGACTTATGTGTATATATGTTTCGGTTAGGTTGTGAGGTGAGTGTGAAGTAGCCACTTCAGATCCTTTTTGCCAGCAGCTAAGAAGTTCATGATTTCATAAAATTATCTAAAATTATTCATTCTTGGACAGCCTGGGTGGCTCAGCAGTTTAGTGCCGCCTTCAGCCGAGGGCCTGATCCTGGAGATCCAGGATCAAGTCCCACATCGGGTTCCCTGCATGGAGCCTATTTCTACCTCTGCCTGTGTCTGCCTCTCTCTCTCTCCCCATGTCTCTCATTAATAAATAAATAAAATCTTTAAAAAAAATTACTCATTGTTGTACTGCTTTATCCAGCAGGTAATTAACATGAAGCATGTTGTTTTTCTTTTTCTTTTTTTTTTTTAAGCATGTTGTTTCTTATGATTCGAAAGTTGAAAACATCAAAAGGACAAAAGGTTCAGACAGATACTGGGTGGCAAGTTCCATCAGCTCCCAAATGAGTTAGGATGAAGGTATCACTTGACCTGAGGTGCCCGCCCTGATGGTCTCCCCATTAGGCCCAGGCGAAGAACCCTGTCCCCAGAGGGCTGTGGCTGGCTGGCTTAGTGAATCTTTTTTTTTTTTTTTTAAGATTTTATTTATGTATTCATGAGAGACACACACACACACAGAGAGGCAGAGACACAGGTAGGGAGAAGCAGGCTCCATGCAGGGAGCCCGACGTGGGACTCGATCCCGGGTCTCCAGGATCACGCTCTGAGCCAAAGGCAGACGCTCAACCACTGAGCCATCCAGGCATCCCTGGCTTAGTGAATCTCAGCAAGTAGTTCGCCGAAGACTGAATAGCCCAAGCCCAGCTTTGGGGCATATGAAGTGACTCTCTGCCTGTTGAGATCTACATCCTTCAACAACTTCTTACAGATTACTTTTTACCAACAGAGGGTAAGAGGGAGTCTTACTATTTGAAATTCAAAGGAATTGGATGAGCAGATGGAGGTACCCAGAACACAGTTGCTGGGAGTTAGGAAACTGGCCCCAGGAAAAGGTTCTTGTACCTTAGATAGGAGACACCAAATAAATGCTCCAGCTGGACCAAGCATTTCATTCCAGAGAATACTGAGACTTAGGGGTGCCTACATGGCCTCATTTTCAGACAGACAGACACACACACACCCAGCTGTCTCTTCTCTGGCTGTATAATTTCCTGGACTGAAGTTTCTGGGCCTCTCTGTCCCTCTAGAGAAGTCAGGTCAACCTGTGCTCACCTTGCTGTCCTTGGGGTCACAATCTCCAAAAGGCAGAGTCTCCATCAGCAGTAAACACCAGGAACATCAAGTGTGAAGTCACCATGACAGCTGGGACGAGCCCTGAACACCTGCTGTCCTGGGATGAGGCTGATGCTTAGGACTCCCAGGAGTCTCTGTCCCCGTGGGCAGCTCAGCCCCTGACCATCTCTGGGCTCCAATCAGTGCCGAGGCTGATCAGTACATTGATTCTGGGACCCCAGCGTCAGTGCAGCTCCCCTGGAGCTCAAGTCCCACAAGGATGTGAGACACACCCTCCCAGTGCTCTCAGGGCTGGGCTGCCACTCTCTGTCACCCCCTTAACCACCCCAAAGAGGCTAGACCTCTGCTGAGATTCAGAGAGGGCCACAGAGCCGATGACCTCAGAGGCATAGTCCCTCTTATCTCCCCCTCTTCTCCACTCAGATGTGGGGCCTTCAACAAAAACTTCCAGGTCTGATTGGCCTTGGGTAATAGAAATTCCTTCTTCTAGTCATGGATGGCTGAATGAATGATTGCTCTGTCCTGAATATGCTGAACACCAGGCACAGGGAGTACAGCTCTGCCTACCCTGAGTCCAGCTTGATCCCAAATCTTTCCTGCCTGGAAGCTCTGTGTTTGGTAATTCATCTCTGAGATGGCTCTGAAGCTCAGAGGAACAGCTTCTCCTTGCGTTTCACTGGGCCCCACATCAGGTTATTTTACCTGCAGGACAAGACCCATGAAACAAAACTCCTGACTACAATAATAATAATAAATCAAATGGTTTTATTTTTATTTTTTTTAAAGATTTGATTTATTTATTCATGAGAATACACAGAGAGGAGAGAGAGAAGCAGAGACACAGGCAGAGGGAGAAGCAGGCTCCATGCAGGGAGCCTGATGTGGGACTCGATCCCGGGTCTCCAGGATCACACCCTGGGCTGAAGGCGGCGCTAAACCGCTGAGCCACCGGGGCTGCCCCAATCAAATGGTTTTAGAAAAAAGTTTATAGACCCCTATTCAACTGGAAACAGGAAGCATTTCTTTTCCACTGTTTTTCCAATCATGCTTTTTACCATAAATTCCATTCATTTTCTCTCCACAATAAAAAAGACTTAGGGACACCTAGGTGGCTTAGTTAGTTAAGGTGTCATCTCCTGATTTTCGCTCAGGTGGTGATCTCACGGTCGTCGAGCCCCACAGCAGGCTCTGCGCTGGGCATGGAGCCTGCTTGAGATTCTCTCTCCCCCTCTGTGCCCCACAACCCCGTTTGCATGTATACTTTCTCTCTCTCTTGAAAGAAAAGAAAAAAGAAGGATTTGCCTTTGCCAGGCACCACTATGAAGAGGAAAACTGAAGCTATTGGAAATAATCTCTCTCAACTTCCTGCAGCTCTCATGCATGAATTTATCCACACTTGCATGCAGTCTCCCTTTCTTCCTTTTGGTCTCGGGGAGAGTGGGTTCCTGCCTCCTGCTGAGGCACAACCTTCTTGTCCTCTTGCCCCATTCACTGGATCTCCTCCGGGATCATATCCCTTCCCCCACTGTACCTTTGCCCCTTCTCCTTAATGAGGTCTCTCTCTTCAGCACATACACATGTTCAGACTGCTTCTAGCCTTAAAAAGAAAGTATGAGAAAACAACAACAAAAACCCCACACCCTACACCCTAAGCACCTTCTCTTGCCTTTTTGTCCTCCAGCCAGTATCTTTTCTGTTCCTCCTTCCCAGTAGGCTCTCCAAGAGCACAAGACACATGTACTTTCCCAATTCCCATTTACCCTTCGATTTACTGTAATCTGGCTTCTGTCCCCATCCTTCCAACAAAAACCACCCCAGGAACAATACCCAGGCCATCCAATTCCACATGCCTTTTTTTTTTTTTTTTTTTTTTTTTTTAAGATTGTATTTATTTGCGAGTGAGCAAGCACAAGTGGAGGTAGGGGAGGGGCAGAGAGGGAGAGGCAAACCCCCTGCTGGACAGGGAGCCTGTGCATGTGGGCCTCAATCTCAGGACCCTGAGATCATGACCTGAGCTGAAGGCAGATGCTTAACTGACTGAGCCACCCAGGTGCCCTTCCACAGGCATTTCTACTGACCCAGACATGGCTGCTGCATTTAGCTTTCCAGACCCTTCCCTTCTTCCCTAAACTCTTTACCCCTTGGCTTCCATGACACTTTTTTCTTCTTGTTCTCTACCTCCTTCTTTGTCCACCCCTGAAATGCTGGTGTCAGGACTCCGTTCTCAGCCACTGTTAACACCCTCTGCTCGGGCAACCTTGCGTCTCATCTCTGATGCGTCCCACTCATGCGCTGGAGCGTATCCAATGGTGTATCTTGCCCTCAAGTTTATGTGCCCGCCCATACCTCAAGCCCCAAATGCCCCAAAACTGAACTACCACCTTGTCCTTTCCTTCCCACAACCCCTCCACCCTCCTGGTTCCCCACCTCAGCAAAGGGCACAAGCCAGTCCTCCAAATTAGAAACCCTACAGCCTCCCTGGATTCGTCCTTTGCCGTGTCCCCATAGCCAGTCAACAAAGTCTTCCGGCTCTTCCTCATTAAGTGACTTTGCCTCTTTTGTATTCCTGAATCTAGTCCTTCCTGCTAGATGCCCTAAGGAAGCCCTTATCTTCTCCCATTTGGGTTATTACAATAGGCTCCTCACAGTTCTTCCTCCTAATCTGCCCCTCTCATAAGGCATTCTCCCCAGAACAGCCAGAGGGCTCTTTCTGAAAGGTAAACCTGATCATCTCACTGCCTGCTTCCACACCTTCAAAGGCTCTCTATTTGCTTCCTTTATCACCACCCCCCATCTTCCTTTCAGCTGTAGTCATTCACTGCCAGGGACCCAATACCTTGCTGACTTGTTCAACATCCTCCTTCCCCTGGGCCTGCCCTTCCCAATTCCCTTTTGCTTTCTGCCTGTGGGACTCTAACTCACTCCTTAGCCTTTGCTCAGACATCACGTTCTCCAGGAAGCTTTCTCTTAGTCCCAGATGGGATTAAGGGCCGCTTCTTTATGCTCTCAATAGTAACTTGTGCGTACCTCAAATATAGTCTTAAAATAGTTTATTCAAAATTAAATAAGCATCAATTGCACTACTGGGTATTTACCCCAAAGATACAGATGCAGTGAAATGCTGGGACCTGCACCCCAGTGTTTACAGCACCAATATCCACAATAGCCAAACTGTGGAAGGAGCCTCGATGTCCATCGACAGATGAATGGATAAAGATGTGGTTTATATATACACAATGGAATATTACTCAGCCATCAGAAAGGACAAACACTCACCATTTGCTTCAACGTGGATGGAACTGGAGGGTATTCTGCTGAGTGAAATAAGTCAATTGAAGGACAGTCATCACATGGTTTCACTCATATATGGAATATAAGAAATAGTGAGGGCAGTCCCGGTGGCGCAGCGGTTTAGCGCCGCCTGCAGCCCGGAGCGTGATCCTGGAGTCCCGGGATCGAGTCCCACATCGGGCTCCCTGCATGGAGCCTGCTTCTCCCTCTGCCTGTGTCTCTGCCTCTCTCTCTCTCTGTCTCTATGAATAAATAAATAAAATCTTAAAAAAAAAAAAAAAGAGGGATCCCTGGGTGGCGCAGTGGTTTGGCGCCTGCCTTTGGCCCAGGGAGCGATCCTGGAGACCCGGGATCGAATCCCACATCGGGCTCCCAGTGCATGGAGCCTGCTTCTCCCTCTGCCTGTGTCTCTGCCTCTCTCTCTCTCTCTGTGACTATCATAAATAATAAATAAAAATTAAAAAAAAAAAGAAATAGTGAAAGGGATTATAAGGGAAGGAGGGAAAGTGAGTGGGGAAAATTAGAGAGGGAGACAAACCATGAGAGACTCCTAACTCTGGGACATGAACAAGGAGTAGAGGAAGGGGAGGTGGGTGGGGGGATGGGGTGACTGGGTGATGGGCACTGAGGAGGGCACTTGATGAGACGAGCACTAGGTGTTATACTATATGTTGGCAAATCGAACTTCAATTAAAAAAAATTAAATAGGCATGGACCTGTCACCTCCACCACCATCAAGCTCCTTAACTTCCAAATTCACCTCATTTCCATTGAGAAACATACTTGAACTGGGATGTAAGAAAAGAGCTTTCTGGTAGTAAAAGTTTTTAGACATAAGATCGGTAATCAGGATGCAGCTGGTGCCCTTCCTTGGGGTCCTACCAACACAGGACTGGGTATCACCTCACTGGGCTGGGTCTGGCATCTGTAAAGGCAGGTGGGCGGCCACACAGAACCACCTCACAAAGTACCTTCCAACTCTGGGCCCTTGATTCTAACCAAGTGGTTTCCTCAAGTCAAATTTCTCAGAGGATTCCAACGTCACCTCCTAGAGCAGCCTTAGCCCTGGGAGGAAAGAGAAGAAAGGCCCACGGGTGGGCCAGCCAGTGGGCCTGGCTCCTGAGGTTCTTCCAAAACTGGAATTCAGATGAAGAAAGCCAAGCTACCCCTGTCTAACCACCGTCCCCTGGTGCCTGGCCAGGTCTCCACCAGACTGCCTGTCAGCCATGCAGAGAAGGAGGCCCAGCCTGCAGACAGATCCTGCGCCCAGGGCCACACTGGCAGCTGCTCCTTCAGAAAGGCTCAGCGCTCTGCTCACTCTGAAGGTGAGGAGGTAGACAAGCAGCACACCCTGACCCCCACCCTGCAGGACCAGGAGAGCCACCCGCTAAGGCGGAGTGAAAGTACAGAGTGGCAGCCAGGCACAAGGGAAATCCAGAGGGGGAAAGAGGGAAGGCAGGGGCAACGTTCCCAACAACCTAGAGTTAGAGCGAGCTGGCGTCCTCTAAGAACTCAAGCCCCAAATTTCATTTTCTGGGACGGGTGGGGATACACAAAGTATTTTAGGAATCAGAATCTCATGTTTCCTGCCTCCGCCTCCCCTTCCCCAATTCAGCTCCCTCTCCGCCAGCTTCTGCAGGGTTGACAAATTAGAAACTGCTCTATTCCCTTCGTCCTCAAGGGCTCCTAGGGATGCTGTAAAAAATTCATGTAAATCCCAGGAAAGAAAGAAAAAAAAAATCCCAGGAAAGAGGTTGGGGTGGTGAGGGCCTGGGTCTTTGCAGCCCATCCAGGAAGAAGCAGCTGGGCCCAGTACTACAGTGTCACACAACTCCAAGGCACACCCACGCATTGGATTCTACGTGAATGCCACCCTCTGACCACAACAAAGAGAACCGTGTGAATGGCGCCCTCTGAAGTCGCACACCTAAGTGGCCCAGGCTGTGGTCTCCTCTCGAGTCCGTCTTTCAGAGAGCAAATACAAATTGTCCACAAGACCACCTTCAGCTGGGTTCCACTCACCACCCGCAGGCACTCTGTCTACACTTCCCCATAGGCAGGCTCTCTTTCTCTGCTTAACCACTTGATAGTAAGATGCAAATACTTCCCCTCTAAATACTTCAGCCTGAATCTCTAAAGATCTAGGACCCTCCCCTATATAAACACACTGCCATCAGGCCACTCACCAAATTTAAGGTCCACAGGATAATATTATCTAATACAAAGTCCACATCCGAATGCTCCCGATGATCATCTTGGAAGTTTTTCCAAATGTACAGATTCCTGGCCCCTCTTCTGGAGGGTCTGACTCAGGGTGAATCCCTGGATTCTGATCATTACAAACCCTCCCCAACCCCCCCCCCCCAGGCAATTCAGATATGTCGCCAGATTTGACCCTACAGACCACAGTTTTGGGACTACCAGAAAGACAGGTGGGAAGTGGGGAAAGGGACTCCACCAAGCCCCATGCAGTCAGCTGGTAGAGGAAGAGAGTATGCTTCTGGGTGAGCAGGTCAGTGCCAGGATCCAAGCAGCACCAGGCACCAAATAGTCCACATGGCTGCCAAAGGATGGCTGGAGGCTGGCCACGGAGGAAACAGGGTCAGAGCAGAGCCACACAATGGTCTGGAGTCAAAGGGTGGAGAGAAAGGAGAGGAAACTCCCTAGAATGAGCTTGCTCTGCTCAGTCCCTGTGCCAGAGAGGGTGGAGCCCCAGGGGCCAGCTGTGGGCGGAGAGGGCTTCCTGCTGCCTGGCTGTAGGGTGCCTTTTCAGAACTGCTCTGCTCAGCCTGAGGGGTCTTGGTCATTTCCCACCCAGACCCACAGAACTGAATCCCAATGGCCACTGAGTACCAGCTACACGCCAGGTGCCACACTCCTCCTCGAAGTATTCAGATAACTGTGGCACAGTCATGCAGGGAGCTCACCATCTAGCAAAAGTGACAGGCATCCCCATAAATAATTCAAGCCCCACCCATCTTGGGGCACAAAGCAGGAAAACACTGCATGTCTTGGCCCATCTTCATGGGGCAGGGAACATGGAGAGCTGTCAAGCAAGATGGTTAGAAATATATATATATATATATATGAAGGGTCTCAAGCCCCCAGCCTTGGGCATCCCACCTTTGAACAGTTTTTATTTAAAAAAAAAAAAATTTAGTGCTCGCTTCGGCAGCACATATACTAAAAAAAAAAATTTATTTATTTATTTATTTGAGAGAGAGAGAATGAGTGGTGGGGAGGGACAGAAGGAGAGGGAGAAGCCCTCTATCCCAAGATCATGACCTGAGCCAAAGGCAGACACTTCACAGACTGAGCTACCCAGGTGCCCCTGAGCAGTTTTTAATAAGGGAAGAGGACTCAGTTCTAGGACTACCTTGGAAGGGACCTTCAGCACCTTCTCTTAGAACAACATGGGTCAAGGAGACCATGCGGACTTAAACCCTTTGGCTTCCAGAGTTTTATCTTCAGAAGACCCCTGCCCCTTTCCACCCCCCAACACCCACACTCACCCATATCCCAAATCCCACTGGTTTTGCAGCCAGGGATCCAACCCCCACCTCTCCCTCCATACACTTGCCACCCTGTTAACCCACCCACCCCAGCCCCAAGAGGCTCGGCTCTAGGAGGGAAGGTCAGTGTGCCCTGCATCACGAATCCAACAGGAAGGTGTATCTGAAAGGTCAACTCCCTGTCTCAGACAAATACCCATCTGATGCTGGCTTCCTCACGGAAAATCTATAGGTCTTCAAGCCTCTTTGGTGTAGGCCCATCACTGAATCACATGGACCAACAAGGTCTTTCTCTTATCTACGTTCCCTCTCTGTGGGTATCACTTATTTCCAAGTGTGAAGACACAGAAAACAACCGTCTGTGCTTTCCTCCTGCCCACCCATCCACTCTCTAGCATCCTCTTGGCCAAATTAAAGCAGGTCCACATGGTTCAGTCTTTGTTCTTGGAACTTAACTTTCCATCCCTGGATTCCCTGGGCCTACCCAAGACATTCCACTTATCTGAAGCCCAAGTTGATACCAGGGTTAGTAGAGGGCTCTTCGAGTCCTAGAAGAACTGAGACAGGTGCTAGGGGCCTGTGTGACAGGCTAGATGGAGCTGGGTTTGCCTTCAGAGCCCTAGAGTCCTCAATCCCACCTCAGAAACCATGTGTGCAGCTGGTCCTGTGCACGCACACACAGAAGCCCTGAAAATCACAGATCCTACCACAAACCCTGCAAATTCAGGACTTGAGTGAGAAGAAAGTCAGGGATGGAATTGTTGAGGCAGCTTGTGGCTCCTTTCAAAACTTTCCTTCCTAGAGCTGGCAATGTAGATCAGAGACGGGGAGCTGGCACTCAGCTCAATGGAACCCCTGGCCAAGAGGGAAGAAAGGTCTTGGCAGTGTGCGGATCTCTAATCCAGGAACCATCCCGGGAGCCAGAGCAGCCACATCTCCTCTTGTCTGGTCTGCACTTCCTGCACTCCCTCCTCTCCCCACTCCAAGCCACCGCAGCCCATAGAACCAGCCCTTCTAGTTCTGATCAGCTGGGCTCCCTGTAAGCAGCTTGGTGATTAAGAATTACTCTTCCAAAAAAAAAAAAAAAAAAAAGAATTACTCTTCCAGCTTCCTTGGCCCTCTAGAGAAAGGCAGTAGGATGGGGTGGGGGGAAGGAGCTCCCAGGATGACCTTCCCTTGCCAATCTTGGGTCTCCAGCTGAGGGGATTCCTAAGGAAAGTTCTTTACAAACAAGATTCACACCAGCCCATCCCATATCAGAAAAACCACCCCAACATTTCTAAACATCAACGTCTAAGAAACTTTAATCTCTCTGAGGGTATTGGAGACCCCATGAAGTATAAAGGAAGCCCCTCTCGGAGGAGGATGTAAGAAAGTGGGTGGAGTGGGGGATGGGGACACAGCCGCCCTCGTGGTCTTTTGCCTCCCCTCCTCATCTTTGGGACACAGCGCCATTTGCTAAGAAGCAAACCAAGGCCTCCGGCAAGGCCTGTGCTATCACCTGTCACCTCCAGCTCAATCTCCAGTCCAGCTTCCCCAGCTCATGTCCTTTGGAATCCAGTTCTCCAGGATTCCTGTGTGGGCTGGGGAAACTCCCTGGAGGAGGCCAGCCCATTAAACAGAATCCAGAAAGCGGGTCACAGCTGTTCCCAAGCAGCTCTGGCGCCAAAAAGAGAGCAGAACACACCAAAGAGTCTCTGCTCTGCCTGGAGGACTCACCAGACGGAAGGGATGGGAGCCACATAGATGCTTGTGTCCCAAGTCCTCATGAACCTTAAGGCCTCATGGGTTGGGCACGCTGGGTGCACCTAACCCATCAGAGTCTGCAAGAATGAAGGAGCAGCACTTCAGATTATGGCCCAAGCCCATGGCTAGGGGAGGGGGATGTATCTTGGGATAACTACAGAGGCACTGAACTAACCAGTGTGCACTGAGTAATGCCAAGTGGGACCTCCTCCTGAAGGACACCTTTGCTGGGGATCAGAGCGTAGATTTTTAGGGAGCATTTCCAATTAATTCAATTCAAACAATGCTTTGGTTGTTTTCTGGTAGCAACCTCCCAGACATCTGAGAGGCTCTCTTCTCTCCTCCATGACAGCGTCCTCCTGTCTGTTAGAGATAAGCAGATGGAGGCCTACCAAGTGTCAGTGACTTTGCCCTGCGTCTCACACCGGATCTGTGGCAGAGTGGAGAGAGGTCCACAGACCAAATGTGGAGAAGCTACATGGCACTGACACTCCAGAACAATCTGAACCCGAACCCTGTGCTGTCCCCCAACAAGTACACACCTGGCCCAGATGTGCTGGAACCCCAGGATGAGGAGGAGAAGGACCCGGAAGACTGGTCCCCAGAATGATCCTACACACAGCCTGCAGAAAGTAAGGCCCACAGCACCCCCCCCCCCCGGCCCCCCACATGCTGCCTGAGGGAAGGTTGGAGGCGAAAGCCTGTAAGCCTGCATGAAGGAGCCAGCGGGCAGTCACAGGCTGTGTGGGCGGTGGGATGCCAGCAGCTGAGAGCCACCTGCTTGGCTTAGAGGAGGGCAAAGGGAAGTCAAGCAGAAAAAGGCTGAGCCAGTCTTCTATAGAACCTGAGGAGCTGAGGCCGGGGCCCCACACCATGCCCAGGGCAAGCTCCCTGCCCCCTCCCAGTAGGAAGGCTCTGCATAGGTTCACAAACCCTGCCCACTGTCCCTCTGCCACCACTATCCCTAGACCAGCAATCTAGACATGTGGCCTGATAATAAGGGTATCTTCAGTAGTGCTAACTCCCCGATGAAGAAAGAAAATCCCTGATAGACTACAGTCATTCTCAGGGACCTAAGCCATGGTAATCACATAAACTGCACATACACCCCCACACACTCGCACTTTGCCCACACTACTCACTCCCTTCCCTGTGCACACTCCACATCCCTCAAGACCTACCTCTCCCACCCCCTCCCTCTCCACCCTACACACACTCATACCTTCCCCACACGCCCACAAGCACCCCACACTCTCCATGCATACTCCATGCCCCAACCCCCACACCTCCATACCCTGCACGCCTCGCACAACCCCCATACCCTACACAATTACCCACATCTGCCCCTGCACATCTCCCATGCCTTCCCATCCCTCCAGCCCCCTCCCACATCCCCTCCACCTTGCTCTCTCCCTCATCAGGCCCCTGAGGAGAGGAGATGAGTAGAGAGGAAACTGGCTTAAACACCACAAGATCACAATCTTAGATCTTTGTGTTATCGCAAAGAAGTCAGAGAAAAGCAGACAGGAGGTTGAACCCGGAAGTAAAAGGGAAATAGGACCTTTCAGCGCCAGGGAGCAGCTCTGGGCTTTCAGAGTTCACATTCCAATACACCGGAGGCAGGCCCTGCCAGCCAGGAGGCCACTGGGGAGCCAGAATGCCAGGCAAGGGGACTCCAGGCAGCCGAGCCCAGCAGAGCCTTTGCCCGAAGGCCACGTAGCTTCCAGCAGACCTCAGGAGTGGTTGGTTATTTTCCTAAGTCAGGGTACATTGGAGAGGCCCTGGTGTCTTCACAAACCAGGGTGCTCCCCTCTCGAGCAGCCCCATTTTACAGCCCAGAAAACACACACACACACACACACACACACACACACACACACACACAAAACACCACCAAACATCTGACACTACTTTACAGGGGGGTGCTAGAGGCTAAGGCGTTAGTCCCCATCCAGGGACATTTGCATTTAAAAAGCAAATGTCGGGGATCCCTGGGTGGCTCAGAGGTTTAGGGCCTGCCTTTGGCAGGGGGTGTGATCCTGGAGTCCAGGGATCAAGTCCCCGTGTTGGGCTCCCTGCATGGAGCCTGCTTCTCCCCCTCTGCCTGTGTCTCTGCCTCTCTCTCTCTATGTCTATCATGAATAAATAAAAAATTTAAAATAAAATAAAATAAAATAAATAAAAAGCAAATGTCTCTCTCCTCTGAGGAGAGCGCGCCCAACCTAATCCGTTCTGGAAGGGGTAAGGGAAACTTCGAGAGGCTGGGAGGAATGATCCATTAAAAGGTAGGCGGGGGTGGGTCTCTGGTGCCAGCTGTGCCTCTTCAAGGCTTCCCTGGTCTCAGGGCCTGAGGCTTAGGCATGTCTTGCCCCCGTTCAGAACACATGTCCCCCTCAGTGTGGCCCAGCAGGCAGCCTGTCACCAAGTCACTGACCCCTGCCAATCCCTGGCCTTGGCTATTGTCAGCCAAAACTGACCCACGTGGCCACCAGACCTTCCCCCCATCCCCTCACCCCCCTCCATCTCCCATCCCCGCCGTGAAGTTCCCCTCCACTTTTCCTGGTAACAGACAGAAGGACCCTTCTGCTCAGGGTCAGCCAAGGACACTGAACCTCGAAAGAGACCAAGGATTCCATTTTACCCAGGTCGACAGAGAAACCCCCCCTGTTGCCCTCCTGTGCCTCTGTCCCGATGGTAGGTTCCAGTGTCCTCAGCAGGACCCCTGACAGCATTGTAGAGACTCCCTACGCTCTATTTTGCTCTATTTTCTTGCCCAGCTGAGTCTTAGGGCCTCAAAAGCCCTTGGTGCAGCAGGAGGTTCCTTCTTCCCAGTTTTCTGTCTCTCCTCTTCCCGCGCAGACTCAAGAGCTTCAGAAGCCTTCCCTGGTCAATTCTTCCAATTTCTCCTGACTTCTACTCTCTGTGTCTGCTTAACACTTATGCTATGTGTGTGTGTATGTGTGTGACACAACAGATTGAAATGGTGGCCCTGGGGTCTGGGGCACAAGAACACCACATATGCCTTAGATGGCATTAAAACAGCAGTTTTCATCTGTGCAGAGGGGTCAAGAAGACTTATTTTCTAAGCAGGAAGTGACCTAGGGGGTGGGGGAGCAGAGCAAGGAATCATGGCGATTTCTTAGGGTGTTGCTCTGTACATGCTCTGATGTCCTTCTATCTCTGATGCCCCACTCCACACAGGAAGGTCCCAAGGGAGACAGAGGTCTCCATAAGACATGGTCCCAGTCTACATCCAGCAAAGGGGACACTTGACAGAGGGGTAGACCAGCTGCCCACCCGGCACAGTGGCACATGCTCCCTTTCCACCAGTCCCATTTTCATGAGGCTTTGTCCATGTGACTCTCCCCCGAGATCCACAAGGGCAGCAATAGTCACAGGCCATTCTCAGTAGGGATTAGTTGAAACTGCTTTCAGCTGGATAAGTGTAGCCAAGGTGTGGCCGTGAGTACAGACATCTTAGGGCCGACGTTCCACAGGCCACCTTACAGAAATACCACTCCAATGTATGGAAACACCATTACAGTCTGCCAAGTTAGTACCCCCAGGGATATGCCCGCTGTCGTGACTGGAGTGGAGGAGCCTTTATTCTGGGGAAAGGGAAAGAGGAGGAGGGCAGGGCTGGGCAAGAGGCTAAGTGAATATGAATATGGCAGAAATATAAGGAAAGAAGGAGGGCAGCCCCGGTGGCACAGTGGTTTAGCACCGCCTGCAGCCTGGGGTGTGATCCTGGAGACCCGGGATTGAGTCCCACGTCGGGATCCCTGCGTGGAGCCGGCTTCTCCCTCTGCCTGTGTCTCTGCCTGCCTCTCTCTCTCTCTGCCTCTGAATAAATAAAAAAATAAAAAATAAATAAAATAAATAAAAAGGAAAGAAGGAGACCTGGTTTTCCCCTCTGCAATTTTGTCCCAGGTATCCTGTTTAATCCTCACAACAATCCTACTACATGGGTATTAATATCCTTATTTAATGGATGAGGTAAGTAGTAAGCAGAAAGGGGACTCATTAATTTACCCAAGGTCACAAAACTAGTAGGCAGTAGAATCAAGAATCAAATTGAAACCTGTCTGAGGCCAAAATTCATAGTGTTTTTCCCATCCCATAGAATGCGCCCCAGGCACCTCCCATTTTGCTGAAAGTGCAAGCTGACATTGTGATTATCCCAATACAACTCTGTACCCTCCCTCCTTACCCCAAAACACTCTTTTACCTCCCAAGCCACTCAAAAGCAAGCAAATAATAAACAAGCAAAAACCGAAAGACAACCCACCATCATACAGATAAGGGGACCAATGGCCAACTGTCAAAATGGGTGAAGAGGAGTGAGAGATCCAGGCCTCCACGCATGGAATGAATAAGTCATGGGGATAAAGGGCACACACAGCACAGGGAATCTAGTCAGTGATACTGTACTAGTGTTGTGTGGTGCCGGATTGTAGCTAAACTGGTGATGAGCACAGTGTAACAAATGGAGAAGTTGAATCCCTCTGTTGTACACCTGAAACTAATGTAATGTTGTGTGTCACTGCGATGGAGGGAGGGAGGGAGACAGAGAGAGAAAACCAATGACCAGAGGGGAGAAATGACTTGTCTGGAGTCACACAGCTAGACAGTGGCAGAAGCAGGACTAGAAACTAGAGGCATGTCCTTGACTCCCACTCCAGTGCTCTTTCCAGACTGAGCCACAACCAATCCACCTCCAGGGAAGGAAATACCCCCTGCCTTCCTAATCCAATCTCTCTCAAATTGGTCCATTCTTTTCCAAGCTTTGGATTACTTTTCTTAATGAAACAACATCGAAAGCACATATCAGGGGGATCCCTGGGTGGCTCAGCGGTTTAGCGCCTGCCTTTGGCTCAGGGCGTGATCCTGGAGTCCTGGGATCGAGTCCCGCGTCGGGCTCCCTGCATGGAGCCTGCTTCTCCCTCTGCCTGTGTCTCTACCTCTCTCTATGTCTATCATGAATAAATAAATAAAATCTTTAAAAAAAAAAAAAAAAAAGCACATATCAGGCACCCAAAATGATTATTCTTTCTCTTACCTGAATAACTAAAGTAGCCTTCTGAAGTCTGTCTCCCCACTAACCCCTAAAGCCCTATGCTCCTCTGGCAAGAAAACCCTGCAGCAGTGGCTCTATTCACATCATCCTTCTGAGGAAAAGGTTTCTAGCTCTCCTGCTCATTATCAGACATTCAAGACTCCCCACACCGAATCCCAGCCCTGTGCCCCGCACATTCCCTAAATGCTGAGGGTTATTAACCATTCCCCAGAGCCATGAGTTTTCCCACAAATCTTCAGTCATGCTAGCGCCTTCTGGAATACTCTGGCTTGCCTTCTTCAAGTGCCTGCTCTTATATTTGAGCCTTCTCTCACCTCCTATGACCTAAAGTGACTTTTGCTCCCTTTTGAACATCTTTAAATATATACAGCATTTACACTGTTTGGCATTATACCTACTAGTGATGGGAACAAAGATAATTTTTATTCATGTAGGTGATTTATAGATACAAAGCACTTTCACAGGGGCGCCTGGGTGGCTCAGTCGGCTAAGTACCTGCCTTTGGCTGAGGTCATGATCTCAGGGTCAGAGTCCTGGGACCGAGTCCTACACTGGACTCCCTGTTCAGTGGGGAGCCTGCTTCTCCCCACTCCCTCTATCGCTCCTGCTTGTGAAAGTGCGCGCTCTCTCTCTCTCTCTCTCTGTAAAATAAATAAATAAAATCTTTAAACAAACAAACACAAAGTACTTTCACAGACATAAGCCCATTCATCTTAAGAATAGGAACTATCTCTTATTTACCTTTGTCTTCCCCACGATGCTCAGCACAGTGTTTTACACCAGGGACACAGCCCTTAAATACTGTGTTCTGAGCATGGTCAGACCAACCCAGAGGAGAACATTTAACATCTCCCTGCTGTAGGGTTAGAGATTCTGAATGAGGAAGGCAAGTTGTAATTTATTTTTCCAGGCTCATACCCCATAGCATTTATTCAACTCTCAAGAGTTTAGAGGCCCCAAAATAGGAAGCACTACAGTCCCAGCTTCTATACTTCTCTGAAATGCTGCCTCAGATTACTCCAGCTCTTGAGGCAGCTGTGTGACAGCTGCCTCGTTGTGAGTTTATAGGATTACCTCCCGTCATAAAGCAACTCATCCATTCACTTGCAGTTTTTGGAGTACAATGTGGTTACCTCAAGGTCATGGACCATATTGGATTGAAGTTTATATCCCTCTAACATAACTGTAACTACCATCATTTACTAAGCCCTTACTACGTAGCAGGGGCTGTGCTAGAGTACACTGAAATGAACTAATTTCATTTTTACCACAGCCTTTTTTTCCCCCTGGTATTATTATTTTCCCCCATCTTACAAATGAGGAAACAGAAGCACAGAGAAATTAAGTAACTTTCCCAAGATCAAATGACTAATATGTGGGAGAGCCAGGTTTTGAACCATCCTCTTACCTATATACTGAATGTTGCCCTTCAGTTGATGAATCAGTAAATATAAGAATGAAGGAACAGAGGCACTGAAGATATTTTTGTTGGAGGAAGAATTAACCAACCATTGACTAACCCACCTTCTGCCTCTACGCTATGTTACCTGCAGGACTATCAGAAGAGGCTCTTTCAAACTCCCCCCAAGTTCAGGTGGATCTACACGTATAGAATCCCAGTCGGCAAAATAAAGATGCTCGGTTTAATTCTTAATGAACTAAGTTCTCCCAGAACACAAACTCCAGAAGGTCAGGGAACGTGTCTGTCTTCTTTACTCCCATGCACTGAGGAGAGTATCAGATACATTGTGAATAAAAGATAAAATACAAGCTCCTTCCATGGCTCTAGCCAGGTTAAACTACTTTTACTTCACCTGCTTTGCCTTTCACTTCATCCCCCACCCCAATTTCTACTCATTGTTCTGATCTTGGCTGACATCGAACTTCTTCCAGGAAGTCTGACTACCCTCAATGCCCCACTTAGGAGTTTTCAAAGCATCCCGTACTCACCCACTCACCCACTCCACAGCCTATATATTTGTCTGTAGTCCCCACTCAACTGAAAGTTCTGGAAGGCTCTCTGCCCTCATCACTTTGAAAGCCCTGAAAGTCATCAGTAAGCCTTCAAAAAAAACATCTGTTGAATGAATGAGTTCTTTTTAAACATTATCTTGAGAGACTTATGTCCCTTTGTGACCATAGCTTCTTCCACAGACAACTCTGAGAACAACCCTTTCTGTTGTCAACTGACTCTTGGGGAAACCCCCATCTCATTCAGAACTTGGGCCTCACGGACACTTTTTTTCTCAGAGGTCCCTTACAGGGGAGCACCGAAGGAAGAAACAACAGGTGTTGGAGGTATCCTGACCTGGATTCAAACTTTGGTTCTGCTCTAATTATCTTTGGCATGTTTCTTAATCTTCACTTCAATCGAGCCTAATTGGAATCTCAGCTATCCCATTGGTAAAGGGGAAGACACAATTTCATCCTCATGGTTTTCTCCAACATTAGGGGAAGGGGAAAGTAAAGATAATGTCTGAAAAGTTACAGGAGGACAACACCTGAAACTAATATAACACTGTATGTTAACTGGAATTAGAATATTAAAACTTAGGGGGGAAAATAAAGAAGAAAAGCTTAAAAAGTAAACACGCAAGCAAGCAAGCTACCAGTGGACAGACACTCAATGCTGCTGGCTATTCTTCAGCACACGCTCTTGACTTTCTTGGTACTTGAACTTTTGCTCAGGTGGCTCCTTTTTGCCTCCTGTGCCAGAACCATTTGCAACAGTGTCGTCAAAATTGCACTTCAGAGAATTTGCCAACCCCTTGGAACCACTCTATCTTTCAAAGTCTCCTGTCAGGGAATTATAGCTATCTTTTCTCTTAATCAAAAAAAAAAAAAAAATCTGCCTTCTTGAAGTCTAGAGTGGAAATGTGAAACCCTGGCCATAATATTTTTGGGGGTAAAATAAAGATGTTTTCTCCCAGGTTCCCATTAATACTCAATTTGCAAACAATCTCTCCTTTTTGGATCAGAATTAAATACGCTCTAATGGTGCTCCTTATCAGCTTAACTTCCTCTATTTACCCGTAGGAAAACATAACAGCATGGTGAATCAAGAAAGTGGTAGATGCTCTGCTTCCAGCAAAGCAGGGCTCTCAAGAGATGTCTCAACTGTGGAAGAGCCCCATCATTACACTTACCTGTCTTCTGGGTTAGTTTGGGCCCTAAGACAAGAAAGGCTCATATCCATTTCTTCTCCCTAGCAAGGCAAAATGTAGCATTTCCTCAAAATGGAATCTTCTTAGTTCTTTCCTCTTTTTCCCCTCACCCTATGTCTTCGGGTCTGCTGCCAAGGGTACCAACTACGTGAAGATAGAATAACTTGGCTGGAGAGAATGCCTCCATACAAACTTACTCCTGGTGGGCCTGGCCTTAGCCAGGCACCAGACATGGGCAATTGGCCATGTTGAGTAAAGCAGCTCTCATTACTGACACTCACCTCCATTTGGGGAGGATACAGGGAGAGGAGATGAAGAAGCAGCTAACTTCTAGGACAGGACCCTCAGGAGCACAGACTTAGGACACACAGAGCATAGTAGGAAGAATTGCCAAGAAGAAAAGAAAGCACTGCCTCCAAGGGGATTAATCTCATGGTGTCTAGGGTTGGTTGGCTGGAGAGAGGGAAAGGTCTAGGAAGGAGGGAATTGAACAGTGTTTTCAGGAAGGAATGAAGGCAGGAGTAATAAAGCACTGGTGAAAGGAAAACATTCTCTAAAGAGGCAGATGATCTCTGGTTCCTCTTGGAAGTACTACTGAGCCTTTGCTGGATGAGACATCCTGTGGGAAGTATCCCAAAAGAGGAAGGAGTGAATTGTTAGAGTCCTTCAATCATAGGTTCTGTACTCTGCCAGAGGATTATTGAGAACCTCTTTCCTCTTCCTTCTCCAGACTTTGAGGGCCTCTGCCTTGAAGTATGTTGTCTTCTGTGTCCTTAATGTCTTTAACCAACATAGAAATTCAGGGTGAGTGAATCCCATCACCAGTGCCCTAAGAGAATTCCCCAAAAATAAAGTCACTGGCAGGGTCTACGTATGACTCTGAAGTGCTGCAAGACAGGTCCTGTCATTGGTCATATGTGGCCTATGGGGCAAGCATAAAGTTCTAGCACCACTAGTATCTGTGACCTTGGGAGAGTGACTTCTTCTCAGGGAAATGAGAAGTCCTTTCCAGTTCTGAAGCCTTAGGTGGTCATAGGATGTGCAAGAATAATAGTCTCCTAAGTTTCATTTTATAAGACAGATGCAAAATAAAACAGATATAGAAATACAAAAACAAAAGATTTGCCTCAATTTTCTGGAGTACCCCAAGTCCCAATTCTCTTATTAATGTTGCCCAGAAGGTAGCAAAAGTACTTGACTTGATTATCCCCTGTCTTCTCCTTACACTGAAGGTAGGGATACGAATGAGAAAGCAGAGAAAAGCTGGCAAGGAATTCGCATACATGTGCCTCGACCCCCAAACACCTGGGAATTCAGAAGGAGCTATGCTGGGCCCCTGCCCTTGAGAAGTTTAATATCTAAGGAGTGTCCCAGTCTGGTGACATGACATGAGCGTTCAAGTCAGGGAATCCAGTATAAATGAATTCCATGACTCCGCTACCCCTTCTCGTTCTCCGAAGACCCAAGATGTCTCTATTGGTGGTATCGAAGTTATGAGCACAGGGTCTGGAGTGAAACAGCCTGCTTCAAATCCCTCCTCTGTCATTTATGAACTGATTGACATCAGTAAGTGTTAGCTATTATATTATTTGCCAGCTCAGCACTACCCTGTCAATGAATAGTAGCCAGAGTTTGAGGGCTGTTTCCCCCTTTCCTATAAATATTGTTAAGCAGTGTTTCCTTCCCTCTTGGCCCCCATCCTGCCAAAGCTTTTTTAAAGTACACCACCACCCCCCCCACCACCACCAAAAAAGAGAAGTAACCCAAGAAATAGGTACCTTGGTATTGGCACACTACTCTTCCCTTGTCCCACGTCCCAGAACATTCTCTATTCCATCCCTTTCTCCCATCCCTGTCCCAACTCTCACCAGTTCTCCCTCCCTTGTTACCAAGGTTAAAACTCAGGGCGAATGACACGCATTGATACAGTAGTCTGCAGTTTCCAGAATGCTTCTGTACACATGATCTTATTCAGTTCATGGTAAGCAGGGTATTTCACCCTTAAAACAGTCTTATGAGCCAAGGGTATTTTCTCTCCCATTTTACAGATATGCAAACGAATTCTTAGGCTCACAAGTTGTCCATGCTCACACAGCTAGGAAGTAAGTCACACCTGGACTCAAAGCCAAGCCCCCTGGCCTCAAAACCACCCATTGTTTTCTCTACACCTCAGCATTATCATGTCCAAGTTCACATTCTGGGAGCGTGGGGAGCATGAGCAGCTTGAAGTTTACGGCCAGTCACAAACCCCTCACAGGAAACGAAGTTCTCTCATTTTTCTCCCTGCTGGCTGTGGCAGGGCTGTCCAAACTGAAGGACTATACAGATGAGGTACCTGCAAAGCACCAGGCCAGATGTGGTGAGGAAACCAGAGAGGGGACCAAAGGCCCACAAGGCTGTGGGGTGTCTGCTAGAGGGCCATTATGTCATGGCAAGGACCAAGAGCATTCCAGGTCATTGGGCAATCCCAAAGGAGCACCCCAGAGAAAATTGTGAGGCCTCAGATACCCGTAGCCTTCCTCGGCCCGGCACACCTCCCTCACGGATGCTTCCAGGGAGAAGAAAATGCACAGGCTCCCTTCTGGCCAGGGCTGAGAGCTTGATCAAATTCAGACACACACACCCATGCACACTCAGCAGTAAATTCAGAGCCATGGAAATCAAACCTTAAGCTCACCGAAAGGCCAAAGGAGAAGCAGCCGCAGCCTCAGTCCTGGGCTCCGGCTCGCAGCCACCATCTCCTCAGATGCTAGCTGCCAGGCAGAGCTATAAAATGTGCCTCTACTTAATTTTTCCATGGACACAACCCCAGATGGGAGTGCCAGGCTCTGGAGGAGATGCAGTTCTGAAGTCTCATAACCTCTCTGCTGTAGTCCACAGCTGGACTTGGGGAAGGAGGAGTATCTGCGGATCCAGTTTGCCACCTCCTGTAATGTTGCTCTGCCAATACCTTTCCGAGGCCTAGTGTGGCGGTGGAGTAAGTTTTCATTCAAACTGATACAGGTTTGGAATTCAGAGCAAATTGCTTACATCTGCTTGGCCACATCTCGGACAGGTAGTTCAGAGAGAGAAGGAGGGCAGTGTTGGCCCACTTCTGGAAGCCCCCGGAATCTGGTGCCATGCTGGGGCCAGCCAGCCGGGTACGGAAATCCCCCACCCGAATTGAAGGGGAAAAACAAAACAAAACAAAACAAAACAAAACAAAACGCATCAGGGCAAGAGGGGGTGATAGAGATTCCATCCCAGGCGTGGCTGGTGGAACTGGGACAGGGGAGCCACGAAGCCCCCGAAAGGGGGTGGAGATGGAGGGGGAAGAAGGTTGGCCTGGAGGAGCCGGGGCAGTGGCAGATTCTGCACACACACACCCCCCCTCAGCCAAGCAGGGTGTGTGCACTGACTAACCTCATGCATTCGGTAATCTCTTCTCACAGCTAGGAGCTTGCCAAGCCCCTTGGCTCCCCAGCCTACCCCACCCCGGCTTGGCAGCGTCCCCCGGGCTTCCTGCGGCTGCGGCTGCTCCCCGACATCAAAGCCGCCGCTGTCGGGAGCCGAGCAGGGGACAAGCGCCAGCCGGGGGAGCAGCGCCTCCCGGGAGGGCCCGGGGGCTCAGGCCTGAGGGTGCCCCGTCCCCTGAGCTTCTCTGCTGCTGCAGCCCTTATAAGGCAGAAGCCGGCTAAGGCATGTGTGTATTCCCAGGCTGGATGCTGACTTTTCACCCGCTGCAAGGGAGAGCAGCACCCCACACCCCCACACCCCACACCCCCGCTCCGGGGCGGGTTTTGCTTTTTATTTCTTATCTTAAACAAACCCCCGAACCAGTGGTTGGTTCAGATCGCCTTGCAGCTGGGAGCCAGGAAGTGTGCTTAGAGGAAAGGGGTGGGGAGGGGTGCCCGGGCCGGGGCGGGGCGGCGGATGGAGTCTGCAACCTGCGGGGCGCCGCGGGCTGGGTCTGTCCCCGCGTCCGCGTCCGCGCCCGCCCGGCCCCGCGCATTGTCGCGCCTCGGCCGCTGCCAGGTGGGAGGGAGGGCAGAGCCCCCGCGCCCCCCGCGCCCCCGTCCCCCCGCGCCCCCGCGCCCCCCGCGTCCTACCTGAGCTCGCTGCGGGCTTCCCTGCGGGGCGCGACGTGCCGTGGGCCCCGCTCCGGGCCGCTCCCCTCTGCGCGCCGCGAGCGCAGGTCCTGGGGGTCCCGGGCGGGGGGCGCGGGGGGCGCGGGCGCGGACTCAGGCCACCCCGGGCGAGACAATAGCGGGAGCCGCGGGCGGGAGCGGGGGAGCCATGTCCCGGAGGCCCGGCGCTCCGCTCGGCCCCGACAGGCAGCCGCCCGCCGCCCTCCGCCCTCCGCCCGCCTCCCGCCTCCCGCCTCCCGCTCCGCCCGCAGCGCCGACTCGGCCGCGAGCGCGAGCGCGGGCGGGGCGGGCCCCGGAACCCCGGGCGCCGCCGCCTCCCCCCGCCCCCGCCCCCGCCCCCGCCCCCGCCCGCCTCCTTCCCTCCCCCTCCCCTCCCCCCTCCCCCTCCCCTCCCCCGCGGCCGTCCCAGCGTGCTCGGGAGCCGGCGGCCGCGCTGCGCTTCCCACTCGAGCGAGGCTCCGCACATGGCCGAGACCCTCCCCGCGGGCGCCCCCTGCTCGGCGCCAGAGGATGCCAGGTGGTTCCGCCGAGAACCCGCGGCCGGTCGGTGCGAGGACCCCCCCCGCCCCCCCGCCCCCCCGCCCGGGGTCATTCGGGTCGCGGCGCCTGCAAAAGCCCCACCTGCAGGGCGGAGGCGGGGGGCGCCGTCGTGCGACCTGAGCCCCGGAGGGTCGCGGCCCGCAGCAGGAGGGGGAAAACCCACTCCGTTCATCACCAGGCTGCCGCATGTTTGAAATTGGGACTCCTGGTGCTGCCTTCCAGCAGCGGTCTCCAGGAGAATTTTCCTGAAGACTCCCCCCGGACACACACCCAGGCACGCACGGGCACACACGCACCAAGAATTGGCCAGCTCCTCGTTTGCATTTGCTTTGCATAGTAACCGTGGTCTTGGATCTCAAAGTACAATTTCCTCCAAACTTGACTTAGTTCTTCCCCCACCCCCACCCCACCCCTGCCCCGGGGCCCTCCTTCCTTTCTGGCCGGTCAGTAAGGAAGGATCAACACCTGCTTCCCAAGCCTCCCTCCTCTACAATTCCCCTTCAGGTATCAGGGGCTCCAGGCTCCCAAACTCCTTTGGAAGCCTGAGACTCCCCAGCCAGGGTTTCCATGGAAACGTCTGCCAACCTACCCCTTTACTGGTCTCAAGGAAATATTTGTTAAAATGCTACTGTTTCAGTCTCTTTAGGGTTTACTAGGGTTTAAAAAAAATGTCAGGAAGACCTCTAAAATTTCCTCATCAATACAAAATTGTGCAAAAGCCCAACAAGATTCTTAGGATTCACAGAGTTCTAGAAATTGAAGAGACTCCAGAGCTCAGTAAGAGGATATTGATTAGGAAGGGAATTTGATTAACCAGAAGTCCTACAGGGGGAGGAAGGGTAAAAAGTGAGTTCACAAGTCAGGACTTCTTGGGATAGTTTTGTTCTCATAAAAGATGAAATCTAAGCGAATGCAAAGGACCCTTAATTGTAGGTGACCCTGAGCAAGGCAGGAGGAGGAGAAGCCCATGAAAGGGGAGACTCAAGCCTGTGTTTCTTCTCTCTGCCCTCTGCCGTGTGACTTCAGGTAGCCCACTCCACCCTCTGAGCATCAGTAATAACACCAGCTTCACTTAAACCACTCGGGGCTTTTGTGAAGAGCAAATGAGAGAATGTATGTGAACCATTCCGGTGACTATAGACAGAATGCTCTGCGCGTACATCAGTCATAATGGAAATGTGATCCCATTCCTAATCCTCAAGAGCCACAGGGGATAAAAACACTCATTCATTCATTCATTCATTCATTCACTCATTCACCACTTGTTCACAGTATAAATATCTGTGACCCTGTCATCAGGCTAAGCTCAGAGGCCTGAGAGAACAGAGTGACCTAGTGGCCGTCAGTATGTCTGTTGCTGGAGTGAAAATTTCCCAAATGGAGAGCTAACAGGAAATAGGGTTGAACATTTTATCAGAGACTTTATAATGCACTTTGGAACGGAGAAAAATATTTCCTTATAAGAGAAACCAGGGCGTGCCAAAAAATTTAGATTTTTTTTTCCCCCTGCAGGTGACAGAGAACCTAGGGTATAGACAAGTGGAGCTGGGAGTGATATGATCAGAAAAACCTTCTGGCATATTGCATAAGAGGATTTGGAAGATGCTCTGTGTATCTTCCCTTTGCTACTGCAGACTCAATCTTGGCTCTCTGGCTTCCTAGTAGGGGATGGCCCCTGGGAACCCTGGCAGGAGATTGGAAGGAAGGAGGTCGAATAGGTCTGGATATTTGTTTCTCAGGATTTCCCTCTCTTTGGAGTCACTGTGGGCTGGCTGCAACCCTCAACCAAAGTTCACAGCTCCCTCTGGGTGGTTCCCTCTCCCTCCCCTCTTTTCTCAATTCAGATATCTCAATTGCCTTCTCTGGCCTGGGGGTGAAAATTTCCTTTCCTGCTGGCCCTAAAGTACTGCACACTATTCCTGTGGCTTTCCTTTACCCTGCTGACCCTTTGTAAATAGTATCTTCAAAGTGGAGAGTGCCATTTGCTTCCTGCCACGTTAGGAGTACAGGATGACAGCTCAAGGAAGCTATGGCTACATTCAGAGTTGCAAGATCAGAGAATCTCGAAAACTGGGCCAGGGCTGTGACAGTGAGGATGGAAAGGAAAGGACAGACACACAAGATGGTTAGGAGGTCAAATCAATCATATTTGATTATAGATGTAATGTAGGTAGTGGGCAGAGGGATCTAGAATCACTCTCCACTTGATGCCATGGGAATTAGTGGCAGACGGTGCCGTGCACCAAGTGGGGGACTGGAGTAAGACAGGGCCCAGGTGTTGTGGGAGCGAACATGGGTTTAATTTTGGACATGTTGGGTTTGAAGCATCTGTGGAATGTTTAGTTGAGGATGTCTAGCAGAATGGATTTATGAAACCAAAATCAGAGCAGAGGTATAGACAGGTGATGGCAATTTTGGATTCTTCGGATAATAGATGGTTGTGGGGATCCCTGGGTGGCGCAGCGGTTTGGCGCCTGCCTTTGGCCCAGGGCGCGATCCTGGAGACCCGGGATCGAATCCCACATCAGGCTCCCGGTGCATGGAGCCTGCTTCTCCCTCTGCCTGTGTCTCTGCCTCTCTCTCTCTCTCTCTGTGTGACTATCATAAATAAATAAAAAAAAATTAAAAAAAAATAGATGGTTGTGAAGCTGTGGGCATGTGTGAGATTACCTAGGTGGGCGCAACAGAGAAAGGGCCCTGCCAAAGGAGCTGAGAAGAAACAACCATGTTGATAGGGAAAATCTGAGACCACAGGGTATCAGAAAGGAGGGTGGGAGGAAACGTCAGTGAAGTGACCAGAACACAAGTTTGGCAGAAGGGCAGGGCTAGAAAATGCCCTTTGCATTAACAGGAAAGTCACTGGGATGCTGGTATGAGAACAGTCACAGTTAAACCAGGCTCCAGTGGGTTAAGGAATAAGAGACACATGAGGACATTGAAGCTTCTTTCTAGAAGCTTGGCAATTAATGGAAACTATAAAGCAGTGGATAGGGGGTGAGGAGTGCAGGATCAAAAGGAAGATTTTTGTGATGGCTTTTTCAGATTGGAAGAGCTTAAACATACTCAAATGTTGAAGGGAAAGACCAAGGAGGTAGAGGATTAATAAAAACTGTGACAGAGCAGATGGACACACAGGGGGTGGATGGGAGGAATGGGGCTGCTTGGGATATCTGAGAGGAAGGGTGCACAGGCGGGTACTTGCATAGGTTGGTAAACCTAGAGGTGAGGAGTTAACTGGTAGCCACCTGATGGTCTGTAAGCAATCTCCTGATAGAGAAGGGGTCAAGCTGGGCTTGAGGACTTAATGAATGTAGATATGGTTAAAATAGCCACCAAAAGGGATGAGAATGGTGGCTTCTTAGAGAAATGGAATTGTCGGCAGAAGCAAGGATGTGGCTGGAATCAGGTATTCTGATACATAGTGGAAGTGCTATTTACATTTTCATCCTTTTCTTCTGCCGCCCTGGGAAGACCAGGTGTAGAATGTTAAATCGGGGCTGGGGTAGGATGTTGCAGAATTGGTACAGTTGGAGGATAGAGGGGAAAGGAGGTTCCTGACAAAAAAAGGAGGTGTCCAAGGAGTGACACAAAGCTGGAGAAAGACTGTGAATCTTGAGGAAGGGAGTTTAGGGGCCTGGCTACCTCTGGTTTTGCTTCCCTCCAATCTCTTCTCCAATACCTCAGCCAGAATGATCTTTCTAAAGCAGACACCTGCTTCCCTTGCTTAATTAACATCAACTAGCACAGAAGCTCTGTGAGGGCAGGGGTTCTTTAGGTTTTTTTTGTTTTTGTTTTTGTTTTCCCTTTAGTTCTTAAACTTCTGTATTCCCAGAGTCTGGAACAGTGCCTGGCACATAGAATGTGCTCAATAAAATTTGTCAAATGAATGAATGGATGACTCCACATAACTCTTGGATAAAGCTCAAACTCTTTAAGAAGGTCAACAAGGCCTCTCATAATCTGGCCCTTGCTTCTCACTGTAGCTTCAGAGGACAGAGACTTTGTCTTGTTCATCCTTGTATCCTCAAAATAGCACCTACCATATAGTGGGCATTTAATAAACGTGCGTTGAGGGGAACCTGGGTGGCTCTGTAGGTTAAGTGTCTACCTTCAGCTCAGGTCATGATCCTAGGTCCTGGTCCCAGGGTTCTGGGATCAAGTCTCACCTACTCATCCAGGAGCTTGTTCTCCCTCTCCCTGCCACTCCCCCTGCTCATTCTCTCTCTTTCTCTCTCTCTCTGTCAAATACATAAAGAAAATCTTAAAAAATAATAATAAATGTGGGTTGAGTGAATAACTCCCTCCCTCATTCCAATGAAAACTCCATGTTGTTTCTGGAATACATGTGATTCCCACCTACCGGTCATTCTACAAGCTCTCCCAACTGCTTGGAAAGGGCCTCCTACCCCAAACCCCACCTCTGTTGCCCTTCCCCTTATGTGGCTGTCTTTCTACATGGTAAGCAGAATAATGGCCTCTGCAAAAGGAATAAAAGGTCTGCTTCCCAATCCCTGGAAAGTGCAAATATGTTATCTTACATGACAAGAGGATTGTGCAGATGGGATTTCATTAAAGACTGAGATGAAGAGATTAGCCTAGATTACCCAGGTGAGCCCAATCTAATCACATTTGTCCGTGAAAAGCAGAGCACCTTCCCCGGGTGAAGTCAGAGGGAGATGTGGCGATGGAAGAATGGTAAGAGGGATACAACACTGCTGGCTTTTAAGTCGAAGGATTGAGGTCCTGAGCCAAGAAATGTGAAAAGCTTCTGGAAACTGGAAAATGCAAGGAAACAGATTCTTCCTCAGAGCCTTCAGAAAGGAACACAGCCCTGGTGACACAGTGATTTCTGCCTCGTGGGACCCATGGTAGAATTGTGATCTACAGAATTGTGTTAATCCACTAAATGTATGGTAATTTGTTACAGCAGCAATAGCAGACTAATACACCCTACAATTAACTTTCCAGAAAGTTACCCTAGAGTGCCTCCTGAGCATCTCTAAATACACCCAAGAGCTGCCTGGATTGTAGCACTAATCACAGAGTGTCAAAACTACTTGTTTGCTTTTTTCTGAATTGGGGAGGGGACAGAAGAGGGTAATTCGACTATAAGCTACTTAAGGACCCGGCACTCTCTGTTGGGTTTACCTTTGAATTTCTAGAGCTAATTTATTGCCTGATCCACAGCTGGTTTCAATAAATACTTGGTGAATGTGTGAATGAATGAGGACCTGGTTATTAGTCCGGGAGCAAGTGGTTGAAATGAATGAAAGGAAAGGGTGTGTGAATCTGTGCTGTGTTCTCTCAGGGCTCTGTTCTGGGCTAGGGTTTATCTGTAAAACAATTTTAAGCTAAAATCGCAAAAGGCAATGTTGGCACCATTTCCATTTAAAAATCCTGCAGTAGACTCCTCAAAAAAAGATCCAAATATTTTTGAAAGGTGAATAGATGTTGTAGATGGGGTAGGGGAGCTCTGTAAATATTCGGTGGTCAGACTGACTTCTTCGCTTCCATTGAATCCCACTGGCCTTGGCATCAACAGTCCTGTTTTTCTCTTACATCTTTTCACTGATCCAGGACATTTGAGGGCTGTCTGGTTCAGGGAGTATTTATCCTGAACTGTTGAGCTGGTGTCTGAGCTGTTGGTGCTGTTCAGGATTGTTGGGCTGCTGGCTTCCCTGTATTCTCAGAGAGAAGAGGGGTGGGAGGGCTCACTGGAACCCCAGGCTGCTCTCACTTGGTTTAGGGTCTCCAAACAACTTCTCTGTACCATGCATCTCCCTGGTACCTTGTAATGGTCTTAACTCCAAAGACTCTATACAATAATGATGGTAGACTGGGCTTTGTGTAGGCAGCTACACTGGGCATTGGTTTGGGAAACCCTGGGAAAGCCTCCCCAAATTAAACCTTTCCTCCTGACTTAAATCCCACCGTTAGAGATGTGCTATCTGGCTCTTCAATACAGTTGTATTCAATGCACAACTATCCATGTGCTTTCCCTGCCTTGTGCCACTGTGGGACTCTCAGGATGAGGAAGACACAAAAACCTCACTGTGTAAGGCGGCCGCCCCCAAGTCCCTGTGAAAACACTTTCCACTCCAAGGTGTAACTCCTTAAGGCAGCTGCAGGAAGAGGACTGTGTCAGGATTCAGGATGATGTCACCGAGAGGGCAAGAAGTGGGAGAATCGCGAGACCTTCCTTGCTCTACAACTTTTTCCTGCTCTGATACGGAGCCAGTGGTGATTTTCCAAGACAGATGAGTCTGGTGAATGGGGAGAGGGGTCGGGGTGAGGGTGAGGGTGCGGGTGGGGGGTGGGGAGGGAGGCGGGGAGTGGAGGGGTTGTGGCAGGTAAAAATGATCCGTCTACAAATTAGTGGGAAAACACCTGAGACTAATTTAACACCATCTATTAGCTGTACTAAATTAAAATAAAAACTTATTTTAAAAAGGACAAATTAGTGGGGGAAATAATGCTTAAGAAATGTGGGGCGGGGTCCCCAATATAGAATCTGTGGGTTTAGACTGCCCTCTAACGGGAGGATTAAGTTAGTTTGTGGGGAGTGAGAAACTTGAAGAAACTCCAGGAAGGGTCAACTGAATAGTACAAGATGGCACTCCTGCCCGGTGTGTGGAAAGGCAACGTGGGGATAAGCAGATCCAGTTCCTGCTCCCTCAGGTGGGACATTGCAATGTTAACAAACCAGACTTTTGATTCAACTTTCCAACTTTGCTGTTGCCTATATGATGTAGTTTTTTTCTCTGGCCTGAAATAAACCTGGTCAGCTGTCTCCCGCCTATCTCTACCTCCCTCCATTTCAGCCACAGTAACCTGTTCACCATCCTTCAAACCCAATTTACACTCCCCACTTTCCTTCAGGGCTTACTGTTTTTCTTCCCACTGTGCCTGGTTTACTGCTGTGGAAATAGCAGGTACTCCATAAGCAAATTGATGGGTCAATCTCATTCCATCTGTTCAACTTTTAACAGCGGGTTTATTATCCTGAAGGAAAGGGAATAAAGCCACTGGGGGGGGGGGGGGGAATCTTCAAGACCCTCTGTTCCTTCCCTATTAGGGATCCTGGACAGATACTGTTTCCCTTCCTTAAAAAGAAATGGTATAATGCATTTCCATATCTCATTCATAAAAACAGAGCAAGAAGTTTTTGCATTTAACAAAGTGGGTGCTCAAGAAATGTCTGAATAAGTAAAAGACAAATGTCTGCTGGCTCATTACAATTTACTCTGTATACCTCTGACAGTTACTTGCTTAAATCAAACTCTGACCATGTGCTTTTCTTGCTGAAAACTCGAGGGCCACCATCCTTGTTTTATAATCCAGGCCTTTCTATCCATGCCCATCTCCTGCCATGCTGTACTTGATCCTTATTACTGCATTTGTCACTTTGTTAAAGTGGTTTGCTTAAGGGTCTGCCTTCTTTCCCAGGCTGTGAGCAAGATCTGTGTCCTGTTTATCTTCTACTCTAGAGCTAGCGCAGGACCTAAGGCATAATAGGTGATCAATAAATGCTTGTTCAGTCATATCATTTCTTCCTGTTGCATTTTGAGTCCATTCCTTCTAATTTTACTTACAATGGGAAAAGCAATAGCATGGTAAAACTTTAGACTTAGAGGGTATCCTACAGCTCAACCAATCAATTCCCTCATTTCATAGATATGGAAACTCAGGCCTGCTCAGGCTCACAGAATTTGTGGGTCTTTGTTCTAAAAGAATCAGACAATTGTAGGAAAGAAATCCCTCCAAGCGAGGCTGAGCTATTTTATTATTCATTGTGTTCAGAAGCCTCAAGTTCCCAGAAATAAAAATGAATTCCCTTATCAGTGTTCAAAATTTCATAATCCTGTGTTCCACACCCTATGTGTCAGGGCTGATGAAACTGATTTTAGGGAAAACTAGGCTGATCTGGAGGTTTTTATTCTTAATACTCCATGTTGCTCCCACTGCAGCACACGAATACTGGTTGAGGATGGCTCATTTTGTGAGTCTGACTTGAAACCTGCCACTTGCCTGGGAGGTGGGGAGAGGCAAAGCTTCAACCGAAGCCTAAGTTCCTTCTCTCTCAATCTAAATTTGGACTCACCTTCCCACCGTTACTTCTATTTTCTCATATTAGCTACTGCATTCATGAATCAAATTCCTTCTTTTGTGCTGAGGAATGCTTATCTAACAGCCACATCGTCTGGCGAATGGCAATGTATTTTTCATTAAGGGGAAAGATACTGTAATCTGGTTCTGTAGAATAACGAAAATTAAGAGGTCCTATCTGCAAAGTGATAGATGGAAAACAGAAGAATTGTAGTAAAAAGAAGTTGCAGTTCTGTCTGAAAGTTTTCATGTTGGTTGCCTTGTCTTGTAAGTTATTACCATTTCGTTTCAGTTTTGTAGATTTTGGCAATTAATCAAACATGAAATATGAAAGAACTCGAAGGACACATGTCTTAAGTAAACGGAGAAAAAGGATAGAAAAATAAATGTTTGTTTTTCTTTACCTTGCTGATAAAAGCACTTTAAATGTGTTGCACCGGAGAAATAATTTATTAGAATTATATCAAGTAAACAGAAGAGCAAGCCTCCCTAAGAGCGCCCGGATAGCTCAGTCGGTAGAGCATCAGACTTTTAATCTGAGGGTCCAGGGTTCAAGTCCCTGTTCGGGCGTTTGTGGCTTTTGCCCCTTACTGGTATTACCAAATACTACCAAATGAAATTCTCGTGACGAAGCACACTTTACACTTCAAGTTGAATTCATTTTTTCATTGCTTTTAGAAAATGCAAGGTAAATGTGTTCTCAGGGAAAGAAAAACTATGTAAAAATCACTTAATTTTTTGGCAAATATGGAGGTTTTTGCACAGTTGTTTCCCGTTGAGATGGAATTTGTGTTTCTTAGCTTGTTCATAAGTGAAGGAAAAAAATAAAGGTGAAAGTTAAAGCAAAGCGCCCGAACAGGGACTTGAACCCTGGACCCTCAGATTAAAAGTCTGATGCTCTACCGACTGAGCTATCCGGGCTCTCATGAGAAAGGGCTCCTACTACAATGCCTTACATAAGAATAAAGAACCTTGTGTAATCGATTTTCATTACCTATATTTCGTGAAATTGTTTTAAACCCAAGAAAGCTCAGGATTTACACAACAAAGAGAAACAGAAGACTTAAATCACGTACTTTTCACCAGCGTAAGCAGGTACCTCAGAATTATGAGGTATTTATATGCCCCCAAACCATTATTACATAGGTTTCTTTGATTTGCAATCTCTCTAAATAGGTCCAGGATTAAGAGGACACAAGCTGTGTCACTTTTTGAAGCATTGCGGTAGCATCAGATCTATTTTTACTATTAGTAATAGGGTGGATATTAGTTCTTTTTTTTTTTTGGATATTAGTTCTAAAACTGATCGGAAAACAGAAAAGAAAGAGTCTAAGAGAGAATATAAATATACTGCTCGGAAGCTACTGGGTTAAACTGTGTAGTGTGGAGTGGTAGAAAGGACTCTGCAGAGGGATAGGACAGTGTGATTGTCCTGTATGTCCCTTGAAGACGTCCAAGTAAGTTTTAAGTGACGCAAAACCCTGGAGGAAGTCACCAGCCATGACTCTGGGGGCAGAAGCCTTGCAAGCTAGAAAGACAGGAAGCTGAACGTACCGGCAGAGAGATTTTATTGATCGTAGCATTGGAGGCTCTTCTCTTCCACAGCCGTCAGTAATCTGAGCTCTGCCTTCTGCTACAGGGCTGGCCTTGAGAATTACTCACCATGGGGTTTAGCGTGGGACTCTAAAGAATCTCCCTTAATCCCATCTGCTTAATTCCAACACTTGAGGAGTGATTGTTCTGGACCAGAAATTTCACTTTTAGGAATTTGCTAAAAATATGTTAAGTGTTGAAGTATAGATAGTGTTAGAATGCTAGAAAGAGCAGAATCTGTAGTCTGGTCTTGTTACATCTTTGCCATTAAGTCTTTGTGACTTCATAATTGCTTATTTTGCCATTTTTCCAAGAATTTGTTTTCCTCTATAACATGACTATTAATAGCTACATAATAATCCGTGTATTAAGGCTGTACCATAATTCATATAGCCATTATGTCATTTGCAGTATTTTCCAATTAAAATGCCATGATGATCCCCCCTACCTGTAATTCTTTTTATGCATCTCTGATTATTTCTTTAGGACAAATTCAACACTTAACATATTTTTAACAATTTTTAAATCAAGGTATACTTGACATATAACATTAGTATCGGGTGTACAACATATCAATGCCGTGTTTGTATATATTGCAAAATGATCACCACAATAAATCTAGTTAACGTGTTACCATACAGAGTAACAAGTTTTTTTTTCTTATAATGACAACTTTCAAGATCTACTCTCTTAGTAACTTTCAAATAAGCACTATAGCATTATTAATGATAGTGAATGTGCTGTATATAAGGCTTAACATGTTTGACTGGATTGGAGGGAGATGTAAAGAATATTGAAAACTAACAATACTTAATTCCAGACAAAAAGAATCACTTCATCCCCTAAGTAATGGGGAATTATTAAAAGTTTGGCTCATTTATGTTCCACTTAACTAGTCAAAGGAGCACACTAAAAACAATGACAAGGACTATCACATCAAATGTTCTCTATAAGAATCACATTGCCAGAATTAATCATCTGTCCAGAGCTAATGGACAGATTTCTAAAATTGGCTGTGTGCAGACAGGATGCTTAGTCATTAAATTAGGTATATTAGACTGCCTTTCTTTTGCTCAACACTCTTTGATTTTCTCCTACTACTTTATTGAGTGACACATGGAACTTTTTACAGCAGCAAAGTCCTCTGCATCTGGCCCCTGCCTACTTTGCTGGCATTTCATACCAGTCTCAATATACATATGATGCAAACCACAATTATTATCTACAATTCTCTAGTAGCCACATTAAAAAAGGTAAAAAGAAACATATGAAATTAATTTTAATTATATATTTTACTTAACCCAATATATCCAAAATACTATTTTCATATGTAATCAATATAAAACATTATTAATGAGATACTTTACAGTATTTTTTTCCTACTGAGCCTTTGAAAGCTGGTGTGTATTTTACACTTATAACACATCTCTACATGGAGTAGCCACATTTCAAGCCATGTGTACCTGGTGGATATTACACTGGGTACTGTGATTCAGTACCATGCCAATCATTTGACTCTATAACCAAGTTGATCAAAGTAGATTATTTTCAGTTTTAAGACCATCTCTTCCTTTTTTTTAAGACCGTCTCTTCTAAATTTCTTGTGTTTTTCCTTTCCTCATTATTTGTGCCATGTTTCTTCAAATGACTTCTCCCATTTCTGCCTCTTTAAATCCTATGCATTTTTTTTAAGATCCTACTCAAATGATTCCTCTTCTACAAAACCTTCAATGATTGTGTTAAATAGGCAGGAAAGATTAATTCAAGACACTAGAGATAGGCTCACATTTATATTCAGTAGAGCCATACATTTATTTTTCAAATTGAAAAAATAAAATTGCATCTCCATGTTACAACATGCACAAAAATCGATTTCAGATGAGTCAAAGGCCTAAATGTGAAAAGTGAATCTTTAGAGCGTCTAGGAGAAAATATATGAGAGTGTCTTTATGACCTCCAAATAGGGAAGGATTTCTTAAATAAAAAAAAAAAGGAAGTGAAACTAAAGAAAATAATAAATCTGACTTCATTAAAAAACTTCTGTTCATCAAGTCATTAAGAGTGAAAACAAGTTATAGATTTAAAGATTTATTCATAATACATATAATCAAGAAGGATTAATAACCAGATTTGGCAGAGAACTCCAAAAATCAGTAAAGACAAGACAAACCAATAGAAAAATGGGCAAAAGACACGGACGGGCAATTCATAGGTGAGTAACCATGGTTGATAAATAGGAGAAAACACTCAATCGTACTAATAATCATGGAACCTCCATATAAATCAAACCACCATGAGAAATTCTCACATCTATCGGATTGTTTTTTTAGTAATCTGACAATACCAAGGATTGGATGTGGAGCAATAGAATATTTTATTTATTTTTCTTATTTAAATTTATTAGTTAACATATAGCTTGATATTGGTTTCAGGAGTAGAATTCAGTGGTCCATCACTTACATACAACACCTAATGTTCATCACATCAAGTGCCCTCTTTAGCCCATCCCCCACCTAGCCCATCTGCCACCCACCTCTCCCCATCAACCCTCAGTTTGTTCTCTATCATTAATCTCTCTTTTGGCTTGTTTCCCTTTCCTTCTTTTTCTTTTCTCCCTTCCCATATTTCATCTGTTTTCTTTCTTAAATTCCACATGAGTGAGATCACATGGTATTTGTCTTTCTCTGACAGACTTATTTCACGTAGGATAATACACGTTTCATCCACGTTGCTGCAAATGGCAGGATTTCATTCTTTTTGATGGCTGAGTGTGTGCTTGATTTCCGTGTGTGTGTGTATGTATCACATCTTTTTTTTTTTTTTAAGATTTTATTTATTTACTCATGAGAGACATAGAGAAAGAGGTAGAGACACAGGCAGAAGGAGAAGCAGACTCCATGCAGGGAGCCCGATGCGGGACCCTGGGATCACGACCTGAGCCAAAGGCAGAGGCTCAACCACTGAGCCACCCGGGTGCCCCATATCGCATCTTCTTTATCCATTCATCAGTTGATGGACATACAGACTTTTTCCAAAGTTTGGCTATTGTTGACAATGTGAGCAATTGAATCGTATACACACCCATCAGGAGCGTATACTTCTACAACCACTTCGGAGAGCACTGTACTATGATCTGGTAGTGCTGATAATGTGTTTGTGACACAGTGATTCTACTCCCTAGAATGCACAACTACAAGAAATGTCCATGGCAGCATTGTTTGTAACAGCAAACAACTGGAAACACCTATTCATGAACGGAGGCGATGAATAAAAATTGTGATGCAGTCATTACTATTATGGGGTGGATTGTGTCCCCCCTACCTCCAGATTACTAAATTGAAGTCCTAACCCCAAGCATCTTAGAATGAGACTCCATTTGGAGGCAAGCCTTTCTTTTATAGGAGTGATTAAGATAAAATGAAGTCATATGGGTGGGCCCTAATCCATTATGGCCGGTGTCCTTATAAGAGGAGGTTAGGACGCTGACAATTTACAGACCAAGGAGTGAAGACAAAATAAGAAGGCAGCCATGTGCAAGCGAAGGAGATGTATCAGAGGAAACCAAATTTGCCACACCTTGATCTTGTACTTTTAACACCCAGAACTGTGAGAAAACACATTTCTATTAAGTCACCCAGTCTATGGTATTTTGTGATGGTAGCCCTAGAAAAGGACAGTTGCTATATAACAATTAATTATACAATTCAGTCTATTACTATACAGCATTACTAAATATTGAAAATTAATTATGCAGGATTTAACATTGCGGAATTTCACCATGATCAGCAAAAAATGCAAGTTGCAGTAGAATACATACAGTTTGGTGCCATTTATAAAAATTTTTAGATATTTTTAAGGAATATATACATATATAAATCCTAAAAAATCTAAAGAAGCGCATGGCCGGGGTAAATACCAAATTCAGGATAGTTTCCTTTGGAGTTGAAGGAACTAGATGTCATAGGAGAAGGGCCTATTGGAAACTTTTTCGTAATAAGTAAAGTATATCGTTCTTTAGGGGAGAGTGGTGAGGAAAAGATTATATTCTTCTTTATATCCTTTTGTATATGTGAAGTAGTTCATTATAATTTTTAAAGAAAGGCTAAGATCAGTAACACTGACTTCTAGTTCCTTTAGAACTCTGAGGGGCTCGAGAAAAAATCTGATTTAGCCCTTTTATTTACAGACTGGGGAAACTGAAGAACTGCGTAGCTTTCTGGTTTCTAGAAATAACTAGGCTAAACCCAGATTTCCTGTCTCTTTATTAAATAAATGGTTTTTGAATACAGTTCTTCGAGAAGGAAGTGGTGATCACTGAGTCAGTTATGAGCTTGTTAAGCTGATTTCATTTTCTTCCCTCATCCAGGTCACTTGATAAGGAGAAGAAATGCTCAAGTCACAGTTTATTTTCATTAGAGCGAGTCACTTGGTGAAGTTTTGTGAACTCCTTGGGAAAGGAGAGCGAATGTTGCCAGGTATTGACTATCATTAGGTGGGATAATTAGTGGCTTAAGAACAACATTGGAAGATGAGTTATTCATCACGAGTCAGTGTCAACCATGAGGGGGAAAAGCTCTATTTTAAACCACGTGACTTTTGATAAAGACAAGTTAAATATGTTGATTTCAAAGGGCAAAAAGTAAAAAAAAAAGAAAAAAAAAAAAGGGGGCTGACCTCCTGACCTTCCAGGCAAAGTTCACTGCACTTACCACATTCTTTTTATCTGGACTGTCTGATTCTTCCACTAGACAGATTCCAGGGGGTTATTTGCTTTGGAATCTTCTAGGTTTGGTGCTTGGCACACAGTAGGTTTTCAACAAGTGTTTGTTGGCCTTAAACACAAGGAGTTGCCGGACAGGATCATAATTCCAAGAGTCCAGGAGACAGGAGAAGAGACTCAAGCTAACTGGATACTATTTTAAAAGATACAAATTATTGCTTGGGAATTAAAACAACAACAACAACAACAAAAAACACTTAATATTAATTGCACGAAAAAGAGAGAAGCAGTCGAGAGTGGCTCAGCTCAGCAAAAAAAAAAAAAAAGCCCCTCCCCCCCCTCTGTTTTTTTGAGACAGGTGGTTGCTGACTTCAAGCTCTTTGGGAGCAACTGTGGAAAGGGCATTAGTCCTTCAGTTCATTTGCAAGAAGCTTAGGTCTCCGAGCTACGCGGAAGACGATGCCAGAAGCAGAGCAAGGGCAAGGCGCAGGGTGCAGAGTCGGGGAGGTCATCGCCCCCTTTTCCTTGGCGCGGGCCCGTGCCCAGTCCGGGGGCCGCATCTTAAACGGGACAAACAAGTACTTGTTCAGACCGCGGCGACCTCTGGTTCTTCGCACCGCTTTCAGCATTTATCACGTGCCTCGCTACTCGCGTCCAGTCCGGTCCCGGCGAGCTGTTCGCCCCCGCAAGCCACCGCCTCCGGGGAGCGCAGGACGCCAGCTCCGAGGCGCAGACGGGAAGCGACTCTCTCCCCGGCTTGGGCTCCCCTCTATGGTAGGGGCAGGTCAGTCTCTCCTACCTCTCTAGCCCTCCAGTGGAGCCTCTATGGTTCCCGGAGGCCCCCTCACCGGAAGCCCGTGGGAGGGGACGGCTTCCGCAGACCGGAAGTTGCGCCCTCACTGCTCGCCGTTTCAAAATGTCGCGGAGGCCTCGGGGCCTGTGACTGGCGCCCCCTCCCCCCGCCCCGGGCTCGGCGGGGGAGCGACTCATGGAGCGGCCGTGAGGTGTGGCTCTAGGGTCTCGGCGGCCGCGGGGGGGGGGAGGGGGAGCGGGCGAGGCGGGGGAGCCGGGGGTGGAGGGTTGTGCGGTGGGGCCCCGCGGAAGGTAAAAATGGAGGTGGAGTCCCGCCGCCGGGTACAGCCCAGGGTCGAGATGGTCGGCGGCGGATGCTTAGCGGGACGCAGCGTGGGGGGCGGAGGCACAGGGCCGGCCCCGAGGCGAGAAGCGGCTGCAGACTGCGGGGCCGCGCGCCGTCGCGGCGGGGGCGCTTGAGAGCTTGAGTGATGGGGCTGTTTGGGGCCACACCCAGGCCCGCCCAGCAGGACCTCCGCGGACGGGGCTCGGGCGTCTGTGCCTCCAGCCGCGCACCTTCCCGCTGGTTCTTGTGCGCCCTGAATTCCGAGACCCCCGCCCCGTTAAAGCGGCACCCGGGACCCTGCTGCTGCCCCCTCCGCGCCGTCGGGAAGGCGCTGGTGCCGGCCGGGCAGCTCCGAGCGCGTGCATCCTCGGTGCCAAGTGTCCCGCATCGCCGCCGCTTAGGTTTTGGCTCCTCCCTCCTCCCTCCCTCCCTGACAACGGAGAAGGTAACTTAGAAGTATTTATGTCACAGTATTTTCGTTTCTCACCGTGCGGGGCAGGATCACACATTTTTGTGGTTTATTAAAAAAAAAAAAGAAGAAGCAGGCGTGTATCTCAAGTGAGAAAACGCACGTGGTCCAGAAGCGTGTAAAGTTTGGCTGGCTCTTGGCCAACTCTAGCCGGTTCTCTTCTCAGGCTGGCTGTCCATGATGGCTTCATAACATCCTTCCTGACTTTTCCCCTACGGTTCTCATGTTTTTATTTTTACTTTTTTTTTTTTAATTTGTTACTTTTTTAAAGACATTTATTTATTCACGAGAGGCAGAGAGGCGGAGATATAGGCAGCGGAGAAGCGGGCTCCCGGCGGGGAGCCTGATGTGGGACTGGATCCCTGAACCTGGAATCACCCCCCCCAACGGAAGGCAGCGGCCCAACCGCTGAGCCACCCAGGCGTCCCGGTCGGTAGTCATATTTTTAGATGTACATTTTTAAAAATTTTTGTTTATTTATTTATTCACGACACAGAGAGAGAGGCAGAGACACAGGCAGAAGGAGAAGCAGGCTCCATGCAGGGAGCCCAACGTGGGACTCGATCCCGAGACTCCAGGATCACACCCCGGGCCGAAGGCAGGCGCTAATCCGCCGAGCCGCCCAGGGATCCCCCAGTACTCATATTTTTAAACAGTAGGATCATTTTGTATGCATTGCGATGCGCCTTAAGTTTTTCAGATAGTATCAGGGACTTTCCATCAAATAGACATATAATACTTTCGTTTAAACACTTGCCACGGTACTGTTTTAGAGGGTTGTACAACAGTTTGGCCAGCCAGTTCCCTACTGATGGGAGTTTTAGGTTGTTCCTGGCGTAATGTTCTGCACACTGTGCTGGAGTATGCTCTTGCTGCATACACATTTTACCTTGTAGATGTGTAGCTGACTTGGTAAGAACTAAAACAACGTCTGAATAGTACAGTAGTTTTATTTTTTTAAAGTTGTTTTTATTGCCCTCAAGTATATAGTTGAAAGAATCAGACAGTAGTGTTTAGTAGAGGTCCTTAGGGCTTTAAAGAATTAAGAATGATTTTTTTAAAAATTTTTATTTATTTATGATAGTCACACACACACACACACACACACACACACACACACACAGAGAGAAGCAGAGACATAGGCAGAGGGAGAAGCAGGCTCCATGCACCGGGAGCCCGACGTGGGATTCGATCCCGGGTCTCCAGGATCACGCTCTGGGCCAAAGGCAGGCGCCAAACCGCTGCGCCACCCAGGGATCCCAGAATTAAGAGTGATTAATTCTGCTACCTTCTGACAAATTTTTGATTTGTCTTAAAATCACACTTGTTTTCAAAGGTAGAAATTTGGAGATGAAGCATAGGAGTCTTTTGGACTAAATGATGGTAAAACCAGTCTTCCATTATCACTGAGAGACGAATAAACTGTTGTCTGATTTCAGTCCAGTAGAGGACACAGAAGCACAAATATAATGTGATAAGTGGTAATAGAGGGGCTCTAGTGTCATCAGCTTCCCTTGGAGTGTCAGCCTTGACCAAGGAAGTGACTTTTTTTTTTTTTTTTTTTAATGATAGTCACAGAGAGAGAGAGGCAGAGATACAGGCAGAGGAAGAAGCAGGCTCCATGCACCGGAAGCCCGATGTGGGATTCGATCCCGGGTCTCCAGGATCGCGCCCTGGGCCAAAGGCAGGCGCCAAACCACTGCGCCACCCAGGGATCCCGGAAGTGACTTTTGACCTAGGTAGAAGAATAAGAATTTTCAATAATAGAGAGTAGGTCACAGAAGAGGAGAAAGGACAGGTGTCTGATATTATCTGAGTCCATTGGCAGTGGATTTCAAACTTTTTAAACCATGACTCCCAGTAAAAATAAGTTTTATATTGTGACCTAGATACATAGGAGGGGGGATGGTTAAGAACTCTGGTTCTGCAGCCAGGGTTCTTGGACTCTAAGACCATGATTTTGAGGAAATTATCTTCCTCTCTACCTCAGTTTCCCCCTTGAAAATGAGGACAATGATATATCTACCTAATAGGATTTTTATAAAGATTAAATGAGTCATTGCAAAATGCTCTAAAGAGTGCCTGATACCAGGGTGCTTAACTGTGTTGCGTTGGTTATTTTTGGTTATTTTCAATAACAGAAACAGGTTTCACAGAACAAAGCTTTGTTACTTTTATTTTCTGTACTATTTCATTAGTGGAGGGGATCAGTAATGACTCACTGGGGTGCAACTTGTAGTTTGAGAATTTCAGTACAAAAAATGCCTAGGAGGTGAGTAGTAAAAGGGCTTGACGCATTCAAGAAACTGAGTCATCATTCATCACAGTGGGCATTGTAAGTTGGAGACAGGTCCAGATGTATAAGCTCATGCACACATACCCAGTGAGGGGAGTGAGAATATGGAAATGGAAGTGCTCCCTGAGTCAGCTCTACTGGCCCATGTGCAGTAGTTCTTCAGTCTTCAAATGCACTGAAAAACCAGAGTACTTTGGCCTGCCCTGGGATACCCTTAGTTCTGTTGTGTTGTGGAATGAAGTGGTGGAATTGACTTCTCTCTCTCTCCTTCTTTCTTGCTTTCCTTTCTTTTCTTTCTTTTTTTCCTGCATTTTATTTATTAGAACAAGAGGGAGGGGCAGAGGGAAAGGGAGAAGCCGACTCCCCGCTAAGCAGGGAGCCCTCTGTAGGGCTCACTCTGAGGACCCTGAGATCATGACTTGAGCCAAAGACAGGTGCTTAACCGACTGAGCCATGCAGGCACCCCGTGGCTTCTCTGTCAATAAACCCATCTCTCTTGAGGAAGTCCTCTTGGGTTTTTGTTTGTTTGTTTTTTAAGTTGAAGTATAAACACACGATGTCGCATTCATTTTAGGTGTATACAGTGTAGTGATTTGACAGCTCTATACATTATGCTGTGCTCACCACAAGTGCAGCTACTACCATCTGTCACTCTACAACGCTAGTACAATACCATTGACTGTATTCCCTGTGTTGTACCTTTTATCCTTGTGACTTACTCATTCCATAACCAGAAGCCTGTATCTCCCATTCCTTCACCCATTTTGCCTGTCCTTCTATCTCCTCCTTTCTGGCAACCATCAGTTTGTTCCAGGGAGAGTTTTTTTGAAAGCAAGAAAGCTGCAAAAAGAACTTTCTTCCCGGGATCCCTGGGTGGCTCAGCGGTTTAGCCCCTGCCCTCAGCCCAGGGCGTGATCCTGGAGTCCCGGGATCCCACGTTGGGCTCCCTGCCTAGAGCCTGCTTCTCCCTCTGCCTGAGTCTCTGCCCTCCTCTCCCCCTCTGTGTTTCTCATGAATGAATAAATAAAATCTTTTTTTTTTTTTTAAAGAACTTTCTTCCCTCATTTATTTATTTTTAAAGATTTTATTTATTCATGAGAGACACAGAGAGAGATAGAGGCAGAGACACAGGCAGAGGGAGAAGCAGGCTCCATGCAGGGAGCCTGACATGGGACTCGATCCTGGGATTCCAGGATCACAACCTGGGTTGAAGGTGGCACTAAACTGCTGAGCCACCTGGGCTGCCCCACCCTCATTTATTTAAAAGTAGGCAAATTCTTTTCAGCTTTTTATGCTCATCTCTGAGGTTTATTATTAGCTGGAAAGAAACCTTTCCGGAGAGCCAAAGCAGTTCCAATTAATAATGTAGATTCTTTTTTTGTAACAAGTATTTTCTAAGAGTACCAATTTTTTCAAGATACAGTAGATAAATGGAATTTTTGTGATTTCTTTCTATTTGGTGTATGCCATTCAATAAAGTAAAGACTATTGTTTTAATTCAGTATTTTTTCTATTTTTTCTAACTTTTTAATGGAAATATTTTTTTAAAGATTTTGTTTATTCATGAGAGACCCACAGAGAGAAGCAGAGACATAGGCAGAGGGAGAAGCAGGCTCTATGCAGGGAGCCCAACGTGGGACTCCATCCCGGGACTCCAGGATCATGCTCTGGGCTGAGGGCAGGGGCTAAACCGCTGAGCCACCCAGCTGTCCCTTAGGTCAGGATTTAAAAAAAAATTACCACCGTGCCTTTTTACTACAATTAACACTTTCTTTATATCTACTATCTAGTATATAATTTAAAATTTTAGGATTGTTTAGAGAAAAATAGAATTTATAGATGGTTTCTTTGAATCAGGACTTGAATGAATAAGGTCCAAATGCTCAATTGTGTTTGTTTTTTAGCCTAAGTACGTCTGCCTACTTAGCCATACCCCTCCCCCCATCTGAAATCCCTATGTTCTGAGATTTCCTACATTCTGGGTTTGGCTAATTGTTTGCTTTTGGTATTATTTATTCCTTTATCCATTTTTCCTACAAACAAGTAGTTAGATGTAGAAGCTTGGTTAGTTGTTTTATTGTCAAGAATACTTCATAGGAGGTTCTGAGTGCTTCCTGTTGGTTCATATCAGGAAGTGCATGATGTGTGAATGACTGTCTCTTTTAGAGAGTTTTGTTAGTGGTCAGGTATACTCAGTCGTCTTTGTGTTTTAAGGTCCCCCCCCATCCCCCAGTCTTTTAAAAGGTTTATCATCTATTAATGGTTGTTGAGGTGATATTTAATCTGAGACTAGAAGGTCTCAGATGAGTCAGTCTTGCATGGAATTCACAGTGCTACAAATGAAGGAGCAGTATGTGCAAAAGCCCTGAAACAGGAAGTAAATGCTCTGAGAAACTAAAAGATCAGTTGGTGAGGTGCAGGGAACATGGAGAAGAACATGAGGTACCAGAGGAAAGACTGGCAAGAATAGGGCTAGATTCTGTGTTTAGAGCAGTAGCAAGCTTTAGAGCAGGGCCTGGCACTGTAGGATTAGGTGTTTGCCTTTTTTTTTTTTTAAGATTTTATATATTTATTCATGAAAGAGACACACACACACACACACACACACACAGGCAGAGGCAGAGGGAGAAGCAGGCTCCACGCAGGGAGCTCAACATGGGACTCAATCCTGGGTCTCCAGGATCACGCCCTGGACTGAAGGTGGCGCTAAACCGCTGAGCCACCGGGACTGCCCATTTGTTTGCTTTTTTATTTTATTTTTTTAATCCTTTTAACTCTATTGTGGAATTTTGTTTGAAGCAGTTTAGAGAGACCGGTTAAAAGTCTATTTCAGTGATGCGTGCTGGAAGTAACACTTTCTGGTTTGGGGAAATAGTCATGGAAGTGAAAAGTGGTGGTTTTGAAAGATTTAGAAATTAAAATTGATAAGGTTCAATGATGTGATAATGGTAAGAGGGAGAGATAAGACTCAACTTTCTGGATTTATTTATTTATTTATTTATTTATTTATTTAGAGTGCAATGGGGCTGTGGGGGGAGGAGCAGAGAGAGCGAGAGAGAATCCCAATTGAGTGAGAATCCCAATGGAGAAAGAATCCTCGGACTCCCTGCCCAGCAGGGAGCCTGACTTGGGTCTCCATCTTACAACCCTGGGATCATGACTGGAGCTGAAATAAAGAGTCCGTTGCTTAACGGACTGAGCCACACAGGTGCCCCTTAGCTTTCTGGTATGAGTTACCGAATGTGACTGCTCATTGGTAGCATAGAAAGAATAATAAGCTCTAGACTCTGGCAAGTTATTTGACTTCTTTTAGGCTCAGGTTCCTCTTTTAAGGAGCAAGTAACAGGCCTAACCCTGCTGTAATCAAAAGAGACTCCCAAGTGGGAAAGTGACAAGATCTTGCTTTGGATTCAGAGTTTGTCAACTGATCTCATTTCTCATATACGTTCTTGAACAGTGCTTTTGCTCATGTTTTCTCTCCCATTCTTTCTACTCTTCTTTCATTTTAAAATCCTTCCACTCCTGTCTCTATTCCCTCTCATTCCTCCTCTGCTTTGCAATCAAATAATGTGTCCTACTCTTAACTTTCATGGCCCTTAAAGCAGTGTCTTTTTAATGGCACAACACTTTCTACCAGATGTTAAGGCAAAGTAGGAAAACCTTGTTGATGTTAAATTCTTCAGATCTGCCAAGCAGTCAGTTCCTGTTCCTGGTAAGATGCTGAACTCCTCCCTCTCAAAATCATCCCTGCAAGTTTAATAATAAGAGAATGCTGTGAGAAAGAGATGGGTGACATGGGCTGTTTTGAACTTGTGCATGTATGCATGGGGAGGCAGTGTTTGGTCTGGGACAGGAGTCAGTCAGACATGGCTGTAGGAGACTAAAACCATCAGGGAGGGAACTGTTGGAATACTGGTCTAGTTTCTCCCCTGTCTCATTACCTTAGAATTAACCTTTTTTAATCCTTGTGACCCAGAGTCCTACTCCATCTCTCCTCAAGAGTGAATCATGGCATTACAGAAGTGTATACTTGTGAGAAGCTGACAAAAAAATAGGTGATGACTGACTTTAGTCACTTCTCTCTTACATTCTAAATCCTTAGGTCTCCCAAAATCCTATCATGGTGCTGCTTCTCCTTGGGGAACAAAGGATGAATCTTTGATCTGGGTAATGATTGTGTGGGGTGGAGAGTGATTGTGCTTTTCTGGTGCTTGGGGCTTTCTACTTTTGTACTTGTTCTTTATTTTTTTTTTTCCTTTAAGATTTTATTTTTGAGTAATTTCCATACTTACTGTGGGGCTTCAATTTATAATCCTGAGATTAAGAGTCACACACTGTTCTGGCTGAGCCAGCCAGGTGCCCCTAGTACTTATTTTCTACCTTACTCCACCTTACTGTAGTTAATATGGGCTGGAATCTGGTCTTGCCCCATATTGTTTGCCTGTCAGAGTATCTGCTATCCTCTAGGGAAAAATAGCAAAGACAGCTGAAGAGCACAGGTATTTTAAGAGAAGAAGAATAATGTGTACATTATTGGAACAAAAATAATAGGACGGATGGATCTAGAGTTTAAAGTTAGACTGATAATTATTGTAAAAGAAACAGAACATCTTAACAACTTGAAATAAGAATAAGCTGTGACTGAGAGAACCGAGCTGAAATCTTAGGGTTGAAAAATGCAATGATTGAAATACAGTATTTCCACTGAGGCCAAGCCTCAGTATGGATACAATTGAAGAATGGATTAGAACTCCAGATTGAGAAAATCTAGAATTAAAAAAAAGAAAAGGATAAAAAAAAAAGGATAAAAAGGAAAAGCTGAAAGGTAAGGAAAATAGATGGGAAGTACTCACATCTAAATAATAGGAATCTTTTTGTTAAATTTCATTTTTTAATTTTTAACTCTATTTTTTAAAGATTTCATTTTTAAGTAATCTCTGCACCCAACATGGGGCTCAGATTTGCAACTCCCAAGATCAGATTGCATGCTCCACTGAGTCAGCCCAGCACCCCTAAATAATAGGAATCTCAAAAATGAAAAAGGAGGGGCACCTGACTGGCTCAGCTGTTGGAGCATGTGACTCTTGATCTCTTGATTATGAGTTCAAGCCCCACATTGGTTGTGGAGCCTAGATTTTAAAAATATTAAAAAATATATATTTAATAAATATTTTATTTAAATAAAGGAGAACATGCTTGAAGAAATAATGTGAAAAACAGTTCTCTTTTAGAGTTAAAAAAAGGGGGGGGGGTGCCTGGGTGGCTGGATTGGTTAAACATCTGAGCCTTGATTTCAGGTTATGATCTCAAGGTTGTAAGATGGAGCCCCTGCTGGACAGGAAGTCTGCTTGAGATTCTCTCTCTCCGTTGGCCCCTCCCCATGTGCTTTTGTGCATTTTCTCTCTAAAATAAATCTTAAAGAAAAAAAGAATAAGAAAAATAAATGTCCTCAGGAAGAAAGTTTACTTGGAAGACTAAAGATGAGAGATCACGGAAAATTTGCTTCCAGGAACATTATACTGAAATTTAAGAGTAACAAAGCAAAACAAGCCTCAGAGAGAGAACAGATTACTACAAGGAATAAAAATTGACGCCAGAGTTTTGAACAGCATCATTAAATGCAAGAAAACAAGTGTTTACAGAATTCTGAAGGGAAATTTAGAATTTTATACCCAACTGCATTCATTTAAGAAGGACGGGATGATAAAAATATTCTCAGGTGTATGAAGTCTTAGAAGCCCTGCCATACAGAGACCCACATTGAACCCAGTTCTGGATGAAGTACTAAGAGTTTCAAATCTAGAAAATGTTACAAGAGATCTAGGAAGTAAGGGGGATTATAATTCCTTGATATTTATTGTAAAGGCTGAGACAAAAAAAAAGAAAAAAATATCTAAGAATTTAAAGTCCAGATGTCATGCTAAGTTCTTATTAGCAAGGAGACGGAGATAGAATTTTTCAGAAAGGTAATAACATATTAAGCATAGGAAGAGTAGAACAAACAAGAATGCTAAGTCAAGATGGTAAAAACGATCCATATGTATTAATAAGAGTGAATGGACTAAATTTACTAGTTAAAGGTAAAAACTGACAAATTGGATGAAAAAATCCAAAGTCCAGATACATTTATGTATGTATGTATTTATTTATTCATGAGAGACACACAGAGAGAGGCAGAGACACAGGCAGAGGGAGAAGCAGGCTCCATGCAGGGAGCCTGACGTGGGACTTGATCCTGGGTCTCCAAGATCACACCCTGAGCTGCAGGCGGCGCCAAATCGCTGCACCACCAGGGCTGCCCCAGATACATGTATTTTACAAGGGACACACCAAAAGTTTAAGGGCATGTAAAAATAGAAAGTAAAAGTTGAGAAAATACATACCTGGATACTAAAAGAAGGCTGGCATGACCTTACTAATATTAGCGAAAATGTGTTTTAGGACTGAACATCTTGGGATGGAAAGAATCACTATATAATGATGGTATAATAATAATAAGATGTCAATTCACCAAGAAGATACAGCAATCAATTTCAAGCACATATGTCTCTGATGAAAAGTCCTTAAAATAGATGATGCAAAATTGGTAGAGAACTACACTGGGATAAATGGACAAATCCACCATTATAGTGGAAGATTTCATTATATCTCTCTTAATTATTTGTAGGTCACATTAAATTAGTAGATATACAAGATTGTAAAAAGCCAACAGGCTTAACTTAACGAACATAGAGTTTTGCAAGCATACATTATAGGATTGATCACCACTTAGGCCAAGTGAAAGCCTTGAAAATTTCAAAGAACAGGTGTTACAGAGAATGGTATCTCCCCACAGTGCTGTTAAATTAGGAGTTAATCACAAAAACATTTAGAAAATACAGTATGCATACGCACAGCTATCCAGCTCATGGATTTAAAAATATTAAGGAAATTGAAAAATACCTACAGCTGAATAATAAAAGTTTCTATAGCAAAACCTGTCGATTGTATTAAAAAATATTGCTGGGATGGAAGGGGGAAGAAATTTATAGAGTTAAATATTTAAATTAGAAAGGGTAAGCTAGATGTCCAACTTAAGAAGTTAGCAAATGATCAACAAAATAACTTTTGTATCATAATAAGATAGGAATGGAAAGGAAGATGCATCTGTACACAGATTAAAAGAATACCATCGACCATATGCCAGTAATTTTGAAAACTTACACAAATGGAAGAAAAAATAAAAACCTCGAATAACCTTAAATTTATTAAATTAAAAATAATTAAAAATCATTCCATGTGACACCTGGGTGGCTCAGTAGGTTAAGTGTCTGCCTTCAGCTCAGGTCATGAGGTCCTGGGATCAAGTTCAGCATTGGTTTCCCTGCTCAGCAGGGAGTCTGCTTCTCCCTCTGTCCCTCCCTGCTGCTTGTGCACTCTCACACTCTCAAAATCTTAAAGGGATGCCTGGGTGGCTCAGTGGTTGAGCATCTGCCTTTGGCTCAGTGTGTGATCCTGGGATCTGGGGGATCGAGTCTGCATCAGGCTCCCCGAGGAGAGATTCTTCTCCCTCTGCCTATGTTTCTGCTTCTTTCTCTGTGTGTCTCTGATGAATAAATAAATCTTTATGAAAAAAAATATGTTTTTTTAAGGTTTTATTTATTCATGAGAGACACAGAGAGAGAGAGAGAGAGGCAGAGGGAGAAGCAGGCTCCATGCAGGGAGCTTGACATGGGACTCGATCCCTGGACTCCAGGATCACGCCCTACGCTGAAGGCAGGTGCTAAACCACTGAGCCACCCAGACTGCCCTAAAAAAAAGAAATCTTAAGACAAAAATCTTCCCACAAAGAAAACACTGAGTTTTATGTTTCAGAGGTGAAGTCAGTCTACCAATGTAAGGATCAAAACATCTCGGTTTTTTAGAATTTTTTTCCGTGCCAGTAGAAAAAAATAGGGATTATTCAAAAGTTAATTCTATTAGGTTGGCCAGCCCTCATAGTCAAACTAGACAAAAACATGACCATGGAAAATTGTAGGCCCATTTCACTCTCTAATAGTAGACTTTATAACCTAAAAGTAGCAAGTCAGAACCAGCCGTGTACAAAAAATAATACCCCCAACCAAGTTTGGTTTATCTCAGGTGTATAAGATTTAATATTAGAAAATTCATAAATGAAAATCAAAAGTCGGGATGCCTGGGTAACTCAGTGGTTGAGTGTCTGTCTTCCGCTCAGGGCATGATCCCGGAGTGCTGGGATCAAGTCCCGTATCGGGCTCTCCGAGGAGCCTGCTTCTCCCTCTGCCTATGTCTCTGCTTCTCTCTCTGTTTCTCTCATGAATAAATAAGTATTATTTATAATAATTTATAAATTTACAAAAAATTTATAAATTTTTAAAAAAATTCAAAAGTCACTGTATTAATAGATTAAAAGAAAAAAATCATAATCATTTCAAAACATTCACTGATAAGATAAAAATCAATCATTTCAATAGATTCAGAAAGAATATTTTATAAATTACTTATTCATGGTATGTTTTTAGTTAATGAGGATGAAAAAAAACCCTTCTAAACAGGTAAAGAGTAACTGTTAAAGAACAATAAACATTAAAAAAAAAACAGTAAACATAAGGAAACATTAGAATCATTTCCTTTAAAATTAGAGACAAAGATACCCACTAATACTGTGTGTGTTTGACATTGTGTTAACAGTCCTAAGCAGTAAAAAAGACATTAGAGGAGGACAAGGATTGGAAAGGAAGGAATAAGATTTTATCTGCATATGATATAATCCTTTACATAGAAAACTGAAGCATCTACAAATTATTAGAAATAATTATGTAAATTTAGGTGACTGGATAGACCATTAAGGAGTCATCTGTATTTCTGTATATATGCAAAAACTACTAAAATCATAATGAAAAGAGAAGGTATCACAGTAGTAGCAGAATATCAACTTTAGAAAATTTTATTTATTTGAGAGAGAGAGAGCACAAGAAGGGGGGGGGGAGTGGCAGAGGGAGAGGGAGAAGCAGGCTTCCGGCTGAGCAGGGAGGCCAGCTTGGGGCTCCATCCCAGGACCCTGGGATCACGATCTGAACTGAAGGCAGATGCTTAATTGACTGAGCTACCCAGGCGCCCCTCAACTTTAGAAATTATTCTGACACAAGTGTGTTAGCTTTCTAAAGGGAAAATTGTAAAATTTTACTAAAAGAAATTAAATAAGTCTTTAATAAGTAGAGAAATATATGTTGTTAGTGATTAGAAAACCATTTGATCTGTATATAAAGGTAATTTCATCTAAAATCCCAACAGGGATTTTTATGGAACTTGATAAAGATGATACTAACATTTATATGGAAGAGATAGAGGACCAGGAATGTAACTGGTGCAGCCATTTGGCAAACGGTGTGGAGGGTCCTCAAAATGTTGTAAATAGGATTACCCTATGATCCAGTAATTGCACTACAGGGTATTTACCCCCAAAATACAAAACACTAATTCAAAGGGCTACATACCCCCTGTTCATTGCAGCATTATTTACAATAGCCAAATTATGGAAGCAGCCCAAGTGTCTATTGATAGATAAATGGATAAAAAAGATTGGCATATAAGCACAGTATGTTGGAATGTTATTCAGCTATAAAAGAGAAGGGAAATCTTGCCATTTGCAACAGCGTGGATGGATCCAGAGCTTAATGGTAAGCAAAATAAGAGGAAAGACAAATGCCATATGATTTCACTCATGTGGTATTAAAGAAACAATATAAAGAGCAAAGGATAAAAAGACAAACTAAGAAAACAGACTGTTAAAGAGAACAAATTGATGGTTACCAGAGGAAAAGTGGGTGGGGGATGGGTGAAATATGTGATCGGCATTAAAAAGTACACTTACATGATGAGCATTAATGTAATTTACATTACTGATTAATGTAAAGAATTGTTGAATCATTATATTGTATACCTGAAACTAAAAGAACACTGTGTTAACTATATTGGAATTAAAATTGAAACTTAAAGTTAGGGGGCCAAGAATAGCTGGTCACTTCTTAAAAAGAATAGGGAAGAGAAAACTTGCTTTGCTGGTTAGTAAGACTCATAAGATAGGAATGAAGACTTTTAAATTGAATAAACATAGATCAATGGGAATGTGAAGGGGGCGAGATCAGTGGAATAGAACAGGGAACTCATAAACACTCATGTATTTAAGGAAAATTTGATATACAGCAGAGATGGCTGGCAATCAGGAAAGAGGCATGTTCAATACATTGAGCTGGAAAAAAATGGCTCCCTATAGGGAAGAAGAGTAAAATAGATTTCTAAAAAAAAAGTCCACTACAGATGGATTAAGAATTTAAATGTCGGGCAGCCCCGGTTGCGCAGCGGTTTAGCGCCGCCTGCAGCCCAGGGTGTGATCCTGGAGTCCCGTGATCAAGTCCCGTGTCGGGCTCCCTGCATGGAGCCTGCTTCTCCCTCTGCCTGTTTCTTTTTTCTTTTTTTTTTTTTCTGCCTGTGTTTCTGCCTCTCTCTCTGTGTCTATCATGAATAAATAAATAAAATCTTTTTTTTTTAAAGCAGCTCAGTTTTTATTTTATTTATTTATTTATGATAGTCAGAGAGAGAGAGAGAGAGAGAGAGGCAGAGACATAGGCAGAGGGAGAAGCAGGCTCCATACACCAGGAGCCCGATGTGGGATTCGATCCCGGGTCTCCAGGATCGCGCCCCGGGCCAAAGGCAGGCGCTAAACCGCTGTGCCACCCAGGGATCCCAAATAAATAAAATCTTAAAAAAAAAAAAAAAGAATTTAAATGTCATTTTAAAAATGTTATCCTTTTACCATACACACTCACAAATTTTAGTATGTGAGGTGAATATGAGACCTTGAGGAATGAAAGATTGCTTAAATCAGGTCATTGGCTGAAAAAGAGATGATAAATATAAATTTGATTTTATTAAAATTAAGTTTTCATAAAAGTATCTTCTAGGAAATGGAAAAAATGTTACAAGTTAGAAGACAATATTTGCAGGACACCCAATTTACATAGAGGTAATATTAAAAAAATATAAAGAACTATTATGAATTAATGAATATAACAAAATCCATTAGAAAAATGTCCAGAAGACATGAGCTGGTATTTCATAGAAGAGGAAACACAAGGCTGATAAGCATATGAAGAGATTTAGCATCATTGTCATTAGTGAACAGAGAAAAAGTCAATTCCTATTTGGCAAAAATTAAAAAGTATTAGAGGAAATAGATTCATAGAATATTTTATACATTCCTGATGGGACTGTGGATTGGTACAAACACTTTGAAAATAGTTTGGTGTCAGTTCCTAAAGTTGAGTATTCATACATGCTATGATCTAGCAATTTCTCTTGTAGATATACTCGAGACACTTTTTTTGCACATGTACAAGAATATTATTAGTAGCATTGTTCATAATAGTGAAAACCTAGAAACAACCCAAATGTTCATCACACTGGAATATTATATAGCAGTCAAAATAAATGAAAAATAAAGTATGAATCTTAAAAACATGCTAGTGAAATAAGCCAGACACAAAAGGACAAATACTGTGGTTTCACTTAGATGAGGTATCTAGAATTGGCATATTCTTAAAGATAGAAAGGATTGTGGTTATCACGGCCTGGGGAGAGGAGGTCATCATGAGAGTTCGCTGTTTAATGGGTGCAGAATTTCAATTTAGTTGATTAAAAAGTTCTGGAGATGGATAGTGTTGATGGTGTACAGTACTGTGAATGTACTTAATGTCACTGAATTGTACATTTAGAAATGGTAGATTTTACGTTATATTTAGTTTACAATAAATTTTAACTAACGTGACACAAGTAGGAATTTTAGTGAAATAAAAATCTAAGATTACCTGCTTTTTTTTTTTTCCTTAAATGCGACTGAACTAAAAATATTTACTCCTTAGCATTCCATTTTGATGCAGTAAAATGCATAAAGAAAAAGGGAAGAAAATCAAAACAGGATTCAGGATGATTGTTGGGGAGAGATAGGGGTATTACAGTTAAATATAGGTTATTGTCAAGCATACTGCTTTGTGGATACTTACTGCATTAGGAAGAATCAAGGAAAAATGGGCCATGTGTGGGTAAACAAAGTATGTTGAAGGAAAGGATTATGATTAATTCTGTACATTGAGGTCTAATGGGCAAAAAATATTACTCAGCGGAGATTTCAGAACTCTTGAGTTTGAAATCTTGACTCTAGCAGTTCATAGAATTCTATTATCTTGGGCAGATAACATCTCTGCTTCTCTTGTGTTAGATGTAAAAAAAGCTGATAACATTACCAATGTCATAGGTTTATTTAAGTGTTAAATGGGTTAATCTGTGTGCCTGTACAGAGTAAGCTCTATGAAAGTCTGTGCCATTTGTTTTGATTATCTAATGCTATGTAATAAACCACCTCAACAACTTAGTTAAAACAGTGGCCATTTTATTTATTATGATTCTGTGGGCTGAGTTGGATGGTTCTTGTCTGGCATGCAGCTGTAGTCAGGTGTCAGGTGCTTTTGGAATGTCCTGTAATATGTGGTGCTTTGGAGGGAATGGCTGGAAGAAGACTGGGCTCAACTGAACCTTTTCTCCACATGGCCCTTTTATGTGATCTCCAGTAGAGTAGTCAGATTTTAGGGGCCTCAAAAAGCACAAAAAATGAAACTGCCAGGCTTGGAATTGGCACATTATCACTTCCACTGTATTCTGCTAATGAATGTTGCAGAGCCACTTGGAAGATGTGGTTCAGTGGGGACCATTTTTGGAAACCATCCACACTGCTTATTTTTATTTTTAAGATTTTATTTTTAAGTAAGTGTAGATCTAACGTGGGGCTTGACCTTACAACCCTGCTCCACAGACTGAGCCAGCCAGGTACCCCTCCCTCCGAAATCCACACTGTTAGTGATATTTATATCTATCGTGTTTCTCTACAGTGTGTAATAATTGTCAATTTAGGCAGCAGGTATTTATTAACAAATAAATACAAATCCCTGCTACTTGCTGCTTATGTTTTACATGATAAATAAAATGTATAGTGTGTTGGTTGGTAACAAGGATAGTAAAGAAAACTAAGGCAGAGAAGGAGATAGGGAATACTGGGGGTTGGGAGTTGCAGTTTTAAAAATGGATGGCCCCCTTGGTAAACTTGACATTTGAACAGACAAAAGGGGGAGGTTAGGAGCTAGAGAGGCAAGGGTGGGAGCAAGAAGACCTTAAAAGGGTAGTGCAGTTGGGAGGTAGGTGGTTTGGATTCATGCAGTAATAATGGAAGTGGTGAGAAATGGTTAGAGTTTGGATATATTTCAAGATACAGCTTTAGAATTTATTAACTGGATGTGGAGTGTGAAAGAAAAAGAAATCAAGGATGGCTTCAAGGTCATTGACCTGACCTACTGGAAGGATGGAGTTGTCATTTGCTGAGATGGGGAAGACTGCAGGACTGGCAGGTTTGGGGAGATCAGGATTGGTGTTTTATGTATAAGGTTTGAAATGCTAATTAAAAGCTAGCTGCTTTAAAATTGTAAATTATGCTTATATCCTATTTGACTTCCCATTTTGTAGCAAGGGAAGCAGTTGGGGGGGAGAGGAATTTCTATTTTGTTAGAGTTAGTAAGTACTCTCAGAAGATTGAGGAATTTTTTTAGTTTTAGCCAGAATATTTGTCAGTTTTTCCAGGCCCCTTTCACCGTTTCCCCGATGTGTTTATTTCATAAATCTCATTGATCATTTATTACCTTTTTTGCAGTCAAATGCTCTACCCCTGAGCTATACCCCCATTTATTACCTTTTTTGTTAGAAAAAGGCCTGAAGGTAAACTTAAGCTTATTTTAAAATTTGTTTTTCCTCTTACACCTTTTTTTTTTTTAAGGAGAGATGGTAGAATGTGATTCAATTCATGCTACATCTTTCCTTGATGCTATATGTCCACTTTGTTTTATTTATTTTTTATTTTTTAAAGATTTTATTTATTCATGATAGACAGAGAGAGAGAGAGAGAGGGGCAGAGACACACACAGGCAGAGGAAGAAGCAGGCTTCATCTTGTGACCCTGGTATCACGACCTGAACTGAAGGCAGATGCTCAACCTCTGAGCCATCCAGGCATCCCTCCACTTTGTTTTAACCCATTTTGTAAATATTTAGTTGTACTCTTTGGGGTGGGCAGGTATTAAAAGTTGCTTTAGTTGATACTGAGCATTTTGACTATCATTTTCTTGTGGTCCCTTGCCAAGACATGTTTCAACATGTTGCAAAGGTTTTTCTTGATGTGCTCACAGAATCTTAACTTTATTACTTGGTAATTCCCCCAGCTCTTACATCTGTTGTCTTCCAGGGGGTGCTCTTGAGCACTACCCAAGAGAGGAGGAGTTCCTGAAACTCCGATATTCATTGGGTAGATAATGGTTGTAAATTTGACTTCCCCTTAAAACAGTTTACTCATTATCATCACTGTGGAGGTTGGAGCATGCCTGAACCTGTTTCTGTTTCAGGCTTCACCTGAGGGAAGCATGGATGGTTCTTAACCTTAATTAAGCCTTTGAGTTTTTTTTAGGATCTGAACTTAGGGATCAGAAGAGTATCAAGAACTTCATATGAATATATTGCATTTGTGTAGGGCGCTCTGATATGTGTCATTTTTTTTCTTCTGCTATTTTGTACATCTTGAGAGAATTTTCTGCTTTAGAAGAGATTTCATAATGCTTTTTTCCTTTCAGATTTATCAACAGACTGCGATTTCTTCACTGCCAAAATGACATCATTTGCCACCTCTGCCCAGTGTTCAACTTCTGACAGTGCTTGCAGGATCTCCCCAGAACAAACCAATCAGGTAAATCATTTTTAGGCATTCCTAGTATTCTGTATTCTGACTGTAGGATTTATGTAGAACAAAAAGGATTATTTTTTAAAATGGCTTATTAGGGAAACCAGGAAAAGGTGTCAGTGCTCAAAATTTGAATTGATTATTGATTAAAGATGTAGAGTTTACAGATTGCTCAAAATATTGGGACATTTTGAAAACTATTGCATTTTAGGGTATAAGTGGCTTGTGGAGAATTTGGGGCCAAATTATATGTTTGTTTTTTCTCTCATTTCGTTTTAACAAGCATGTTTTCTTTAAAAATTAATTTTGAATATAGCAAATGTATTCTTATTAAAAATTCAATTTTATAATGTGTTTATAATGTATTTATCATAGAGACTCCTTGACCATCTATCTCTTCCCTTCTTCCCCTAAAGTCCCTTCCTCCTAAGACAACACTGTGTCTTATTCCAGATCTTTTCCTCTAACATATAGAAATACATAATTTTGTTTTGTGTTTTCATAAACATTGCACAATATTTAATATATACCTTAGTATATGATGAAGTGGAATTTAGATTTGTTGGGGGAAAATGTGGCTTATATAATAGATAGTTTTGATGTAATTGTCCATCTCTGGAAGGAAACAAATGAAGTCCTCAAGCTTTGTATAAAAACAAATTCCAGATAGGTGAAAATTTAAATGTAAAAAGCGAAATAATATTAGAAGAAAACTTAGGGGATGCTTATGAAAAGAGGGGCCTTAAATAAGACAAAACCAAAGAGGCTGTAAGAGGAAGAGAGACAAGTTTGACCATAAAAATTTTAAAGATTGTGTGGCTAACGACAGATTCCACAGTAAGAGTCAAGATAACGTCAAAAGTTACATCTCTGGTGTGTTTATGCCACATTTGGCTTATCTGCTCATCTGTCGGTGCTATTTGGGTTGTTTCCATTGTTTGGCTAGTGTGAATAATGCTTCTGTGAACACTGGTGTACAAATACTTATTTGAATCCTGCTTTCAGTTCTTTCGAGTATATAGCAAGGAGTCGAACTGCTGGGTCATTTGGTAATTCTGTCTTTAACATTTTGGGGAACTGCCAAACTATTTTCCATAGCAGCTGAACCATTTTATCTTCCCACCAGCAGTGCACAAGGGTTCCAGTTTCTCCATATCCTTGCCAATACTTATTTTTTCCCCTTTTTTTCTTTTTGTTATGGCCATCCTAGTAGGTGTGAATGTGCTGTCTTTTGGAAATGTGATTTTTCAGGAAGGTAACAAATAGTAGTCTGATTATCTGCCAGTATATTGTGTATTGGAAGATTGTATGTTATTAGATCATAAGTATCCAACAGGGTTTGTTAAAAAAAAAAAAAAAATTTAAGGTTTTCTTGTTCCTTAGGGTTTCAGAAACCAATTTAGTTGAAATGTAAATAATGGGTTTATTTTATGTTTATATCAGGTACGACCAAAACTTCCACTTTTGAAGATTTTGCAGGCAGCAGGTGCACAAGGTGAAATGTTCACTGTTAAAGAGGTAAGCCATTAAAGAGAATTCTCCATTTTAAGAACAGCTGAGAAATAGAAGCTGATGAGAGAAAAAAAAAAAAAAAGTAGAAGCTAATGAATGTATGGTTCTGAAATCAGGCCTAAGAAAGAAAATTCTACTCCTGAGGTACTAGAGAGGCAACTTTTGCTTTATTTTAAAGACCATTGAGGGCAGCCAGGGTGGCTCAGCAGTTTAGCGCCCGCCTTCAGCCCAGGGTGTGATCCTGGAGACCCGGGATCGAGTCCTGCATCAGGCTCCCTGCATGGAGCCTGCTTCTCCCTCTGCCTGCTTCTCCTTCTGCCTGTGTCTCTGCCTCTTTCTCTCTCATGAATGAATAAATAAAATCTTAAAAAAAAAAAATAAAGACCATTGAGCTAAGTTGAACTCCATATTTTCTTTAAATTTCCTTTTGAAGTATTTGTCAGCCAAACAGAAGACTAACCATGAAATCATTGATCTCACAGTTAAAATGCAAAGCCTGTACAAGATTTAAAAAATGACACTGTCTATGTCTATGATTTATAGGATGTACTGCCAGGCAGGAATTAAATGCAGTAGTTTTTCATTATAAATATGTCAGATACTTTTCTGAGCACTGTGAGTTATTTTAAACACACCTTTAACTTATTTAGACCTGAAGGTTTGTTTGTTATTATTTATTTATTTATTTATTTATTTATTTATTTATTTATTTATTTTTAAAAGATTTTATTTATTCATTAGAGACACACACAGAGAGAGAGGCAGAGACACAGGCAGAGGGAGAAGGAGGCTCCATGCTAGGAACTCCATTTGGGACTCATCCCATCCCCAGGATCACGCCCTGGGCCGAAGGCGGCGCTAAACCTCTGAGCCGCCCAGGCTGCCCTGTTTTGTTTTTTAATAAAAACAAATTGAATTCCTTTAAGTAGAGAAGACTCAATATTAAAATGTTAATCTCTTTGAATTGCTTACATTTATTTGGATAAAAATCTAACCTTTCCTAATTGAAAGAAACAAAATTATCACGCTTTTAAAAAACTTTTCTGAAAACCATAAGCAACACTGTATTCCCGAGCCATTGTATCTCTCGAGGAAACAAATTGGAAGCATTTTAGATTTTTTAGAATAGTCATAATTTCCTTTATAGTTTTATATTAAGCACATCATTTTGAACTATATCTCTAGAATTCTTTTTTTTATTTTTTTAAGATTTTTTTATTTTTTTAAATTTTTATTTATTTATGATAGTCACACACACACAGAGAGAGAGAGAGGCAGAGACACAGGCAGAGGGAGAAGCAGGCTCCATGCACCGGGAGCCCGACGTGGGATTCGATCCCGGGTCTCCAGGATCGCGCCCTGGGCCAAAGGCAGGCGCTAAACCGCTGCGCCACCCAGGGATCCCTAAGATTTTTTTTTATTGGTGTTCAATTTACCAACATACAGAATAACCCCCAGTGCCTGTCACCCAGTCACTCCCACTCCCCGCCCTCCTCCCCTTCTACCACCCCCAGTTCGTTTCCCAGAGTTAGCAGTCTTTACGTTCTGTCTCCCTTTCTGATATTTCCCACACATTTCTTCTCCCTTCCCTTATATTCCCTTTCACTATTATTTATATTCCCCACATGAATGAGAACATACAATGTTTGTCCTTCTCCGACTGACTTCTCTCAGCATAATCCCCTCCAGTTCCATCCACGTTGAAGCAAATGGTGGGTATTTGTCATTTCTAATGGCTGAGGAATATTCCATTGTATACATAGACCACATCTTCTTTATCCATCATCTTTCGGTGGACACCGAGGCTCCTTCCACAGTTTGGCTATTGTGGACATTGCTGCTGTGAACATCGGGGTGCAGGTGTCCCGGCGTTTCATTGCATCTGAATCTTTGGGGTAAATCCCCAGCAGTGCAATTGCTGGGTCGTAGGGCAGGTCTATTTTTAACTCTTTGAGGAACCTCCACACAGTTTTCCAGAGTGGCTGCACCAGTTCACATTCCCACCAACAGTGTAAGAGGGTTCCCTTTTCTCCGCATCCTCTCCAACATTTGTTGTTTCCTGCCTTGTTAATTTGCCCCATTCTCACTGGTGTGAGGTGGTATCTCATTGTGGTTTTGATTTGTATTTCCCTGATGGCAAGTGATGCAGAGCATTTCCTCATGTGCGTGTTGGCCATGTCTAGGTCTTCCTCTGTGAGATTTCTGTTCATGTCTTTTGCCCATTTCATGATTGGATTGTTTGTTTCTTTGGTGTTGAGTTTAATAAGTTCTTTATAGATCTTGGAAACTAGCCCTTTATCTGATATGTCATTTGCAAATATCTTCTCCCATTCTGTAGGTTGTCTTTAGTTTTGTTGACTGTATCCTTTGCTGTGCAAAAGCTTCTTATCTTGATGAAGTCCCAATAGTTCATTTTTGCTTTTGTTTCTTTTGCCTTCGTGGATGTATCTTGCAAGAAGTTACTGTGGCCGAGTTCAAAAAGGGTGTTGCCTGTGTTCTTCTCTAGGATTTTGATGGAATCTTGTCTCACATTTAGATCTTTCATCCATTTTGAGTTTATCTTTGTGTCTGGTGCAAGAGAGTGGTCTAGTTTCATTCTTCTGCATGTGGATGTCCAATTTTCCCAGCACCATTTATTGAAGAGACTGTCTTTCTTCCAATGGATAGTCTTTCCTCCTTTATCGAATATTAGTTGCCCATAAAGTTCAGGGTCCACTTCTGGGTTCTCTATTCTGTTCCATTGATCTGTGTGTCTGTTTTTATGCCAGTACCACACTGTCTTGATGACCACAGCTTTGTAGTACAACCTGAAATCTGGCATTGTGATGCCCCCAGCTATGGTTTTCTTTTTTAAAATTCCCCTGGCTATTCGGGGTCTTTTCTGATTCCACACAAATCTTAAAATAACTTGTTCTAACTCTCTGAAGAAAGTCCATGGTATTTTGATAGGGATTGCATTAAATGTGTATATTGCCCTGGGTAACATTGACATTTTCACTATATTAATTCTGCCAATCCATGAGCATGGAATATTTTTCCATCTCTTTGTGTCTTCCTCAATTGCTTTCAGAAGTGTTCTATAGTTTTTAGGGTATATAGATCCTTTCCCTCTTTGGTTAGGTTTATTCCTAGGTATCTTATGCTTTTGGGTGCAATTGTAAATGGGATTGACTCCTTAATTTCTCTTTCTTCAGTCTCATTGTTAGTGTATAGAAATGCCACTGATTTCTGGGCATTGATTTTGTATCCTGCCACGCTACCGAATTGCTGTATGAGTTCTAGCAATCTTGGGGTGGAGACTTTTGGGTTTTCTACGTAGAGTATCATGTCATCGGCGAAGAGGGAGAGTTTGACTTCTTCTTTGCCAATTTGAATGCCTTTAATGTCTTTTTGTTGTCTGATTGCTGAGGCTAGGACTTCCAGTACTATGTTGAATAGCAGTGGTGAGAGTGGACATCCCTGTCTTGTTCCTGATCTTAGGGGAAGGGCTCCCAGTGCTTCCCCATTGAGAATGATATTTGCTGTGGGCTTTTCGTAGATGGCTTTTAAGATGTTGAGGAAAGTTCCCTCTATCCCTACACTCTGAAGAGGTTTGATCAGGAATGGATGCTGTATTTTGTCAAATGCTTTCTCTGCATCTAATGAGAGGATCATATGGTTCTTGGTTTTTCTCTTGCTGATATGATGAATCACATTGATTGTTTTACGGGTGTTGAACCAGCCTTGTGTCCCGGGGATAAATCCTACTGGGTCATGGTGAATAATTTTCTTAATGTATTGTTGGATCCTACTGGCTAGTATCTTGCTGAGAATTTTTGCATCCATGTTCATCAGGGATATTGGTCTGTAATTCTCCATTTTGGTGGGGTCTTTGTCTGGTTTTGGAATTAAGGTGATGCTGGCCTCATAGAACGAATTTGGAAGTACTCCATCTCTTTCTATCTTTCCAAACAGCTTTAGGAGAATAGGTATGGTTTCTTCTTTAAATGTTTGATAGAATTCCCCTGGGAAGCCATCTGGCCCTGGACTCTTGTGTCTTGGGAGGTTTTTGATGACGGCTTCAATTTCCTCCCTGGTTATTGGCCTGTTCAGGTTTTCTATTTCTTCCTGTTCCAGTTTTGGTAGTTTGTGGCTTTCCAGGAATGCGTCCATTTCTTCTAGATTGCCTAATTTATTGGCGTATAGCTGTTCATAAAACGTTTTTAAAATCGTTTGTATTTCCTTGGTGTTGGTAGTGATCTCTCCTTTCTCATTCATGATTTTATTAATTTGAGTCTTCTCTCTCTTCTTTTTAATAAGGCTGGCTAATGGTTTATATCTTATTAATTCTTTCAAAGAACCAACTCCTGGTTCTGTTGATCTGTTCCACAGTTCTTCTGGTCTCGATTTCTTTGAGTTCTGCTCGAATCTTTATTAACTCTCTTCTGCTGGGTGTAGGATCTATTTGCTGTTTTTTCTCTAGCTCCTTTATGTGTAAGGTTAGCTTTTGTATTTGAGTTCTTTCCAGTTTTTGAATGGATGCTTGTATTGCGATGTATTTCCCCCTCAGGACTGCTTTTGCTGCATCCCAAAGATTTTGAACGGTTGTATCTTCATTCTCATTAGTTTCGATGAATCTTTTTAATTCTTCCTTAATTTCCTGGTTGACCCTTTCATCTTTTAGCAGGATGGTCCTTAACCTCCACGTGTTTGAGGTCCTTCCAAACTTCTTGTTGTGATTTAGTTCTAATTTCAAGGCATTATGGTCTGAGAATATGCAGGGGACGATCCCAATCTTTTGGTATCGGTTCAGACCCGATTTGTGACCCAGTATGTGGTCTATTCTGGAGAAAGTTCCATGTGCACTTGAGAAGAATGTGTATTCAGTTGAGTTTGGATGTAAAGTTCTGTAGATACTGTGAAATCCATCTGGTCCAGTGTATCATTTCAAGCTCTCGTTTCTTTGGAGATGTTGTGCTTAGAAGACCTATCGAGTATAGAAGGAGCTAGATTGAAGTCACCAAGTATAAGTGTATTATTATCTAAGTATTTCTTCACTTTGGTTAATAATTGATTTATATATTTGGCAGCTCCCACATTCGGGGCATATATATTGAGGATTGTTAAGTCCTCTTGTTGAATAGATCCTTTAAGTATGATATAGTGTCCCTCTTCATCTCTCACTACAGTCTTCGGGGTAAATTTTAGTTTATCTGATATAAGGATGGCTACCCCTGCCTTCTTTTGAGGACCATTCGAATGGTAAATGGTTCTCCAACCTTTTATTTTCAGGCTGTAGGTGTCCTTCTGTCTAAAATGAGTCTCTTGTAGACAGCAAATAGATGGGTCCTGCTTTTTTATCCAGTCTGAAACCCTGTGCCTTTTGATGGGTCATTAAGCCCGTTCACATTCAGAGTTACTATTGAGAGATATGAGTTTAGTGTCATCATGATATCTATTCAGTCCTTGTTTTTGTGGATTGTTCCACTGAACTTCTTCTTAAAGGGGAATTTTAAGAGTCCCCCTTAAAATTTCTTGCAGAGCTGGTTTGGAGGTCACATATTCTTTCAGTTGCTGCCTGTCTTGGAAGCTCTTTATCTCTCCTTCCATTTTGAATGAGAGCCTTGCTGGATAAAGTATTCTTGGTTGCATGTTCTTCTCATTTAGGACCCTGAATATATCCTGCCAGCCCTTTCTGGCCTGCCAGGTCTCTGTGGAGAGGTCTGCTGTTACCCTAATACTCCTCCCTATAAAAGCCAGGGATTTCTTGTCTCTTGCTGCTTTAAGGATCTTCTCTTTATCTTTGGAATTTGCAAGCTTCACTATTAAATGTCGAGGTGTTGAACGGTTTTTATTGATTTTAGGCGGGGATCTCTCTATTTCCTGGATCTGAATGCCTGTTTCCCTTCCCAGATTAGGAAAGTTTTCAGCTAGAATTTGTTCAAATACATATTCTGGCCCTCTGTCCCTTTCGGCGCCCTCGGGAACACCAATTAAACGTAAGTTTTTCTTCCTCAGGCTGTCGTTTATTTCCCTTTATCCTCATGGTCTTTTAATTGTCTCTTTTTCCCTCAGTTTCCCTCTTTGCCATCAACTTGTCTTCTATGTCACTCACTCGTTCTTCCACCTCGTTAACCCTCGTCGTTAGGACTTCTAGTTTGGATTGCATCTCATTCAATTGATTTTTAATTTCTGCCTGATTAGCTCTAAATTCTGCAGTCATGAAGTCTCTTGAGTCCTTTATGCTTTTTTCTAGAGCCACCAGTAGCTGTATAATAGTGCTTCAGAATTGGCTTTCTGACATTGAATTGTAATCCAAATTTTGTAACTCTGTGGGAGAGAGGACTGTTCTTATTCTTTCTTTTGAGGTGAGGTTTTCCTTCTAGTCATTTTGTTCAGTGCAGAGTGGCCAAAAGCAAGTTGTATTGGGAAAAGGAGAAAAAGAGAGGAGAAAGAAGGAAAGAAAAGAGAAAGAGGAAAAAAAAGGAAGAAAAAAATGAAAAAAAAAAAAAAGAAAAAGGAAGAAAAAGAAAGAAAGGAAAAGGGGGTGGGGGAAGGAAACAAATCAAAAAGCAAAACAAAACAACAACAAAAAAAAAAGAAAGAAAGAAAAAAAGAACCACGGGGGAGTATCTTCTGATTCTGTGTACTCTAAGTCCCTTGGCTTCCCCTGGAACTTGTCTGTCTAGCTGGTCTTCTGGGGGAGGGGCCTGTTGTGCTGATTTTCAGGTGTTAGCAGTTGGGGGAGCTGCTGTGCCCCTGCCTGGTGCAGGGCTCAGTGGGGGTTGTTTACCCTGTGAGGCCCCAGGAGCAACAGACCCAGTGGTGGGGCCAGCTCTGGAAACCTGGATTCAGCTCCGGCAGGAACTCCGGAGCTCTCCGTCTGCAGGGCCTGGAGGCTCTGGGGTGGGGCCGCTGATCTGCTCAGCTCGGGGCAGTGGCGTCCTTGCTGTGCTGTCCTGCGCCCTCCGGGCCTCTGCCTGTCCGGCGGGGGTGGGGGGGGGAGGGGGCGGATCCTGGGCTGTGTCCCGGCGCCCTGTGCTCTGGGCCTGCGCTGTTGGATTCGCGCTCCCGGCCGCGCAGCCCCCTCCACGGAGCCCCTGCCCGAGGCCCTCCGAGCTGCTCCCGCCCCGCAGCCCCCTCCGCGGAGCCGCCCCTGAGCCCCCCCCCCCCCCCAGCTGCTCCGGGTCCGCTGTGCGCGCTGCAGCCCTTAGGGAGCTCGGCGCACTCTCCTGGGGCGCAGGTGTCTGTTAGTGTCCCCGGGAGCCCGAGGGCATCCCCGCCCTCCTGGGTCCTGCTCCACCTCCCTGGAGCCCCTTTCCGCCCGGGAAGGTCGGTGCAGCTCCTGCGTCTCCGGGTCGGGGCTCTCCTGACCTGGGGACACTCGCCCCGGCCTCAGCTGGGCTCCTCGCGGGGCCCCTCCCCCTTGGAGGCCTTTTGTTTGTTTCTTTCTTTTTTCCCCGTCTTCCTACCTTGATAGAAGCATGAACTCTACTCACTGTAGCATTCCAGGTGTTCTCTCTTTAATTCTCAGGCCGAATTCATAGATTTTCAGGATAATTTGAAGGTTTTCTAGGTAATTTGGTGGAGACAGGTGATTTGGAGACCCTACTCTTCCTCCATCTTGCCCCTCCCCCTATCTCTAGAATTCTGAAACTATTACCGAAGTATGGATTTTTTAAAAAATTATTTGAGAGAGAGAGAAAGAGTGCATGGACAAGTGTGTGTCAGGAGGGGTAGAGGGAAAGAATCTTCAAGCAGACTCCATGCTGAGTGAGGAGCCTGGCACAGGACTATCTCCAACGATCCATGGGATCATGACCTGAGCAGAAATGGAGAGTCAGACACCTAGAATGACTGAACTACCCAGGCACCCCAAAGTACGGATTTTTATATCAGTAAAGTTGTTGTAACGAATTGTGCTATCTCCTTCAATAACATGGTAAAATTTTCCTGGGTTAAGAAGAAATTAAGTACATATTGGTCAGAATGTTTTACTGTGGAAAAAGTTGGACAGAGTTTACATGAAGCTCTCTATTATGAATTTTGACCCTACCTGGTGCGTAGAGAAGAATTTCCTAATTTTTAATTTTTTAAATACTGGTTCTTAGTTTGTGTGCATTGGGGCAGTATGGTATGAGAGTTGAATTATGTACATGTTAGTTTTTTTTAGTTTAATATATTTATTTTTGTCTTATTATTTTAAGATTTTTTTTTAAATTTTTTTTATTTATTTATGATAGTCACACAGAGAGAGAGAGAGAGAGAGGCAGAGACACAGGCAGAGGGAGAAGCAGGCTCCATGCACCGGGAGCCCAACGTGGGATTCGATCCCGGATCTCCAGGATCGCGCCCTGGGCCAAAGGCAGGCGCCGAACCGCTGTGCCACCCAGGGATCCCTATTTTAAGATTTTTATTTTGAAATAATCTCTAGCTTTGTGCAGTGGCAGTATTGTAGCCAATGAGGTTTATCCGAAGCGTGATTGATTATTGCTAATTGAAAACTGTAAATAATCTCTACACCCAACGTGGGGCTTGAACACACAACCCTGTGATCAAGGGTTGCACTTATGGACTGAGCCAGCCAGGCACCCCTAGTTTAATGCCTTTTATTTTTATTTGTTTGTTTATTAAGATTTATTTATTAGAGCATGCAAGTGAGCACACAGGTAGGTGAAGGAGCAGATGGAGGAGAAGAGAGTGTTAAGCAGAGTCCAATGTGGGGCTCGATTCTCACAACCCTGAGATCACAATCTGAGCTGAAACCAAGAGTTGGATGCTTAACTGACTGTGCCAGCCAGGCACTCCATTTAAGGCATTAAAAAAAAAGATTTTATTTATTTATTAGAGCATGAGCTGGGGGAGGAGCAGAGGGACAAGCAGACTCCCTGCTTAGCAGGGAGCTCAACACAGGGCTCCATCCCAGGACCCTGAGATCATGACCTGAGCTGAAAGCAGATGCTTAACCGACTGAGCCACCAGGTGCCCCCTATTTGTTTTTATTTTTTATTTATTTGTAAAGATTTTGTTTATGTATTTATGAGAGAGAGAGAGAGAGGCAGAGACATAAGCAGAGGGAGAAACAGGCTCCTTGCAGGGAACCTGTTGCAGGACTTGATCCCCAGACCCCGGGATCATGCTCTGAGCTGAAGGCAGATGATCAACTGCTGAGCCATCCAGGCGTCCCCAAGCACCCCCTATTTAATACATTTCATTTTATTATTATTATTTTATAGGTTTTATTTATTTATTCATGAGAGGGAGAGACACAGGCAGAGGGAGAAGCAGGCTCCATGCAGGGAGCTCGACATGGGACTTGATCCCAGGTCTCCAGGATCACACCCTGGGCTGAAGGTGGCACTAAACCGCTGAGGCACCCGGGCTGCCCTATTTTTATTATTTTTAAAATATTTTATTTATTTGACAGAGCACAAGCAGTGGGAGCGGCAGGCAGAAGGAGAGGGAGAAGCAGTCTCTCTGCTGAGTAAGGAGCCTGTTGTGGTGCTCTATCCCAGGACCCTGGGATCATGACCTGAGCTGAAGGCAGATGCTTAACGGACTGAGCCACCCGGGTGCCCCTGCCTAATCAATTTTAATAGCAATCTTACAGGAATAGCACAGAAGACAGACGACATTAAAAACATGAATTTGCATATAGGACAACTGTTAGGAAAGTATAGTGAATGAATGGATCTACTGTATGATAAATATGCTACCAATCCCATATAGTTACTGTTAGTAAGAAATTTGCTTGTTTAAAGTAAATCCAGGTGTGCCTGGGTGACTCAGTCAGTTAAGCATCTACCTTCGGCTCAGGTCATGATCTCAGGGTCCTGGGATTGAGCTCCACGTCTGGCTCTGTGTTCCGTGGGGAGTCTTTCTCCGTCTCCCTTTGCCTGTCCTCTGCTTGTGCTCTCTTGTGTGCATTCTCGTTCTTTCTGTCTCTCAAATTAATGAATAAAATCTTTAAAAAAAATTTAAAAATCCAAATTGTCCCGAAAAATATAACAGGTTTATTTATAATTGTTATGAAGTTGAACTGCTGAAACATGTTTACTGAAACATGAATGTCTTAGGTCCCCACATTTATTTTTTTATTTTTTTAGGCCCCCACATTTATATTAAAAAATTCACACATGGGGATCCCTGGGTGGCTCAGCGGTTTGGTGCCTGCCTTTGGCCCAGGGCGCGATCCTGGGGTCCTGGGATTGAGTCCCACGTCAGGCTCCTGGCATGGAGCCTGCTTCTCCCTCTGCCTGTATCTCTGCACCTCTCTCTCTATGTCTGTTGTGAATAAATAAATAAAATCTTAAAAAAAAAAAATTCACACATGTAAAAATGGAAAAAATGCCAATACCTGATTTCTGTTCCCTATTTTTCCAC